>NC_052636.1:23114818-23453009 GCF_016161935.1 Mauremys reevesii | reverse complement strand
ATAAACTGATAAGGTCTAAATTAGCTGTTACCGCTCAAGAAAGAGATTTTGGAGTCACTGTGGATAGTTCTCTGGAAACATCCACTCAATCTGCAGCAGCAGTCAAAAAAGCAAACAGAATATTGGGAATCATTAGGAAAGGGATAGACAATAAAACAGAAAATATCCTATTGCCTCTATATAAATCCATGGTACGTCCACATCTTGAATACTGTGTGCAGATCTGGTCGCCCCATCTCAAAAAAGATATATTGGAATTGGAAAAGGTTCAGGGAAGGTCAGCAAAAATGATGAAGGATATGGAACAGCTTCCGCATGAGGTGAGATTAATAAGACTGAGGCTATAGCTGCACGCCGCAGCTTTTAGCCACACGGCTGTGCCGCTACAGCCGTTCTGCTGACAGGCGCGCAGTGTAGCTGCTCTTTGTTGGCAGGAGAGAAGTGCCAGTGTAGACAAAGCCTGAGACTGTTCATCTTGGAGAAGAGACGACTAAGGGGGGATATGGTAGAGGTCTATAAAAGCATGACTTTTGTGGCGAAAGTAAATAAGGAAGTGTTATTTCCTCCTCTTAACACAAGAACTAGGGGTCATCCAGTGAAATGAATAGGCAGCAGGTTTAAAACAAACAAAAGGAAGTATTTCTTCACACTACAGACAGTCAACCTGTGGAACCCCTTGCCAGGGGATGCTGTGAAAACCAAGACACTAACAGGGTTCTAAAAAGAACTAGAGAAGTGCATGGAGGACAGGTCCCTTAGGGGCTATTAGCCAGGATGAGTGGGATGGTGTCCCTAGCCTCTGTTTGCCAGAAGCTGGGAATGGGCGACAGGGGATGGATCACTTGATGATTCTCTGTTCTGTTCATTCCCTCTGGGGCACCTGGCATTGGCCACTGTCAGAAGACAGGATACCGGGCTAGATGGGCCTTTGGTCTGACCCAGTCTGGCCGTTCTTATGTTCTATGTTCCCCTGTTACTGAGCCGCCCTCTCCCTGTTGCAGAAACAGACGGCAGCAGAGAGGCAGAAGATTGTCTGGGAGTGGCAGGAGCTGCGAGGGTTTCTGGAGGAGCAGGAGCAGCGGCTGCTGTCCCGGCTGGAGGAGCTGGAGGGAGCCATTGTCCAGCGAAGGGATGAGGGCGTCTGCAGCCTGTCCTGGCAGATTTCCCTGCTCGGCGAGAGGGGAGGAGAGAAGGGGCAGCAGCCGCTGAGCCAGCCCCTGCAGGTCAGGCTGTCATTGCAATGATCATACGCAGCGTTTCTCTAGGCGCTTCTGAGCCCTAGACCCCAAAGCACTTTACAGAGTGGGGTCAGGGGCATTATCCCTATGGGACAAATGGGGAAAGTGAGGCAGAGGGAGGGGCAGAGCCCTGCCCAGGGTCACCCAGTGAGTCTGGCAGCGGCGCCAGGGATGGGCCCTGGGAGTCCTGGATGCTGCATCCCCAAGACCTTCTCTCCTGGAAATGTCTCTCTGCGTTTGCACTTGGAGGGTGAAATCCCCTCCCCCACCATGCTGAGGTCCCGAGTTAGGCCCAAGGCCCCTGTCACTGCAGGTTAATGGGTTTAGTGGGGCCAGGGGCCTTCTGGGTCTCTCAGCACTGGGGGGAATTTGATTCTCAATGCAGAGAAATATCTTCTGTCTGTAAAGTGCCCGGGGAGAAGATTTCCGCAGTGGGACCTGCCCGCAGGGATTGCTGGGGCTGCGTAGGGGGGCAGCAGCTCTGGGAATGTAAACCTGAAATTCCCCTACTGCCCAAGGCCTCAGTGGTGACCCCTGCAGAGCAGGAGGCCTCCCCACCCAGGGACACTCCCCTGACGGCCTCCTCTTTCTCTCTCTTTAGGTGCTGGGAGCACTGGGGGCAGGTAAGTTCTGGGCTCCATTTCGATCCCCCTCATGGGCCGCTAGGTTTGATAACTGCACTGAATAGGAAGCTGCCCCCTGCCCTGGGAGCGTGTGATTCTGTCTCCCCTAGTGGCTGACTCGGGTAGGAGACGAGCCGGTTACTGTCTGGTCGCTCATGATGTCACAGCAAGGCTGCTAGACCCAGGGCCGATGGGACAGACCAGGCCTGTCTCCTGGACTGACGTGGCCACGTCACGTACTCAGAGGGCGCAGAATCTCAGCTTTCGCCTTTGTTAAAGTGAGTTGCCGGCCCTCAGCACCTCCCCAGTGTAAACGGAGACAGTGTTGCCTTGCTGGGGCTGCCAGCAGCCTGAAGCTGTAGCTCTGAGAGCGTGAACTCTCCTGTCCCCTGTTAATGTCATCGGGGTGTCAATGGAAATGGCAGCACTTTGATGTGAACATTAAACGTTCCCTGGCTGATCACTCGAGCAGGTGGAACGGGGAGGAGGGAGGAAGCCTTGTGGGGTGGGAATATGGGGTTGCTGTAGGGAGGGAAGAACAGAGGAGAGACAACAACAATAGCGAGAGAGAAATGGGGAAAGGAGGGTGGGAAAGGCAGGGAAACACAGGGAAGAACCAGCAGGGCCCTACAGGGTGTCCGGGAAGGGGCTGTTTTCCTCCTGAGTGACACTGAACGTGACAGGCTAAGAACTAAAATTTATTTCCCATGGCGGGCAGATTCCCCCCTTGTTCTTCGTATGTGGGTGTCCCATGGAGAGCAGTGGGTGTTCTGCTGTGAATGGAGCAGGGCACAGAGTCCTAACCCGATGCCCTGGCCACTGGCCGTAACGGACAGGGCAGTGTGGCCTCTCTGCCAAAGGAGCTGGACGCCCAGGGTTACTGCTTCAGCTGAAGGGTTGGGGGGTTTTGGCATTAAAGGGCCCATGTTCATTCCCTGCTGGAGCCCTGGGCTCTGTCTGTGGCCACTGTCAACATATAGGACCTGCCCACCCTTTGGTCTGTGTCTCCTCCCTTTCCACATAATCCCCGTGCTGGTGCCCCTTGTTACTGCCGTAACCCAGCGTAGGGGGGGCTCTGCCCCCCCCAGAACCAGAGCGTCCCTGAGAAAGCTCCTGAACAATGTCTCCGTTCCTTGCTCTAGTGTCTCCCCACTTCCCATCTCTCTGGGGAGCACAGGGCTGAGGTGACTCACCCTGACATTGACTGTCTCAGGCTACAAAGCTCAGATCCAGGTTTTGTGAAGTTTGGGGGTTGCTGGGCTCAGGGTCTGGGGCTCAGGCCTATTTCTCACCCCTCCTTTCCCCAGCAGGGAGGATGGGACGTTTCGAAGCGAGCCGCTGTTTATGGAGCTGGAGAAGAGACTCAGCGATTTCTCTCTGCAAAGTGCCCTGCTGCAGGAGGTGCTGCTGGGATTCAAAGGTGAGTTGGAGTCTGGGGGTGGCGTCTCCTCTGGTTAGAGCGACCCTGACCCTGGGAAGGAGTCGAGGACTCTAGTGATGTCACTGATCCTGGGCTCCATCTCACAGCCCAGCTCAGCGAGTCGCCCTTCCCCATGGAGCAGCCCTGTGGGGCTGGCTCTGTCTGCAGCGGCTGCCTTATCGGCCTCTGAGCTCTGTCACCATCTCGTCGTTAACAGCAGTTCCATTAATAAGCAATGGGGATTTCTCCATGAATGTGAGGGCCTGAATTCTCACCTCTCCCATCTTCTCCTTCCCCTAGAGACGCTGCAACGGGAGCTGGGGAGTGAGACAGGTACGTGTCTGTCTCTGACTGGCCAAGGGGAGATTTCAGTCCAATAACCATGTTAACGACAGGGGATTGCAACCTACAGCAGCTGGAAGCTGTGTAGCAATGGGAAGCGATGTTATAGTGGTGCAAGAACAAAGTATTTTCAACTGACTTGTCTCTTAAATATTTTAGCTCAGGGATCAGCAGCCTTTGGCACGTGGCTCACCAGGGTAAGCACCCTGGCAGGCCGGGCTGGTTTGTTTACCTGCGATGTTGGCAGGTTTGGCAGGTTTGGCCGATCGCGGCTCCCACTGGACACAGTTTGTCACTCCAGGCCAATGGAGGCGGTGGGAAGTGGCAGGCAGCACATCCTTCAGCCTGCGCCGCTTCCTGCATCTCCCATTGGCCTGCGACGGCAGACCGCGCCAGTGGGAGCTGCCATCGGCCGACCCGTGGACGTGGCAGGTAAAGAAACTGGCCCGGCCCACCAGGGTATGTGGATTGGAGTTTCCCCAAGGTCCTTTAAGTGTTTCTTGATTGGGCACTTGATTTGCAAATTCCTTTCTGAAGAAGCTGACCTAATGCTTTACTAAGGCTACTTCAGAATCAAAACACATTGATGTACAAAATGTAGCCAATATTCATAACTTTGACTGTAAAAATGATACACCCACACAGGTAGTATCATCATCAGCAGCAAGTTATAACCTTTTCATAGGCACCTTACACGACAACCGTTGTACAACATTTGCTGCAAATATAGAACAGTGGTTGCACCAATGAACTACACAGCCACAGGTTATATTAATAACATCACAGCCAGGGCTGGTGTTAGGGGGTAGCAAACAGGGCAACTTCCTGGGGCCCCAGACCCCCACAAAGCTACATTGTTTCGGCTTCAGCCCTGGGGGTGGGGCTCAGGGGCCCAGACTTCAGCCCCATACGCTGGGATTTCAGCTTTCTGCCCTGGGCCTCAGCCGGCCTTGCTTGGCAGCCCCCTGAAAGCTGCTCATGGCCCCCCAGGGGGCCCCAGACCCCTGGTTGAGAACCCCTGCCTTACCCCATGAGTCACAGCAACGTTCAGGTTACTGCCAGGCCCAAAGGACCAGTCACTTCTTTAGGTCAAATGACTCTTAGATCTCCCAACAAAGACAACACTTGTAGCCAGTCCTGTCACAACCTGTATTAAGATTTATTTGAAAGGAAAGGAGAGTTGTTTACAAAGTTAACGCAGTGTGACAAAGCTCTGTCCTTGTCTCCATGGGCCCTGCATTTCTTGGTGGATTTCCCTAGCCTCAGAGGCTCACTGTGACCCTCCACGTAGCCCTTCTCTCTAGGGACAAGGGTCACAGCCCACTGAGCCATTTTCATCGTAAACCAGCGAGGGAGGGGAAGCAAAGCTCCCCTCCCTTGCAGAGTCTCTGTTGTCTCCCAGTCTCAGTGATTAATCAGGGCAGCAAAGGGGGAGCCCAGGACCCCCCTCTACTCTAGGCTCCAGCCCAGGGACCCTAATAGTATCAGCCTTGGTATCTGACCTTTTAGAAACAGGACACATACATACAATTCCCTGTTCTACTTCCCCACAGCAGCCCCCACTTCCTCAGGCTCCACTTCACCCTTACCTCAGGGCTTCCTTCCTTGTGCCTGATCTGGTGTGTACTGCTCCGTCGCTCCCACAGCTCCTGTTCTGCACACCCACCTGCCTAACTGGGAGCTCTTGAATTAGTTTCAGCCAGCCCCTGATTGGCTTCAGGGGTCCCCATCAACCTAGCTGGCTCCACAGCTTTCTGGAAGGATGTTAATTGGCCCCAGGTGTCTTGATTAACCTGGAGCAACTGTCATTTGGTTACCATGGTAACAGGGATTTGTTTAGCCTGGGGCTAACATACCTGTTTCTCACTACTTTCCTATAGCCAGCTGGCCTTGCCCTGTCACAGCAGCTAATCATCCAGATGCAGACAAATTACAGTCTTAAATTTCAAAGGTAATAGAAGCTTCTCTAATAAGCAAGCTCTGCATATTCTTTAGGACTAACCCCGGCTAAGCAGCTGGGGATCTCGTGCTTATGCCTAGAAACTTTGCCCCCCAGAGTCCAAGCAGCATACAGATCATCAGTTCCTTCTGTATGAGGTTTTTCATCCCCTTCCTGCCATGTGCTCTGAGCTGGAAACTCAGCTAATGGGAAGTCAAGAGCACAACAGTCTTTTGTCTTTAACATCCCATAATAGTCTCTCTGGTGTGGATGGACCTTTCCTGCCAGGCAGGGTGTAATGCATTCGGCTATCAATCAGCACTTCACCTAGGTAAAGTCTCTCTCCTGTCTGGTGATTTACAGAGCCACAGAGGCTCACAATGCAACTAGTCAGATATTAACCCAGGCAGCAAATCACAAGCATTCAATAAAGTCTAAACATGTTCTTAGAATCCTAATACCTGTTTTAACAATACTAACACAGGTGAGTCAGACCGATTCCACTGTGTGTTTGTCCATGTTCAATTAAGACATAGAGGCTTGTGTAAGAGCTAACACCTCGTCTGCCAGTGTCACAGGCAGGATGGGCAGGGATGGTGTCTCTCGTCTTTGTTTGCCAGAAGCTGGGAATGGGTGACAGGGGATGGATCAGTTGATGGTTACCTGTTCTGTTCATTCCCTCTGGGGCACCTGGCATTGGCCACTGAGCTAGATGGACCATTGCTCTGATGCAGTGGGCCCTTCTTATGTTCACAGTCTGTATGAGGAGTATCTACTCATTTGGACTCACTGGGGAGCCACAAAGGAACAAGATGTGCTGAGGCAAGAAGGCCCAGTCTCAGCACCCCCGGGGTCACACTTCGCAAAAGCTAAAACTAGGCCCTGCCAATGAAAGGGGCACTGCCAAGAGAGACTGGATAAAGGCTGGAGCATCCAACAACTTAGTTAACCTGAGAGAGCTGCCTTGGGGACAGTGACAGGGAGAATCCCCAGAGTGACTCCTTTGATTCTGCTCTTCACTGGCCTTTGGTTCTTAGAATCATAGAACTGGAAGGGACCTCGAGAGGTCATCTAGGCCAGTCCCCTGCCCTCAAGGCAGGACTCGGTATTATCTAGACAATCTCTGACAGGTGTTTGTCCAGCCTGCTCTTAAATATCCCCAGTGATGGAGATTCCACAACCTCCCTGGGCAATTTATTCCAGTGCTTAACCACTCTGACAGTTAGGGAGTTTTTATTCATAATCTCCATCCTAAACTGCCTTAAATCCATTGCTTCTTGTCCTATGGTCATGTCCCCTCTGAGTCTTCCCCAGTTTTTTTCAATCTTCCCTCATAGGTGATGTTTTCTAGATCTTTAATCATTTTTGTTGCCCTTCTCTGGACTTTCTCCAATTTGTCCACATCTTTCTTGAAATGTGGCCCCCAGAACTGGACACATTACTCCAGTTGAGACCTAATCAGCATGGAGTAGAGCGGAATAATTTCTTATCTTGTCTTGAGAACAATACTACTGCTAATACTTCCCAAAATGATGCTTGCTTTTTTGCAACACTGTTGACTCCTGTTTAGCTTGTGATCCACTACGACCCCCAGATCCCTTTCTGTAGCGCTCCTTCCTAAGCCGTCATTTCCCATTTTGTATGTGTGCCACTGAGTGTTCCTTCCTAAATGAAGTACTTTGGATTTGTCCTTATTGAATTTCATCCTATTTACTTCAGACCATTTCTCCAGTTTGTCCAGATGATTTTGAATTTCAGTTCTATCCTCCAAAGTCCTTGCAACCCCTCCCAGTTTGGTATCGCCCGCAAACTTGATAAGTGTAAGAGAGAGACTCCGCTCCTGGGAGGGTTTCACCATGTGTCAGAGGGTTACACCCTGGTGGGAGGGGGCTAGGCCTGTACTGGAATAAGGTCACTCTCTGCTTCACAGTGTGGCAGAACCGGGAATGTCCATTAGCAGGGAACAATGCTGGGGGGAATCGACATGTGGAAAGGACAGAAACCCTGTCTGAATTCTCTCACATTGCCCTTCTCACCCTGGCAGGCTACAGAATAACGTCCACGTTTCTCTCCAAATCATCCCCTCCTCCCAGGGGGAAGGAAATGGCTGCAATGGAGCTGGCTCAGGTAAGGGATTCTCAGGGAGCTGGTGGTGGGTTCTGCTTGGAGGGAGAGAAGCAGTAAATGTACAGGAGGGTGGGAGCCAGTGATGAGCTGCCAAAATATTAACAGGTTCCCTCCTCCTCACCTCACGAGGGGGTCATGCCCCCCCGGGGGTCGTGCCCCTTCCAACCCCCCATGCTCCTTGACACCCCCGGGGACCCTGACCCATCCTCCCCGTCCCTGACTACCCCTGCTGCCCATCAAACCCCTCCTCTCATTCTTGATGCCCCCCTGGAACCTCTGCCCCATCCAACCACCCCTTCTCTCTGTCCCTGACTGCCCCCCAGCACCTCATCCAACCCCTGCTCCTTCCTGACTGCCCCCCAGCACCTCATCCAACCCCTGCTCCTTCCTGACTGCCCCCCGGGACCGTTGCCCCCATTCAGCCCCCTTTTACCCTGCCCTCTGACTGCCCCTACCCCTATCCAGCCCCCCACAACCTCAAAGGGGGAGGAGAAGAAGGGTGGAGCTTTCAGAGGAGAAGGGGAGGTGAGCTGGGGCCGGGGGCCGGGCGGACAGCTGCCCGAGCCTTTGTTAAATTTAAAAGCTTTTTTAGAACGTTAACCTGTCCTGGAACAACTGGTTCTAAAAAGGCTTCTAAATTTAACAACCGGTTCATGCGACCCAGCTGGAGCTCACCACTGGTGGGAGCTGCTAGAGATGGTGGGAGGCAGGAAATATCCTGGGTGGAGAAAGGGAGGGGACAGGATGTGACAAACCTGCTGACACTAGTGTAGTTTAGGGTGTGATGGGTTGTCACCCCCGGGGGCAGTCTGGGAACCGCTGTGCCCTCTAACCCAGGGGTCCCCAACCCCCGGGCTGCAGACCGGTAGGAACCGGGCCGCGAACCGACCCCTAGCACATCAAGCGGCGTGTCTCCAGCGGGGCCCCTGAGCCCCGCCCGCTCAGAGCCGCGTGGGTTGGGGGCAGGGCTGTGAGCTCCGGGCTGAGCTCAGCTGCCTCTGCTCGGCGTGGAGCTCCCAGCCCCGCCCCCTCCCCACGTGGCTCGGAGCAGGACGGAGCTCAGGCCCCGCCGGAGACACGCTGCAGCTGTCGGGCGAGGCGCTGAGGCTCCGGGTGAGGAGGGAGCCGGGGGTAAGAGGCTGGGGCCAGGGGGGTTGGCTAAGGGGCAGGGAGTCCTGGGGACAGTTAAGGCACAGAGAGGCGGAGGTTGGGGAGCGGTCAGGGGCAGGGAATGGGGTTGGATGGTGGGTGTTCGGGGTCTGTCAGGACTCAGCGGGGGTGGGGGATAGGGGTTGGGGCAGTCAGGGGACAGAGAGCAGGGGTGGGGTCCCAGGGTGGTGGGGGTCTCTGGGGGATGGTGAGGGGACAAGGAGCAGGATGGGTCGGGGATTCTGAGGGGGGCGGGCAGTCGGGGGGGCAGGAAGTGGGTGGGGGTCAGATGGGGGCAGGTCCGCGGAAATTTTGTTTTCTACGAAACCGGTCCCTGGTGCCAAAAAGGTTGGGGACCGCTGCTCTAACCTTCAAGCTGGGCTGGCCCTTCTCACACTGCTTTGCTGGAGATTCAGCCAGCCTCTCCAGGGCCTGTTATCACCCAACACGACAGCAGGTGGCGCCTGAGTGCTTTACCTCAGCCGCTCAAGGAGAGAGAGAAGACAACAGCCAATTTCCCAGCGATAAGTGATAGCAAACAGATCAAAGCAGATTACTTAGCAAATAACCAAAAACTCAAACCAAGCCTAACATACTATCTGGATAGAATTTGAATTAGCAATTTCTCACCCTGACTGATGATAGTCCCCCAAGTTTCCATACACAAGCTAGAAATCCCTTTACCCTGGGACCAGCACTTCCCCCACTTCAGTCTTTGTTGCTCAGGTGCTGCCAGGAGTTCTCTTGCGTGTGGGGAATGAGGCCAAGAGATGATGTCACACCCCACCTTATGTAGCTTTTCCATAGGGCAGGAACCATTTGTTCCAAACTCAGTTCCCAGTCCGGTTTGTGGAAAAATACAGGTACCAAAATGAAGTTCATTGTCATGTGGTCTGGTCACATGCCCTAGAGTGCCCTGCTGAGTCATAGTAGCCATGACTCATAGGCTGGCTGAAACATTCACAGGAAGGCTAAGCTCTTCCACAGTCCATTGTCTTTGTTGATGAGCCATGAACTGTCTGGCTTCTTCATTGTTGTACCTGAAAGGCTCGTTGTGGGTGTTACCCAGAGTAAGCACATTTGAAAGACAGATACAGAGTCAATATCCATAACTTCAGATACAAACATGATCCATGCACACAGGTAGGATAATCGTATTCAGCAAATCATAACTTTTCCAATGACACCGCACGTGACTCATCTTGTACAAAATGCCTCATGTCCTAATCATGTTATAATCCTGCCACTATGCTGAATATGGACTGTAGTGTCAGATAGCTCCTAATGTCAAGGCACAGGTGTTGGGAATGGAACTTGCCCTCTTTGTGGAACAGGAAATAACCGTCCAGCCAGGGCTGGGAAAACTTCCCAGACTCCCAGTGCTGGCGCCTGAACCTACTGACACTTCATTAGTTACCCCCACCCCCGATCTTTGTGGCAACTGCAAACGTTATCGGTGATGATTTTATATTCTCTTCCAGGTCATGGATAAGAATGTTAAATAGCACAGGGCCAAGATCCAATCTTACGGGAACCCCTAGAAAGAAATCCACTCAACCATGGTTCCCTATTTAAAATCCCAGTTTTTAATCTATTTAATGTATGCCGTGTGTATTTTGTACATTCTAGTCAAAATATTGTGCTGAAGCAACTCATATGCCTACGTATATTACATCAGTACTATTAGCTGCAACCAAACTTTTGATCTCATCCAGTAAGGATATCCACTTAGTTTGATAGAATCTATTGTGTCTAAACCTTTTTAATGGATGCTAATTACATTACTCTCCTTTCTTTATTAATGAAATCCAGTATCGGCTGCTCCATTCTTTTGCCCAGTATCGATTTCAGACTGACACACTTGTAATTAGCTGCGTCATCTCTTTTATACTTTTTAAAATATTGGCACAGCATTAGCTTTATTCCAGTCTTCTGGAATTTCCCAAGTGTTCCAAGTCCTAATTAAAATTAACAGTCCACCACGCTCCTCCAGCGGGTCTTTCAAAACTCTAGTTATCTGGACCCACTGATTTAAACACACCTAACTTGAATAGCTGCTGTTTAACATCCTCGTGAGTTATTGTTAAAATGGAAAGACTGTCAGCGTCAACATCTTATGATATGAGTTACATCATCTGTTTTTCTCCAAATCCAGGAGAGAAATATTTATTGAACACTTTTACCTCTTCTCCATGATTGTTGATAATTCTGCCATTTCCATCTAGTAATTTATCACTACCATTGTTAGGATTAATTTTGTACTTTTAAAAACTTCCTTCTTATTTTCATTGGTTAATCATTGATTTCTGATAGCTTCCCTTGCCAGCTTTCTACAATTCTGACCTTCGAACTTAAATTCTTTACTATTGACTTCCCCTTTCTTCCATATATTTTATTTGGAGAGAGTTGGGATTCCAACCAGGGAGCCACCAGCAGGGTCCAGAGCCTGCCCCATCTCCTATATTAAGCTCTGGTTAGTAGTGTCGAAGAAAAACTCAGTTCTCACTTTTTGTTTGGATGCAGCAAAATCAAATACTTTATTATTTCTCCAGTAATTACCATGGAGGGAGAGAGTGCCATAGGACACAGGGTCCTGGACAGGTCTCTCCCCTCTCAAACAATCACAGCAAGCCTTTATACCTTTTACAGACAATTTCTAGCAATAATACAGACAGTAAAAAACAACAAATACATATTGTTTATACATAAGCTTTCCTCCTATCTCACTAGAAAAACAAGACTGCAAGACTGCACATTGCAAGGTCGTAATAACTTTCACACAATTCACTCTGTCTTACATTATCTTGCTTCCTCACGTCACCAGGGTCACAGTTAACCTAACTCATGCTAACTAACATTCATTAAGATCTCTTCAAAACCTTGTTAATTATTTACTGGCTTCCACACTCCCCCCTTTTGTACTTCTAGTACAACAAACAATTTCAAATCTCAATTCGCATGAAACCATGGACTTCAGATTCCACAGCAAACATGTCAACCATCATGGGACGTAATGACAATGCATAATTAGCATGAACATGAAAGGTATTGCTATTCTTACAATATTCACAACAACAACAACAATAATATAATCCTAAATTAACTAACAACATTACAAACAATAACAATCCCATAGGAATAATATAATGGGGCTGTTGTACAATTGCGAACACAAAGCACAAAACATCATACCTAGTACATAAAATAAACACTCTATAAGCTGTATGATAGGCATTCCTTCCATCTTGATATATATTCTAAAGCATGGGAATTTGCCCTTGCAATTCAGAGATTCTTTGAACCTTTGGTAACAATGAAAGCAAATTTTGAAACTGATCAGGCATTATTCTAGTCCAATCAAAATATACCTAAAATCCAAGAGCTACTTACAATATTCTATCTGCATTCTATCTGCAGGCCAGTAAATGATATAATTGCCTGCAGCAGTGGTAAGATCAATATGTATATCTTGTAAAGTGGTGGCATTAACGCATACACAGCTATCATTAGGTTGAAAAAATGGGTGTCCTGTCAGGGTGGTTCCTTGACCTCCACCCTCTCAACAAATATTGTCATAAACAGTGACAACTTCCCCTAGCTTCAGTTTATAGATACACTGAGCTGTGGTGGTTCTAACGGCCAAAATGTCCATTGACTCTCTATTCTCATCCAAAATGTCAGGTGTCATTCTAGGGGTACTGTCTAGAAATCAGTTGGAGATACCAGGTGGTCTAATTTCCCCAGATGTCTCGGTAAACAATTACAGTCCCACAGGCATCCTCCCCATGGACCCAGCAGGATTCGGTATGTGGGAGCCCACACCCACCCTAACCGGTCCATATGCTTGGAAGGAGCACTGTGAATGTCCACACTTCCATCCAGAAAGTGTCCAAGTATGTCTTCATGACCACAGATCAGAGGGTACTCCTGACGTCTGTAAGGGCAGTGGGCCAAGTCTAGTCCAGATCCCACTGCAATGCCTTCCCAGCCTCAGTGATATTCAATACCATCTCTGTCAGTAACTTCTGGGTCATAGAACTAAGGGTGGAAATTACATGTAACTCAGCAACTCCAGCCTGTACTGAAGATAGCTGAGCTTCAAAAATAAGACTAGTGGCATTTGTAGTTGCCCCAATTTCTTATCACGTTCTTGGCCTGGAAGAACAGTCCAAATGGCTACTACACTATTGGCCAGATGAAATAACCCAGCCCACAGGGATCTGGTCAATTCCCTTTTTGTCCAGAGGAAATAACCCAGGCCTTTTTGTTGTGCTAATCTAATGGTAGCCCCTGTGAGCAATCTGGGTATGTAGAAAACTGGATAAGGGCAATGTCAGGTAAAATCCAATTAGGAGGTAAATACATACTGAAGGATTTATCCAAAACACAGGGCACAGCCTGTAGAATAAACCCCAAAATCCAAATAATACCACAGTCCCAAGCATGGGTCCCACAAATTTCTTCCTGCCAGTATGTAATTCTTTGTTTCTTCACCAGGGTCAGTTCTCAGTGTCCTTTTCAGTCAGGAATTCCTGGACTTTGGCAATGTCAGTGGAGTGAGTGTGTCTTCTGCTTTCCCGCAACAATCGAGGGTTCGCATCCTACAGGGAGAGGTTTCCAGCACATATCACCCTGTAATAGCTGTGCTCTTTTCTAGAAAAGTCTAAAGGCACAGTTGGTCTGTCAGTGGTCAAGGGAGCTCTTTCCCGCTGTCCAGAAGCACAGTAGAACTAGAAGAAAGAATAGGCTAATCATCAATAGGAAAATTCTTCTGATGTGGAGGGTCTTTTGCAGTGAGAATCCTGGGTCCAAGCAGTCAGTTTGTGGCACTTCACAGCGGTGTCGGTAGTCAGCAGGACTGGGAAAGGGCCTTTCCAGCATGGAGCCAAGGCAGTCTTTCGCTGATGGATCTTTATGTAGACCCAGGCTCCTGGTTCCAACGAGTGGCAAGGTTGCACAGGATCCTTTGGTAGTGCTTCCATCACCTGTGTATAAAAAGACTTAACACATTTCATTAGTGCCTGACAATATTTAAGCATTATGTTATCCAGCAAATGAATGTCCATCTGAGCTGGGGTCAGCGGGGTGCAGTTAGTAGTCAACATGGGGTGTCCTGTCAAATTTCATGAGGGCTGAGTCCAGTCGTTCGATTGGGAATGGTTCTCATACACCTCAGTGCCAAAAGAAGGGCATCTGGCCACCTTAAGTTCGTTTCAGCACAAATCTGGGCCAGTTTATTCTTTAAAATCCCGGTCTGGCGTTCCACTGTCCCAGCAGATTCTGGGTGGTGAGGGCAGTGAGTTGCACATAACTCCTGTACAATCTGTCCAGTAAAAATGAATTCCACGATCACTGTTGATAGTCACAGGGATGCCAAAACGTGGCACAAAATCTTTAAGCAAAATGTCACAACAGTCCTGACACCTGCTTTCCTGCAGGGAAAAGCTTTAACCCAATTGGTAAATACATCAACTAAAACAAATACATATCCAGAACCATGTCTACAACATGTAGACATCGAAATAAAATCAATCTGAATATTCACAAAAATTCCCCAAGGAGGAGAGTGGGCTGGCCGCTGCACACCAATCTCGTGTAACTGCAACAACCAGTTTCCCCCCCCCCCCCCTTCCCTTGGTAGGCAGCCAAGCGGTGTCCTTGACTGGGGCCAGCGCATGTTAGCCATTCTCTACTTGGCGCTTTTTTTTTTTTCTTCATTTAACCTACAAAGGAAACTTTTACTCTTCAATTATACACCTTTTTCATACCATGAACACATAAACAGTACTGTTATACAGTACAGAAGTATTATCATTCAGTGTATGCCACATATACCCTTTCATTAAAATAATCTTATTACAGAACTTTGGAAGAACAAGCCAGGACAAGCACACCCACTTTGAGAAGTTCACTTAATATAACTTCTAGTCCAATAGCTATCCACCATCCCCAGCCCTCTGGCTAAAAGTCTGAGGTAGCCAGAAGGATCCCTTGTACAATATGGGGAGTGGGTTAACTTTTCATGTCCTTGCTTCCAAAGACTGTCAGTATGCAAATTTTAACAACAATTCTCAATTAAAAGATTTGGCCAATGTAGTTTCTTTCTCTTACTTAAGAAAATGTATTAGACTGTAGTATATCACATTTTTCTGATATAACTAAACACTTTGTACTCTAAGTTGAACAAAACAAGTATCTGCATTGCAATGCAACATTTTCGCTTGATGTCAAATCAGACCATCTCATGAAAATATTAAACACAACAATTTTTTGGCAAAACACCACAAAACAGAACACAGAACACAGAACATAATTGTGACTGCCAGTAAATCATAGTATGTTGAATGCTGTGTAGCTGGCATTAATGTTCTTTGATTATCTGAAAGACAAAAACAGAGGTCCACCCCTTCGGGGCAGTTAAATACTTAAAATATACAAATACTCTTGTTGATTCTAGGCAAAACAGAGGAATTACCCCATATTTTCTCGTATGTGCTTCTTAGACAGCCCTGGTTCAGCGGCCTCTACCTTATCAGTTAGTTAATTTGCATTAACACAGATGCTCTCCGGCTTGGTTTTTATTTCTTTTAACTCCTGCTTTTAAACACTGAAAGAAAACATCACCACTTATAGTGCCTGTAGGGCCTAATACAATGTCATTACATAGCACTGTATACATTCTTCAACTGATTTAACAAAATTGTTCATAGCCAAATGAGTGCAATCTAATAATTTCTTTGCCTGAATTCATTCACAAACATGTCAAAGACACCAAAAAACTGTTCTCTTCAGCTTTTTCACAAAGTTCAAGTGCTGTTCCCCCCAGCAAACACAGAGTCAATTTTTCATTTTCCCTTAAAAATCAATTGCTTTCTCCTTCCAACAGCCACTTTACCAATGCAAATCACCATTCCAAATATCCTTCTGAGTATTTGAAATCCTCATGCTTATATTCACTTACTCCTTCTTTCCACTACACCCTCAAAAGTTTCCAAATCTCTCTGTCTGTTGCACTCCGCTTGGGCCCGATCCTTTTTCCTCGCTGAATCGTCCCGTCCATGGACACTAGCTTGTTCCACAACCAGTTCTTAGCTAGGAGGGTGGGCTACGCAACTAGCCCCCACCCTTCTGGTCTTGTCCCCAAAACATTTCTACTCACAAGACTACCTGAGTCCTTCCTAGTAAGGCTTGCCACCTGGGCAAAAATACATGGCCATTCACTTAACACATAATCCAAACCCCTTTGGGGGCATACCCAGAGACCCACCCATTTGTGTGCTGACACTTAAACAGAAAAGAAAATTACACAAAAAACAAAGAAAATTACAGTCTAAGCCAAATTTTTCTACTTCTATTATATTGTCCGCTATGGGGGGGGCGGGACTGTAAAATGTCAGGACAACCCCAGAGCTTCATCGCACACATGGCTTCCACCCTGAGGAATTACGAACGAGAAGTTCAGTTCTGCTCACACACCTAACGCCCAAATGAACAGAGCAGAAAAACATCAGTAACCGGTTAAACAAAACAGAGCCAAAGCTAAATAGTGCACCAAAACCAAATAGTGTTTCCTTATTCTATTAGAGCTCACCTATAATCATGCTATTCTTAACACCTAACACCAACAGTACCAAACAAAGCAAACATAAACTAACAAGGGTAAAACAGATAGATGGTGTAAATTCTACAGTGCTTTCCAATTCTCTATTGCTCACCAAACTGTGACAAATTTCTGTTACCAATTATCCCTTATGTCAGGTGATCAAACTGACAGAGCATATAATCAAATTTTAAAGCTTCATTAAAAATAATAAAACAACAATGGAGAGTGTTGGGAATGCTCCCACATCACTCGGGAAAAATATGAATGCCCCAAGCCTTAAGCCACTTTAATACTTACACATATCCAGACTGGTATGTCTGTGTATAATGTTCAGAGAAGGGAAATAGGTGGACGGGAGATTATCCTGTATACAGCTTGTCCAGCATTTCCAACATGCTGCCACTCTTGGGATGGCTGTTCTTTTACACCCTGGAATCTCCTGCGGCGTCTCTTTCAGTTCAGGTCAGCTGCCTGTCCGGCTTCAGGGTTGCAAAAACTGTTGGATCTCACTGAACCGTTAAGCTTTGCAAATGCAATCTCAGTTTTGTAACTTATACTGCTTTTTTTGCCTTTTTTTTTTTTTTTTTCCTCAACCAGTTGGAGCTGAAGCATTTTTACTTAGCACTTAGCATAGTCCACACTAATTCATGACCTTGAAGACAAAACAACTTCTCCCTTATCTCAGGGCTAAGCCGAATTTCAAATTAACCCGTTCCTAGACAAATTGCTCACACTGTAACAGAGGTTTTTCTTTGTGAATAAAGCTCCACTGAGATGTATGATCTTATCTAGATTGAAGGTACCTTCTAATGGGCATTGTTTAAATGAATTTTCACGCGTATACAGATTCCAATCATTTAAATACCTGCAGGTTTTAGGACCATAATGTACGTACATGTAATATGCTGGGGTACCCTTAGGGGGTAAGGTGGAATATTTAGACAGTCCCTTACCCATTTTCCACTCACACAGGAGAGACTCACAAGGAAAGGGGAGGGAAGATGGGTTCACACACTCCTAGACCCAGGCAGCTTCCTCGCCGGACTATGCCAGGCTGAGTCAGCCCACCGTGGGTCAGATCTCCTAAAGATCCACTAGTTACCGGGCTAGCCCGGTAACAGCCACTCACACTGGTGTACACACACACACACCAAGGCCTCTTTTTCTTCCTTTTTCTTTTTCTGTCTTTTTTTTTTTTTTTAACCCTTTTTCAACCTTTTTTATCTTTTTTTTTTTTTTTTTTTTAAACCATGATGCATCTTTACCTGGTCCGGACCAATACCATGAGGCGGTATGACAACCCCTCTTGAGGCGGTAAAAACCCCTCAGCACCGGTGCATTCTAATGCATTTACCTATGCATTACCTTATGCATTACCTTATGCATTTCAGCCAACTCAGCAGTTCCCAGTACTGCAATAAACTAACCTTATTGGGGCCTCTCCCCAATACCACTTTGCATCTGATCCTGCTGCACAGTCAATAAGTTCAGATGGCGTGAGCCCAACAGAGAGACAGACGTCCTCACGGAAAGTCCTCCTCCGATACCCCAATAGAGATTTCAAAAGGTCTCATACCTCTCATGTGGCGCCATGGGGTTCAAGGGAATGATCCGTAGTAGTTGTCTGTGGGTCCGTGGGCGTTGCCATCCCGGACGAGCCCCCAAATTGTCGAAGAAAAACTCAGTTCTCACTTTTTGTTTGGATGCAGCAAAATCAAATACTTTATTATTTCTCCAGTAATTACCATGGAGGGAGAGAGTGCCATAGGACACAGGGTCCTGGACAGGTCTCTCCCCTCTCAAACAATCACAGCAAGCCTTTATACCTTTTACAGACAATTTCTAGCAATAATACAGACAGTAAAAAACAACAAATACATATTGTTTATACATAAGCTTTCCTCCTATCTCACTAGAAAAACAAGACTGCAAGACTGCACATTGCAAGGTCGTAATAACTTTCACACAATTCACTCTGTCTTACATTATCTTGCTTCCTCACGTCACCAGGGTCACAGTTAACCTAACTCATGCTAACTAACATTCATTAAGATCTCTTCAAAACCTTGTTAATTATTTACTGGCTTCCACAGTAGCTATGTGATAAATGTGATGACCCTGCCTCCCTCTGTCAGCTGGGAGACACAAAGTTTCTCTCTTTCCACCTTCTGATGCCACCTGGCTGCTCTAAGCAAGGTGAGGTGGGACTGTTAACATGTGCCTCCCGGAGCTTCCATTTCCCTGGTGCTGCTGTTCTGTGAACAGTGGGGTTGTGAGTGGGGCAGCAGGTACTGAGTGTTGGACTCTTTCTCTTTCAGGGGCCGGTGACCTTCGAGGAGGTGGCTGTGTATTTCACCAGGGAAGAGGGGCTCTGCTAGACCCCGCTCAGAGAGCCCTCTACAGGGATGTCATGCAGGAGAACTATGAGACGGTGACCTCGCTGGGTAAGGAGTCCTGTCCGCTGGGTTATTAGAAACTGTGGGGTCTCTAAAGAACCTGAGTAGTGATAACGTTATACCTTTATTTGTCACACAAGTTTTGACAAGTTTCCTTGCCCTCTCCCACCCACTAGTATCATTTTTGTCATGTGCCTTTTTGGTGCCGTCAGTCATTTTAAAATTGCATTGTATGTATCCTTATTGGATACATTAATAACTGCAGCTTTCATGCCTTTTCCTCATTTTAAGAGGAAAATACGCCACCTGTAGAATTCTAAATTGAGTAAATGGGTGTATGACTCATGCATGGCTTGTGTGACAGTCAGATGAGCTCTTCTTTTGATAGGAGAGCGTATAATGTTGCCATTCAGGACCCATGGGTGAAGGGAGAACAGAGCTGTGGGAGGGGAGGAGAAGGGGGGAGTAGATAATTCTGGGGTGCCAGGACGTGGGGAGGGTGTGTGCAGGGTTAGAGCTAAGAAGCAGCAGGGAGGGATGAGGTAGTGAGAGACGTAGAGGGAACACAAGAAGCTCCCAAGGTGCCGGGAGGTGGTGCTGGCTGAGAGTAATGGGAAGAAGTGGAGAGGAGTGTGGAGGAAGGGCACTGAGGAAGTGGCTCATTCTCAGGTGCTGAAGCTAAGTGGCCTGTCCTTGTGGAAGAGTGGGAGCCCTTGGGGGTCTAGTGCACTCAAGGGGCACCTCCCAAGGACTGTTTAAAAGCCAGGGCATTGCAGAGATCCTATGGATCCATGACAGTGCCAGAGGTTCAGCCTTATGGGGGAAAAGTTATAAAACAAGAAAAGGATCTAAATGTGTATTTACCATCACCCCCTCATCAGTCCTCAGGGGAATCCCTGATCAGTTCCAAAGTGTATTAAAACCTTCCTTAAAGGCTCACCTCCTTGGTTATCAGGTGGCGTATTTTCCCTTCATCCTCCCACTTCCCTGGTTCTTGTCACGCAGACAGCAAGCAGCAAAAGACCAGAAGTCTGAAGCACAGATAATGCGATGTTTATTGGGGTTATTTCCAAGGAAGCATATTCCACTGCCCTAATGAACTTACACCTAGAAAAATTAATTATACAGCAGACAGAAACAATTAGAGAACCAGACTGATTAACAAGGTAAAAGTGGTGGCCATAAAGATAAAACAGTACAGAAATGAGTGTTTCACAACCACAAGCATTGAGAAGGGATTTCTTGCCAGACAGGCTGCTGTCAAACTAAGTTTTCTTGAACCATCTTAAGATCTGTTTCTTTATCTGGTGGTGATGGGCACTATCAGGACAGGATCGTCTTCCTAACAGCCCAATAGCACCTTATTTCAGTGTGACGGGTTTGGGATGTGAGGATGTGACCCTTCGCTTCCCAGCTTTTGGCTGCCCCTGCTGCTTAGCCAAAGGCCTTAGCCTAAGAACAAGGCCTCAGACTGTCACAGTGAGAGAAGGCCCAGACACAGGCAGACTGAGATTTTGATTCTTAGCTAGTTACAGGGGTATAAAGACAAAGTGATAAAAATACCCCTAAGTTCTTAAAGTCTAGGCTTTACAGGCAGGCCTGAATATGTCTATTCTAACAGTGGGTTCTAGCCCTTCCCCCGTTCTGTGTCTGTCTTGTGTATTTAGATCAGGGGTCGGCAACCTTTCAGAAGTGCTATGCCGAGTCTTCATTTATTCACTCTGATTCAAGGTTCCGTGTGCCAGTAACACATTTTAATGTTTTTAGAAGGTCTCTTTCTATAAGTCTATAATATAGAACTAAACTATTGTATGTAAAGTAAATAAGGTTTTTAAAATGTTTAAGAAGCTTAATTTAAAATTAAATTAAAATGCAGAGCCCCCCCTCGGACCAGGGGCCAGGACCCAGGCAGTGTGAGTGCCACTGAAATTCAGCTCGCTGCCGCAGGTTGCCTACCCCTGATTTAGATTGTAAATTCTTCAGGGCATGGGCCATCTACTGTTCTCTGTTTGCACTTTGCCTAGCACAATGGGGACCCACTGTTAGTTGGTCCTTAGGCACTAAGGTAGTGAATATGATTTGTTATAATAGTAACTCTCCTGCCACTTTGAGCCAAGGAAGATGGCCTTGGGATGCATAGCCTTATTTGGGGTGTGTTAGTAATGTTGATTTGATTTATCAACTTAATTTAATTTGTATTGTAATTATTTTAATTAATAATAATACTTAATCATTTATATTAATTAATATGGGTTTAGGCTCGCCAGTTTGTTTGATCAGAAGATAAAAGTTCGTGTTTCGAATCAGGTTCCACAGAATTGATAAAGGGACCTTCGGGGTTCTGACAGGAAGCTCACGGAGACAGATAGAGTCATAACGACTTTTATTAAACTCAATGAAATAGTAAGTAAATTGTAAAACAGGTAGAATTACAGAGTTACAATTGTATTACTGTTATTCAGAGATACATATGATGATACAATATTATGTGCTGCAAACTTTGGTTAATATTCACACCCTGTTTTGATAAACTGCTGTTGGCCTCGCCTCTGGTGGTTCTGGTTTCCCTTGCAGAGGAAACTAATGTAAAGAGCTGTCAAAGCTACTTTGGAATTTACTTTCTAGCTCAACTAAATAATCTAATACACAAATTAAAATAAAGTTTAGAGAGACCAAGCTTAGCTGAGTCCCTTTTGAACTTAAGGTTTGAAAAGAAAATAAGTGCGGCCTATTACTGGTTAATAGCCATCGTAGATGGATAGCATGAATACGTAGTTGAAGATGGTGAAGTGTAGAGAAGGAGGAGGAGGTCGAGGTGGGGGTGGGGATACCATAGTGAGGTAGGTTACCTCTTTTTATAGAAATAAATGCTGGAAATCCTTCCTCTTATGCCCAAATTTCAGTCTTCCCCCATAGAAATGTTAGGGTACGCTTACTCCATAGGCTAGTATGTGTGTGCGTATGGATGACAGGTATCTGCGCACTTGTGGGGTACTTGTTAAGTCTGTGAGTACAACTTTGAAAAATCCCCTTTGCTATTCTTCATTGTCTGTTGGTCTAGGTAAAGGGTCTTAGACCTAAGCATAGGCACTTTATTTGGGTATAGGAAAAACAGTTGCTTTTCTGGGTAAAGGGGCACAGGATGTAGCTATGCTAACTTTGCTTTAGCTTAAAATGCAGGTTTTTGGCCTGTAGGTTTCTTGCATTACAGCCAAATGTATTTTTAATATGAATTAATAAACCTATCACAATACCGTACTTATAAGAAAAGAGAGATTTATGCAGGCAAGCAGATGAATCCTGAGAGCTACAGATGTTACTGTCTAAAAATGAGATGGGGTTAAAACTATGGAATATTCTTTGTGACAAGTATCCCACAAATTCCACTGACCTCCCGTGTTTTCTTTGCCTGCAGTAGGGTTTCCAGTTTCCAAACCTTATGTGATCTCGCAGCTGGAACAAGGAAGAGCCATGGGTCCCGGACCTCCAGGGCTCTGAGAAAGAAGTGGTCCCAGAGCTGCCTTTGCAGGTGAGGAATTGGTTAAACAACTGCTTAGGAATGCAGGAAACATTTGGGATGCCCTACAAAGACCCTGTGAGCTCTTCAAGTTCAGGATTGTTCCCTGCAGATGTGGAATCATTATGGCAGATATCACTCATGGCTTCCTCCTATTCTGACTGACAACTGGCAGCAGGTCCCTCCTGATCTCACTTTCCCCTGAGAGTTATGGTGCAATGAGGACCCAGAACTGATCCCTTCCTCTCTTCTCTGTGGAAGGGTTTGGGGAAAATCAGTACCTGATATGTTTGATCTCTCCCACATATATTTTGGTTTGTTCATCCCTTTTTCCATTCCTCTCTCTGACATTTCCTTTTCTCAGGCACAGGAGTGACCTATGTCTGGATTCTCTCTGTCTCCCATCCGGCGATGGCCTGGCGAGTGAGAACGAGGAGGAGAAACCCCAGCAGGAAGACACTGTGCAAGTAGATCCACATTGGCTGTTATCAGGAAGATCCAAAGGGAATGTTTCCAGGAGGTGTGCACTCCCAGAAAACACAAAAGCCTGTGAGACTCAGCAGAGGCTAGAGGAAAACTACAGTAGCCACTCAGACCTTATTCCACGCAACAGAATCAACTTGGAAGAGACACGCTACATGTGCCACGAGTGCGGGAAAAGCTTCGGGTGGAGCTCTCACCTTACCAGACATCAGAGAATCCACACAGGGGAGAAGCCCTACACGTGCTCTCAGTGCGGGAAAAGCTTCGGGCGGCGCTCTCACCTTATCAGACATGAGAGAACCCACACAGGGGAGACGCCCTACACGTGCTCTGAGTGCGGGAAAAGCTTCAGTCGGCGCTCACACCTTATCATACATTGGAGAATCCACACAGGGGAAAGGCCCTACACATGCCCTGAGTGTGGGAAAAGGTTCCATCAGAGCTCAAACCTTATTGCACATCAGAAAATCCACATAAGAGAGAACTGTTATAAATCGCTTGACTAGGGCTGGAGAAAGATTTTTTTTTTTAATCACATTTGCTAATTCCCTTCTTTGGGGTCAGTCCTGTGATCTTTTCTATCAACTCCTTTCCTTTGAGTCGAAGGAGTGTGTGTCCCTCCAGCCAGGAATGTTCATCAGCTCCTGATGGGGGAGAGGTTTGATTCCAACAAGCTACACTGAGGCTAAAACTACCTGTGCCTGACATCCGCTAGGGCTGTACATGGCGTTGGCTGCTCAAGTTAGTGATCTTGGTGTAACAAGACAATTATGGTTGTAGAGCAGATGCAGCCCAGGTGCAGGGGTTGGCATTAGCTTCCCCCTTGACCTGACCTAAACTCCATCACTTTCCCTGGTCTAAACAAACCCTGAGCATCACGGTTATACTGTTCCCCCATTTCAAAGCCTTTGTTAGTCATCAAGTTCACTCTTGGGGAAGAAGTTGTTTCACTCCCAGTTGCTCTGATGTTGGTTCAGGTTGTGCTGCGGAGCAGATATTTTTACTACCATTTTTTTCACTTAAAATATATTGAACTATAACAAAGAGCAGGAACAGGGCAGGGATAGGGGAAAATGTCATTTCACCCTCTGGAACAACAGAAGAAGATGGGGTAAATCAGAGGGATTCCCTTATTCCCCATCACCATCCTAATCCCCCTGTTGTGCAGTTGGTTAGGTCAGTATTTTTTCTAAAGGGCTGGGAAGAGGATTCCCTCATAAATAACTTGTAACTAAACAAAGTGCCTAGGCATTGGGCTCCCAAAGCAGTTGTGGCCCAGGCCCTGCAGGAAGTGGCTCCTGAAGAGATCTCCTTCCTCATTAGCTGCATATTGCCTATTTTTTGGGAAATACAATCCCTATCGAGGTAGAGATGGGAAACATGGAAGTGACTTTTCTCTTCAGCTCACCCCTGGGAGATGCTGCAAATGTGTAGAAAATGAAATCCGCGTTGAATGTGCTATAGCTGCAGAAAGATACCTCTTTTTAATAGAGACCTGACATTTGTTGTCTTACAGGGATTCTAAGTCACACCTGAATTTAGTCCCTAATTAAAATCTGTGCCAGCACATTAAAGAATTAAAAGGGCATAGTTGGGGGAGTTGTACCTCACTGTCGCTACTGATCTGTTGTGCGGTTGGAGAAGAATTCTACACCAGAGAAGTGTAAAATTACTCCAAGGAAGGTCAAAGATTTGACAAGAACTCAGGTAGAAATTGCAGGTACTAGTGGTTGATTTTCACCCCCAAGATGGAACCTATGGTGACCTGTGGCCCAGGTAAACTATTTTTAGAACCCTGCTCCCTAGTTAAGTGGCATTGATCACACTCCTGAAGGACGCCATGATTAAATTGGGCACAACTGTCTTTTACCATTTGGATCCAAAGTTTCATGAAGCACAGAGAGAAACAGCTGATTCCTTCAGAGCCATTCCATGCCTACGGGTCCCAATCTGGCTGCCTCGTTGGACAAGAAGCACTTCCCTGCTGGCCAAACAATGGTAGCCAATGAGGGAATGTATCAGATGTGAAGTTCAGACTGCAGGATACTTGAATGCTGAGTCCAGTCTGTGGTTTAGTCTAGGCCTGCACAACTCGTAAAGCGGCGAGGGCAATATTACTCCAAAGAAAACAGCGGAGGGATGAAACCCCCCCGGCCTCACCGAACACCACCCCCCAGCGCTGCCAAGCCCCTCCCCGAAACAATCCCCCCCAAGCGCCACCTGACCCATGGAAACAAACCCTCCTTCCCCAGCACCGCCCCGCCCAAACGGTGGCATTGAACCTTCGTAATATGTTATAGCGGGCCTCTAAGGTAGTATAATTAAGGTAGAAGTAGAATAAAATCTTCCCCCCACTTTGTAATCAGTTGCCCTGTGGAGTGAATGAGGTGGGACTGAGGAAGGCAGCACCTCCAGACAGCTGCAACCCTTGGAGAGGGGCCGGGAGCCAGACCAGATCAGCAGAACAGGTCAGCCACTGACTCATAGCTCGTCTCCTCAGTCCCCTGCTGCCGGCTCACCAGCCCCCCCCACTCGCCTCCTCAGCCCTCCCCTTCCGTGCTGTCAGCTCAGCCACCCCTTTGCCACTGCCTGCCCACTCGCCTCCTCAGCCCCCCTCCCTCACCTGCTATTGTGTCATACAGGAGGCCTGTGATATGCAGGGGGTCAGATTAGATGCTCTAATGGTTTCTTCTGGCCATAAAGTCGACTAATTTCTGAAAAACTGAGTGTAGCATTGGGAGCAGCGTCTGATGTTTCCCTGTCTAGCCGGCTTGCTGCCTAGAACGAACGCTCCTTGAGTGGGGTGATCCACAGGGAGTAGCTCAAACCTCCAAAGTGCCTGGCCAGGGGCAGGACATTAGCCCAGCAAGGGAGGGGTGTGGCAGTGACATCACAAAGGCCTTTTGCAGGACCTCAGACTATTGGTCCAAGGTGGTGGGGAGGTGGTGACCTCACAGAGAGATGCTGACATCAGCCAGGCAGGACAGGGGCGAGGGGCCAGGGAAACCTCAGAGACCCCTGTGGCTTTGCTGCAGCAAGTCTCCTTCTCCAGGTCTCTCTTTGAGGACTGAGAGAGTATTCGGGTTCACGGACGTGAGCGCCAGGAGGAACCTCTTTCGAGTTTTCTCCTTCCCTTTTCGTGATTTTACTAGAAAACAGCCGTCCCTGTTTAGAAGGTAAGAGCCTCCTGGAGGTTTGAAACCTGTTCAGTCTGATCCATCTGGTGACAGTTGAATTCTAGGCATGGAAAACACGAGCTTAAGGAGGCAGAAGTTTATTGCGCACGTGGGATTTTGTCCCTTAGAATCACTGGGGACATTAGGGTTTGTTGTTTTTCTTTCATCTTTTCCTCCATCTCTCCCTCCCTCCCTCTTTTCTCTTCGTCTCTTGCTTCTTTTGTCCTTTCTCCTGTTCCCCTCCCAACATTAGGAGAGGTTTGTGTGTGTGTGTTGCTGGGGAGTGCTCTGCAGTTCCCACTGTGGGAGATCCATCCAAAAATGTGGGGCTGAAATAGAGCTCGGGCAGTGATTCCCCATCAGTGACCTGGGCCATCCTTTGGGCTCTCTGGTGAGAACCCTCAGCCTCCCGTCCTCAGTCTCTACCCTGATTGGCTGAGCAGGGGGTTATTGACAGGGAGGAGACTCAGGTCCTTGTTCTTCTCTTTTAAGACCAAGGAAATAAGTCAGAACCAGTTCTGTGTTTGATGAATTTTGCTGTTCTCTGCATTAATGGTCTCTGAGCAGTTCATGATTCTCTCTAACATTGCAGTTCTCCTCAAATACTTGCTGAATAATTACTGTCACTGTTGGTCTGGAGCTCATCTGAGAGCACTTTACTCAGGTCATTCCATATCTGAAATTCAAGATCTGATGGTTTGTTTGAAAATCAGGGCTCTTGGGTCCTATTCCCAACTCTGCCACTGACTGGCTGTGTCACGTAAGACAAGTCAATTCTCCTTTCTCAGCCTTGGCTTCTCCCTCTTTCAAGTAGGGATAATAATGATCTGCTCCTACCTAGCTCAGTACACTCACTCTTCCCCAACACACACACTGTCTCTCCCCACACACACACAGTCTCCACACTGCAGTTGAAAAGCAGCTGGCAATCTAGTAGGATGCCCAGGGAACAATGGGGGAGAGAAACCTGCATGACTGAAAGTGCAGCCATGGAGACACCACACACCAGCCTTGCCTAGCTGGCAAGAATCAAACCTCCACAGAAACACCCTGTGGCTTCTAACCCAGCTCCCTAAGGCCTCAGCCACAACCACTTAACACAGGGGCCTTTTTACACTCTGGTTCTGTTCTCACTGAAGGGTCATTTCCAATTGTTCACTCGGACCAGCTTCCCCAGCGCATTCACTGCTGTGCAGCTCTGTACGTGTGGCCATGGCTGAGCAGCCAGAGTTCCTGCCCATTTCCCCACTGGCTGGAGCATGGCTAGAGTGTGTTTGTGGTTAATGACGTTGCTGTAGATGGTTCGTTTCCTGCCTTGGCAATTCAGACAGTCCCTTTTCCCAACATATCTCCAGCACATCAGTCCCTGGCTGGGTCTCTTCGGCAGTGGAAAACATCCCTTGTTTGGCCCTGCCAAGGGGATCGTGCAGAGCTGAGATGCCCCTCGGCTTGGATCAAAGGGGGAGTTGGATGGAATTTATCACACAACCCTCCCTGCTCCCCAGAGCCCCACGGGAGAAGCTAGAGAAGGGGAGTCATTCCTCCCTGCACTCCCAGAAGAGCTGCTAGCAGGGCCGCCCAGAGGCAGGGGCAAGGGGGGGCTGGAGCACATGACTTATGAGGAGAGGCTGAGGGAACTGGGATTGTTTAGCCTGCAGAAGAGAAGAATGAGGGGGGATTTGATAGCTGCTTTCAACTACCTGAAAGGGGGTTCCAAGGAGGATGGATCTAGACTGTTCTCAGTGGTAGAAGATGACAGAACAAGGAGTAATAGTCTCAAGTTGCAGAGGGGGAGGTTTAGTTGGACATTAGGAAAAACTTTTTCACTAGTAGGGTGGTGAGGAACTGGAATGGGTTACCTAGGGAGGTGGTGGAATCTCCTTCCTTAGAGGTCTTTAAGGTCAGGCTTGACAAAGCCCTGGATGGGATGATTTAGTTGGGTTTGGTCCTGCTTTGAGCAGGGGGTTGGACTAGATGACCTCCTGAGGTCCCTTCCAACCCTGAGATTCTATGATTCTATGATTCCCTGCTGGCTCACTGCTCACCTCTGTGCCCACCTGCCACTTGCCCACCCACTCGCCCACCTGCTCCCCACTTGCCCCCTCACCCCCCCCAAGTGTAAAGCCTCATTCAGAGACCCAGGGGTCACTATATCACTGCACCCAGCAGTCACTCACTGCAGTTGTAGATAAATCTCTGCATTATGCATTTTTGTATAACTTGTCTATGACTTTGTATTGAACCTTGGTAATATGTTATAGGGGGCCCCAAGGTAGTGTAATTAAGGTAACAGAAAAATGTCTTTTTGCTAGAAGTACAATAAGATCTTCCCCCCACTTGGTAACCCGTCGCCCTGTGGAGTGAATGAGGTGGGACTGAGGAAGACGTGGAAGGCAGCACCTCCAGACAGGTGCAACCCTTGGGAGCCCGACCAAGGCCAATCAGACTTGGCAAGTGGGCTGGCTAGAGAAGAACCGACACACTGACGGCCTTGGGGGTTAGGAGCAAGCACCTTCCTGTGGGAACCCCCTCTGTGCAGCACTGGGACAACCCCCAGCCCAGAGAAAAGCAGCAAAAAGGACCAACAGACACAGTCCCAGATTTTGAAGCTGGGAGATTTGTCCCTCTCCATCCACCGACTTGCCGCTTACCTCCTCGCTCCCCCCCCCCCAGTATAAAGCCTCATTCAAAGACCCAGCGGTCACTATATCACTGCACACAGCAGTCACTCAATGCAGTACCAAAAATTAAAATACTGAAAATGGATGCTCCCCTCCATCCACCGACTCGTTGCTCACCTCCTTAACCCCTCTAGCTTGAAGGGGAGCTTCTTTTTCTTCCCCTTGCTGAGAAGCAGCAAGAGAAGAAAGAAAGGTCCGGTGGGCCAACTGGGTGCAGAAGCCAATGCTGCCTTTTCCTGCAGTGAAGCCCAAAATGAGGGACTTGCATTGAGTAAAGGCAGTGCTGTGCTTCCAGAAAAGAGCCCACTGCTGCAGGAAGAGGGATGAAACAGCCTGCTGAAGCCTGGGATTGAATCAGGGACCTTTAGATTTTCAGTCTAACGCTCTCCCAACTGAGCTACTTCAGCACCTGCAGGGGTGCCTTTTTGGGCTGCTGCTGCTCACCTTGAAGTTTATTCTCCATAAACCATCTCTCCAGTCAACAATGGCCAATGCAAGACGGACATCGCTTGCTATTTTAGCCCTTGGAAACGTCATTAACTAGTCTCTGGATCTCTTGAATGCTGCGCTTCAGTTCATGGGGGAAAGGCGAGAGAAGCGACCTTTGACCAGGGAAAGCAGGAGCTAGGGGTTAACATCCTAATGCTGTCTGTCTCCGACTGTAACACTATTTAATACTGGCCCACCCTGTGCTGGTGAGTGCTCCATTTCTAGATGTTAGTACATTTCAGTTACTGTCAAAATTAAAAGTTTCTATATGCTTAAAAGAAATGATTTTTTAATTTGCTTATATATGGCATGAATAAATACAGATTTACACATCCTAGCATGAACATTTATTGTCTTATATGATAGAGAAAATCATGCATCCAAACTGTGCATTAAAATCATGAAATGAGCTACAAATGCGATAAAAATAAGGTATTCAATGGTTTAACATATGGAGCGGGGCTGGGGGGTTCCGAAGACACGTCTTGCCTGGGATGCTACTTGGTCTAGGGGAGGCCCTGTCAGGGAAAGCAGGAGTTAGTCTCACATGCCTATTTCCAGGCTGTAATCTGTGGGCGCCCTGCTCTGGGGGCAGGATCGTGGCAGCCCAGACTCAGGGCTGGAACAGGCCCCGGATTGAGGGGGTGGTTGCAGGGTTTGCAGAGCTCTGGTGTCTCAGACAATGTGTCTCCCCAAAGCCTCAGATCTGCGCCCCAGAAGGCTCCTGCGCTGCCTCCGCTCCTTTCACAGTCTATAGCAAGGAGCAGCAGCAAGGGTCAGGGATGAGCCATAGGCACTCGGTGGGGGGCAGAGGCTTCAGGAGGAAACCCAGCCCCCAGAACAGAGGGGGATAGGAGGCTTTTTCTCTCTCCTTAGCCACGGGCTATAGCTCCGAGAGCTCTGTGAAAGGCCTCCCCGCCCACAGCCTGGGGAAGGGGAAGGGGAAGGAGTCCCAGGTTCTAGCTCGATTTGGAGGAGGATCACTGGACCCTAGAACCACTTGCTGCCCTTTCCCAGAGAAACCTGTGATGCCCAGAACGGGGCTGAGATAAATGCTGACAGGAGCCAGGAGTTGTTCCCCTGGAATAGCAGCAGAATTGGGCAGCTGGAAATCTCCCCAAAGGAGCTGAAGCCTTGGTGGGTCAGACATAGATGCCCCAGGTACTGCATGGGGGGCTTAGGTTTGTTTCTGGACAAGAGCAGTGAGAGTTTTATTGCCTCAACATTTCAGTAGAAAAATTCAGACCCAAAGTGTGTGTGGTGGGGAGGTCGATAGCGGTTTCTTTGGGTTTGATTTAGTTTGTTTTCTCATTCTCGTTGTAAAAGCCCTGGGTCATTTTGATGGGAACAATGTTTGTGGAAGGCCAAGGACAAGTAAGAAAAGTTAAAAATCTGCGTTGGAGTGAGGGGGTCTCTGTGTGCCAGGGCAGGGGTGGAGATTTTCATGGGGAGGGGGTTAGGGGATAAACGAGAGGCTTTTGCGGGAACACAGTGGGATGTTTTGCAGTTTAACCTCCCCACTTTCCTGTGCTGCTGCCCAGCTCCGACCCCACTGACACCCCTTTGATGAAGTGGGAATTTTCTGGATGTTTTGTTTGCATCTTGTGTGTACCTCAGTTTTCCCTATTTGTTGCACGATTATCTAGGTTAAAGGTCCAAAATGTGGGGTGCACCCTGCCAGGGGGAATGGAGTAACATTCAGGGGGATGCAGCTGGGCCTGGGCCAGCCCCCATGGGGGTGAGGAGGGGGAGCCACCCAGCTCCACTCTTGGCTCCAGCCCCAGCTCTGGCCCCTGCCTCAGCCCCCTTACCCCTGTCTGTGTCCCTTCCCCCTTAGCTGCAGCCCCACTCCCAGCCATGACTTGGGGGGAGCATGGACAGGGGTGGGGGGCATGACCCTGAAGTGTTTTGGGACCAGTGATCTCGGTGGTGGGACAAGGGGGTTAAATCTTGGCAGAGACCCCCAAAGGGCAGGTGTGGCTACTGTCTGGCTGCCTGGGCCCAGACAATGGCCACAAATTCTGTCTCCTAGCAACCGATGGCCGGGGCGCACCTGCTGCAAGAGGCCAGCTGGCCGGGAGGAGTCGGAGAACAAAGAACGAGCTGGAGGCCGGGTGAGCAGGTTGCCAGGGAAACAGGACAAGGGACAGACGAGGGGCAAAGGGCCTGGCTGAGTCGGGCTGTTGGGAGCAAGGAGTCTGCTGGGTTGGGACTCGAGGGGAGAGCCCAGGCTCTGAGTTCGGGGTCTCCCCAAGATGGACGTTGCTGAAACTTCCTGCTTCCTGTGCGAACACAGAACTTTCCCAGGCTGGATCCCAGACCCCTAACAAACCTTCTGTTGTACAGCGCTGGCTGAGAGTCACTGGGGACTGTGGAAGTTGGGGTGCAGGACTCCCCTTTGGGGGGGGTGAGGCTTTCCCAGGTGTCTGATTCAGGTGGACTCACTGCAGGAAGCTCCTGGTGTGGAACAGGGGGGCTGAAAGGTCCAAGGTCAGTCCCAGGAGGCGCTGAAGTCAAGGAGGCTTCCCCCAGTGAGGGCATCCCCTGGGGGGGTCACACTGAGGAGGCTCCTGCCTGGGTTTGACTCCGAGCTGTTCCAGAGCACGGAGCCTGTGTGCCCGTCACAGCCCCCCAGCATGTGACCTACAGGCTCCACTCTGGCAAAGCTCCCTGTCCCTAGGCTTTAGCATCACTAGCCCCTGCTTAGCGACTAGGGGTCAGTTTAGGGCAGCGGACCCCAAAATGTGGGGCGTGACTCCTAGGGGGACACAGAGGAAGATTGATGGGGGCACCTCAGGGCCTGAGCCAGCCCCCATGGAGGGCAGGGAGGGAGCCCCACTCAGCCCCACTCTGTCCCAGCTCTTCCCCAATCCCACCCTCAGCCTGGGCCCCTGGCTCCCAGCCCGGCCTCGACCCTCTTACCCCTGTCCGCACCCCCATCCCCAGCAAGCAACGGCCCCACTCCCAGCCCCGGTTCTCGACCGCGGCTTCCGAGGGGCCACAGCCATGGATACAAGGGTGCAGTGTGAAATGTTTGGGGCCCACTGGGTTAGGGTGATGTCCTCAATCACTTCTCTGCCGTCCAATGAAAGCAATTCCTCCCCCACCCACCCCTCCGTCAGGACGGCCTAGGTACGTTCCGCTGCCCTTCACTCGTACAGGAAGGAGAATAACATTTCATTCCACTCAATGCTAAAGTGATTTGCAACCCACCACCATCCCAAACTGGTCATTTTGGGAAAGCAGCCCCACCCTGCTGCAGAGCTGGGCAGAGCAGGGGTGTCTGTGCAAACACGGCCTGTTCCTGAAGTCTTCCCCCAGCTCCTCACTAGATGTGAGGGGGGAGCTCATTCAGCCCCTGCTTACGCTTAGTATTTAAAAACTCCTTAGTGGCCCTATCTCTGCTGGCCTTAGATTTCTCCTCCTGTCCACTTCTTGATAGCTCAAATGAGGTGGCTGAGTGGTTAAGGTGATAGACTGCTAATCCATTGTGCTCTGCGCACATGGGTTCAAATCCCATCCTCAGCAGTTGCATTTAGTCTTCACCCTCCTTTATAGACAACCGTCTCCCCCCTTTGGTACAATGACAGATCAAACAATGTTGCTTCTTGCAAACAAAAACCTTCTCAGAATCTCTCCCCCCCCCCCTTTGCTTCAAATAAAATGTCTAAATACCAGATTTCTAAAACAATTCTCTAGTCCAGCATTTCTTAGTTTTTATCTCAAAAGGGAACAGCCTCATAATCTCCCCCAAACACCCGGGGCCCTCCCAAATAATTAAACTACCCCCAACCTGAGCAAGGCCACAACAGTGAACCAGAGCTAGTGCCTAGGCCAAGCTGTTCTGAAGGAGGCAACTCAACCATTTTCTCTCTGCTTCCCTTGGCAAAGTCTGACTGAGAAAACAGAATTCCCCAAACTGAAAATTTTCTGCTGAAAAACCACTACTAGTCTGTTTGGGGACTTTGGTTTGAATGTACTATTATTATTCTCTTCTGATTTCTGAATCAGTTTTGTCATCCAGGTGTATTTCCAGCTGTTGAGTTGTGGGGGAGAGAGGCTAACTCATAATGTCTCTACCCCCCCTTTCATAGTTTCTTCCAACTGGCTAGGAAGTACCTTTGCTAGGATGTGAGTCAAGCAGTGTCCATTGTCGCTGTGCTATCTCGGAGAAGTCTGCATTGTACACGGCTCCTGGGATAGTCCTTGGGAGTGTGGATCCCTTTAATGGGCCAGCAGCGAGTCTGGCTCCTCCATTGTCACACCTGAAAGGCTGGTGGGGGGCATTTCCCAACCTCATCTCAGTAACACACACAGAGCAAAACTTCCCAGCCAATGCTACACACACAATCCAACACAATATTAATGTTCAACAGACCAAGACTTTTGAAATGACACCTCACCAGGCAGACTTTGTACAAACCGTATCATCATTATATGAGATTGGTGAATATGGGGCTTCCAGGGTGCTGCTTTGAGCACAGCGAGCCACACCTGGGCTGACATTGCAATGGAGACGTACCCTTAATGTCCATCTCTCCTGGGATAAAGATGGCAGCATGGCTGGCCTGGACCATCTGACGTGGGGTCATGAAGCTAAAGCTGAGAGGCTAAAAACTGTGGTGCAGATATTTGTGTTCACACTGAAGCCTGGGTTCGGAAACCCTCACCCCTCGTGGGGTCTCAGAGACTGGGCTCAAGCCCATCTGTCTGCACTGTAATTTTATAGTCTTGCAGCCCAAGCCCCATAACCCTGAGTCAGCTGACCCGGGCTTTGCGACAGGTGCCCTGGGTGTGTTAATCGCAGTGTAGACATAACATTAGGCTACGTCTCCAGTGCAATGAACACCCACGACTGGCCCGTGTCATGTTAATCAGGGTCATGTGGCTTGGGCTGTAAAGTTGCAGTGTCCGTGTCTCGGCTCAGGCTCAGTCCCCTGCTCCAGGAGCCCAGAAGGTTGGGAGGGGGTTTAGCAAGTGGAAATGGTAAAACCGCAGGGGAGTATTACCCTGGACTCACGGCATTTCTCCATTGGTCTGTCTGCTCTGGGGCAGGGACAGAAACACGTCCTGCTGCTTTTCATCTCAGACTCGGTGCACAAAACAGGACTCAACCCTTGGCATAAACTAAACGAGCTGCCCACAGATTCTGGCAGCCACAATGAGCATTTGGTGTGAGAGCTCAGACCTGCCCCTGTCCCAGAGGGACGGGGTCGTCTGTGAGGGGACTGGACCACTGACCTATCGGCTCCTAACTCCCAAACTTTCAGTAACTCTATCATCAGTGCTTGTGAGTGTAATTTAAACCATAAGAAAAACCACACTAGGCTAGACCGAAGGTCCATCTAGCTCTGAATCTTGTCTTCTGACAGTAGCCAATTCCAGGTGCCCCAAAAGCAACTCAGTAAGGTACCATTGGAACTTGAACCCAGGATCCCCTGTATACAAAACACTGGTTTTAGCCAGCTAAGCCATGGTGCCTACAGCTGCTGAAGGGATCATGTCTGCACACACCTGACTCTCTGCCAACCTCCATCTGGGCCTGACAAGCTTTGCTGGTGTTTGGATTCAGTAAAGCAGAGGAGCAGGTGAAGTTTTACTCCCAAGGTTCTTTGGACAGGTCTACACTACAAAATTAGATCGGTGTAACTACATTACTCAGGGGTGTGAAAAATTTACCTCCCTAAGCAATGCAGTTATATCAGCCTAACCCCGGTGCAGATAGCGCTGTGCCAACAGGAGGGCTTCTCCCATCAACATAGCTTGGGGAGGGGCTTGGTTAGTGAAGATGAAGAGAATAGGTGGCCCATGGCTCTTGCATTTGGGGAGGCTGGGTGTGAGCGCTGGAAGCTCCCTGGAAGTGGGGGGCCCATTGGTGCCCAGACCATGGCACTGCCCCCCCACCCTTCTCCTCTCTCTGAGGCCCCCCCTGTGCTCCCCCCTTGCTCCTATTTGGCCACTTCCCACCCCCGCTCTTCCTCTTTGGCTGAGGACGGCTGAGCCACCTTTTGCTCGCTCCCCTCCTCCCCCAAGGCCTTCCTGCCTCCTGCTCGTGCCTCTCCACCCCCTACCACAAGGTCTGCCCACCAGCCGCCACTTCCCTGGCCCATCCCTGCAACCCACCCTGCCCACCACCCACACCTCTCTGCCTCTCCCCTGAGACCTGCCCTGCCCACTGCCCCCACCTCCGAGACCTGCTCTGCCCACCGCTCAAAACTCTCTGCCCCTCCCCTGAAACCCACCCTGTCCACGTCTTTCTTCGGTCATCTGTTGTTATTCCATGAAGCATCAAGAATGGATAAAAAGATGAGTTTACTCCAGGGTGAGGAAACAAAGAAGTCACCAACCCCCCGGCATTGCTGCTTTAGTTAAAGTGTTTAGTTAAAACAGCTATTGAATGTCCTCCCTATGCCCCTTGTGTCACCAGAGCACATCCATGCTAGCAGTTCGTGGATGGCAACAGAGAGCAGTGCACTGTGGGTAACTATCCCACTGTGCAACTGGCTGCAGGGTGTTTTGGGAAGGGTTTGCAATGCCTCACGGACTGGTACAGCATCACATGATGCAGGTTTCTCTATCCCACCATTCCACGGGCATCTTACTAGATTGCCAGCTGCTTTTCAACTGCGGTGTGCGTGGTGGGGTAGAGACTGTTTGTGTTCTGGGGAGAGACAGTGTGTGTGCTGGGGAAGAGGGAGTGTGTTGAGCTAGGTAGGAGCGGATCATTATTTCCCCTACTCGAAAGAGAGAGAAGCTCAGGCTGAGAAAGGAGAATTGACTTCTCTTAGGTCACACAGCCAGTCAGGGGCAGAGCTGGGAATAGGACCCAAAAGCCCTGATTTTCAGTCTAACCATCGGATCTTGAATTTCATACACTGAATGTCCTGAATAAAGTGCTCACAGATGAACTCCAGACCAACAACAGTGGACACGAATTATTCAGCAAGTATTTGAGGAGAACTGCAACGTTAGAGAGAATCATGAACTGCTCAGAGACCATTAATGTAGAGAAGCAGCAAAATTCATCAAACATAGAACTGGTTCTGACTTATTTCCTTGGTCTTAAAAGAGACCAACAAGGACCTGAGTCTCCTCCCTGTCAATAACCCCCTGCTCAGCCAATCAAGGTAGAGACTGAGGAGGGGAGGCTGAGGGTTCTCACCAGAGAGCCCAAAGGATGGCCCAGGTCACTGGTGGGGATCACTGCGCGAGCACTATTTCAGCCCCACATTTTTGGGTGGACCTCCCACAGTGGGAGCTGCAGAGCACTCCCCCGACACACACACACACACACACACACCCTCTCCTGGTGTTGGGAGGGGAACAGGTAAAAGAAAAGGACAAAGGAAGCAAGAGAAGAAGAGAAAGGAGGGAGGAAGAGGTGAAGCAAAAAGAACAAACCCTAATGTCCCCAGTGATTCTAAGGGACAAAATCCCAGGTGCGGAATAAAATTCTGCCTCCTTAAACTCGTGTTTTCCATGCCTAGAATTCAACTGTCACCACATGGATCAGACTGAACAGGTTCCAAACCTCCAGGAGGCTCTTACCTTCTAAACAGGGACGGCTGTTTTGTACTAAAATCACTAAAAGGGAAGGAGAAAACTCGAAAGAGGTTCCTCCTGGCGCTCACGTCCGTGAACCCGAATACTCTCTCAGTCCTCAAAGAGAGACCTGGAGAAGGAGACTTGCTGAAGCAAAGCCACAGGGGTCTCTGAGGTTTCCCTGGCCCCTCGCCCCTGTCCTGCCTGGCTGATGTCAGCATCTCTCTGTGAGGTCACCACCTCCCCACCACCTTGGACCAATAGTCTGAGGTCCTGCCAAAGGCCTTTGTGATGTCGCTGCCACACCCCTCCCTTGCTGTGCCAATGTCCTGCCCCTGGCCAGGCACTGTGGAGGTTTGAGCTACTCCCTGTGGGTCACCCCACTCAAGGAGCGTTTGTTCTAGGCAGCAAGCCAGCTAGACAGGGAAACATCAGACGCTGCTCCCAATGCTACACTCAGTTTTTCAGAAATTATGGCCAGAAGAGACCATTAGAGCATCTAATCTGACCCCCTGCATATCACAGGCCTCCTGTATGACACAAGAGCTACTTTTGGGGTAAACACATTCCAGAAAGGCATCTAGTCTTCATGAAATGACATCAAGAGATGGAGAACCCACCACTTTCCTTGGTAGCTTGTTCCTGTGGTGAATCATCCTCGCTGGTGAATATTTGTGCCTTTGTTGTAATATGAATTTGTCTCTTTTCACCTTCCAGCCATTGGGTCTTGTTAGGCCTTTCTCTGCTCGATTAAAGAGCCCTTTAATACCCACTCTTTTCTCTCCATTAAGGCACTTCAACACTTCAATGAAGTCACCTTTCAATCTTCTTTTGATAAGCTAAACAGGTTGAGCTCTTTCAATAGCTCCCTGGAAGGCATTTTTCTCCAGCCCTCAGAACATTTGGTGGCTTTTTGCTGCCCCAGCTCCAATTTCACAACATCTTTTTCACATGAGGACACCAAAACTGGAGGCAGTATTCCAGTATCAGTCTCACTGATGCCGTGTCACCTCTTGTAATGTTATTGACATAATCTGTAACTGTATAGATCACCCTTGCGACCACTGTTCTATATTTGCAGCCAATATTACAGAGAAGTGGTCGTGTAAGGGGTCTATGGAGAGGTTCTGACTGGCTGATTATAATGATGCTATCTCTAACTGTGTATCATTTTTGTAGTTGACGTTATGAATATTGGCTCTATGCTGCCTGTATTTCAAACTTGTGCTCTGCTTCTGGGGAACACCCCAGCCAGACAAGTTGGTGTTAGTTCTGCCTAGAACGAACGCTCCTTGAGTGGGGTGATCCACAGGGAGTAGCTCAAACCTCCAAAGTGTCTGGCCAGGGGCAGGGCATTGGCACAGCAAGGGAGGGCTGCGGCAGTGACATCACAAAGGTCTTTTGCAGGACCTCAGACTATTGGTCAAAGATTATTGGTGGGGAGGTGTGACGAAGTGGGACTGTTCTTACTGGGGTGCTGTGTGTGCAGTTCTTAGGTATCTAGCAAAGCAAAAGGCCAGCGCATCGGAATGCCTGACACTCTGTCTCCTAGCAACTGATGGCCTGGGCCCCTCCTGCAAAGGTGCCAGGAGAAGGTGTTGGAGACAAAGGGGTCAGGTGACCTCCTGGCCCGGGACAGAAGCTGAGCAGAGAGGAGGGGCTGGAGGAGGCTGGGCAGTCTGGAGCTGGCTGGGGAAAGAAGGGAAGCAGAGACAGGGCTCTGATCCCCAATGGGGGCTATGGGGCTCCTGGGGCCCCAAGATGGACCTCACAGGGGGGATCCTGTTATCTGTACCTGCAAGACCTGGGTTGGACTGTGTTCCCGTCGTCTAAATAAACCTTCTGCGTTACTGGCTGGCTGAGAGTCCTGGTGAATCGCAGGGAGCCCGGGGGTGCAGGGCCCTGACTCCCCCACACTCCGTGACAGGAGGTTGTGACCTCACAGAGAGATGCTGACATCAGCCAGGCAGGAAAGGGGCGAGGGGCCAGGGAAACCTCAGAGACCCCTGTGGCTTTGCTGCAGCAAGTCTCCTTCTCCAGGTCTCTCTTTGAGGACTGAGAGAGTATTCGGGTTCACGGATGTGAGCGCCAGGAGGAACCTCTTTCGAGTTTTCTCCTTCCCTTTTAGTGATTTTACTAGAAAACAGCCGTCCCTGTTTAGAAGGTAAGAGCCTCCTGGAGCTTTGAAACCTGTTCAGTCTGATCCATCTGGTGAGAGTTGAATTCTAGGCATGGAAAACACGAGCTTAAGGAGGCCGAATTTTATTCTGAATTTTATTTGATCCCCACCAGTGACCTGGGCCATCCTTTGGGCTCTCTGGTGAGAACCCTCAGCCTCCCGTCCTCAGTCTCTACCCTGATTGGCTGAGCAGGGGGTTATTGACAGGGAGGAGAGTCAGGTCCTTGTTGTTCTCTTTTAAGACCAAGGAAATAAGTCAGAACCAGTTCTGTGTTTGATGAATTTTGCTGCTTCTCTGCATTAATGGTCTCTGAGCAGTTCATGATTCTCTCTAACATTGCAGTTCTCCTCAAATACTTGCTGAATAATTCCTGTGCACTGTTGTTGGTCTGGAGCTCATCAGAGCACTTTATTCAGGTCAGTCAATGTCTGAAATTCAAGATCTGATGGTTAGTTTGAAAATCAGGGCTCTTGGAGTCCTATTCCCAACTCTGCCACTGGCTGGCTGTGTGACCTCAGACAAGTCAATTCTCCTTTCTCAGCCTTAGCTTCTCCCTCTTTCAAGTAGGGATAATAATGATCCGCTCCTACCTACCTCACGGTGGATGGAGGATGGGATCCATTGGAGAGTGTCACTAGGAGTAGTGCATAATATGAGGTGTCCTATCACATTTACTCAGAGCAGATTATGACAGAATTGAATAGCGGAAATAGTCTATTTGATTTGTTTTTTTTTTATTTTGAAATTGTTAAGAGCAGCAACGACTTAGCTCAGATTGAAGCATCTTATCTAATTTTTGAGATCTAAGTGTCTCCTCTTTGTGTGTGACGAGACAATCTAACACACTGTGACAAACAGGAGATGCTTTTGTTTTGCAACAAAATCTTTTGCAAAGAACTTTCATCCCACTTGTTATGATTTCGAGAAACAAACTGGTTTAGTCTGAATGGGATTTTCTGACAGAAACGGTTTGAATGAAATTTCCCCACCATTTCAATTCCTGGGATCTATCCCTGCCTCTGGAGTTTTTTTGTCTGTCAGGAGTTGAAACTGGTGGCTTCTCTTTCTGGCTCTGCCACTGCCTTGCGGTGTAGGCCCTTGGGTAGGTCATTTCCCTTCTCTGGACCTCAGGCTCCTCCCCATCTGTCCAGTGGGAACAGGGACAGTTCTCGAGCTCTGGGCAGTCGTGAGCCTGAGTGAGATAAGGGGCGTTAAAGCCCTCTGTGAAGGAGAAAGGGGAGTTTCACGGTGTTTAGCCCCAAGGAATTCTAAAGTTTGCTAAAATGTCTAGTCTGCGGAAATAAGAAATGGTCAGGTTTCTTAAAAAGAAACTTTTTAACCACTGCTTTTTCTAAAGCCCATTCAGGGGTGTGAGTCCCTGTCTTTTAGGTACCTGGGGTTCTTTGCCAGCAGGAGACAAGAGGTTCCTGCCTCCATTTTTGTGGCCTTAACAAACCAGGTGTTGTGCCCCAGTTCTCGTCTGAGATCCCTGAAAAAGAATTTCTTCCCATCCATGAACAAGACAGGACCTATCTTTGAAAGGGGAACAAAGAGACCCTTGGGACTTGCAGACTAGCTAGCCTCACTTCCACAGCTGGAGAGATATTGCAATACATTCTTAAACAATCAGTTTGTCAGCAGCACCTACAGGAGAATTTGGTTCTTAGGACGAGGGAGCATGGATTTGTCAAGAACAAATCATCCCAAACCAATCCTCTTTCCTTCTTTGGCAGGGTTCCAGACCTAGTGGAGGTGGGTGAACAGTAGATGGGATCTATCTCGGGGTTACTAAGGCTTTTGACACAGTCCCGTAGGACATTCTCACAAGCAAACCAGGGAAATGCGGTCTAGATGCAATCAGTGTCATGTGGGTGCAGAGCTGGTTGAAAGCCCAGACTCCAAGGGCCCTTCTCCATGTTTGGCTGCCCAACGGAGAGGGTGCACCTTGTGAGTGCGGCAGGGATCAGTCCGGGGTCCGGTACTATTCAATAGTTTCATGAATGATTTGGAAAATGGAGTGGAGAGCCTGCTTCTAAAATGTGCAGCTGACACCAAGTACTTTGGAGCACAGGATTGGAATCCAAAACGCCCGTAACAAATTGGAGACTTGGTCTTCTTGAGCCAAACCCCATGGCTGGGTCCCTCTCTCTAGACTGGGCTGAAGTGAAACCCCAGAGCCAGACACTCCTCCTCCTGGGCCGTGCGCTCCGACCTTGAATGGTCAGATGCTGCTTAGCTCTGTCAGAGCAGCTTTGGCTGGGGGATTCTCCCAGCACGTTCCAATAGCGGGAAGGTACGAAATCCCCATTTGCCTGCTGGGGACAGAGCCCTAGAGGGGGGAGCAACTTGCCCAGAGTCCCCCAGGAAAAGGAAAACAACCAGCAGTGGAACCAATAGGAAACCCAGCAATGGAACTCAGGAGCCCTGGGGGTGTGCTAGGGTGACCAGCTGTCCCAATTTTATAGGGACAGTCCCAATTTTGGGGTCTTTTTCTTATCTAGGATCCTATTAACCCCCACTCCCTGTCCTGATTTTTCACACTTGCTGTCTGGTCACCCTCGGGTGTGCACATGTGTGGGTCTCAGCTGCTCCCTGCCCCCCTCATTGAAGCAGGTGTGCAGGGTTACTGCCCTGGGACGTGCAGGGCACCAGTGGCCATGGGGCTGGCTGGAGGCAGGGCAGGGGCTGATTGGAGGAAGGGTTTGGCTGCAGGCAGGGCAAGGGGTGCGGGGCTGGCTGGAGACAGGGGTGCGTGGGGCTGGCTGGCTTCAGGCAGGGACGCAGGGGGGTGCATCTGGTTGGCAGGGCTGGAGACAGAGGAGTGCGGGACTGGCTGGCTTCAGGCAGGGGGGTGCGGCAGGAGTTGGCTGGAGACAGGGCAGGGGGTGTGGCAGGGGCTGGCTGTGAGCAGGGGGTGAGGGGCTGGCTGCAGGCAGAGCAGGGAGGATGCGGCTGGTGCGGGCAGGGCAGAGGGTGCAGGGCTGGCTGCAGAGAGGGCTGGCTGCAGGCAGCGCTGGGGTTGCGGGGCTGGCTGGAGGCAGGGGCTGCCTGCAGGAGGGCAGGGGGTGGAGGGCTCGCTGAAAATGCACTGAGAGGTATTTTAAGGTGAAGATAACGCCATGGTTACCAGTTGACTGGCACATCCTGGGTTAAAGAAAGGAAGGGACCTGGAGTTAATAGTCTGAAGTATTTGTGTTACCAGCCCTGTCACTGTCTGACCCCCCTTCAGTGTGGAGCAGGTGTGTACGTTGCTGTGTGGAACGCACAGACTCCTGCAGAGCAGGGGCAGCTGTTTCCATGGCAGAGAGCCTGGCACTTAGGAGACTTTCTTGACTTGCTGTTTTGAAGCAATTCAGTAAAATAACGGTGGAGCTACAATGTCCGGTCCAAAATTTCAGCCCTGGTGCAAAAACGCTATTTTAGGATCTAAACAGGAGGCTTCCAGCGCTAGGACACCTGACCAGAGAGCTGGGGGCGGGGGCGTAACAGCTGCTGACTCTGAGGGTCCTGGGCTAAATCCATTTGCAGGTGGAGGCGTTTCGATTTATTTGATCGATAATGAGGAAGGCGAAGATTTAATCCCAGGTATTTTTAGTAAATGTCATGGACAGATCATGGGCAAAAACCAAAAGCTCATTGCCCATGACCCGGCCATGACTTATACCATAAATACCCCTCATTGAATCGTGGGGAGGGAGGCCCAGGGGGTCTGTGGCACCAGCTGTGGGCGCAGGGATTCCAGGGGGCCCGTGGCACCATGTACTGGGGAGAAGCCCTGGGGACCCACTGCCACTCCAGATGCTGCCAGGTGAGGGGAGCCCCAGAGGCCAGCCCTGCTCCGGCCACCTCGGGACAGGTGCCAGGAGCCACTGAGCTGTGGCTGCTGCTGCCACCCTTGGAACCACTGCTCAGGCTGCCCCCAGGCCAGCTGCTGGGGCAGCCACGGAGTCAGCCGCAGTGGCCACTGCAGAGGTCACAGAATCTATGACTTGTGCAGCCTCCGTGACACAGAGGGATCCCTAATAAAGAGACAAACTCCTCCCTGCTGTGACTGCAGTTCCTGGAAGGAAAGAGAAGAACAGAAAGTGAAGAGAGAAGGAAAGAGAGAGACTCCCTGTCACCTCTCTCCCTGCTCCCTCCCCCTTGTATTCTGTAACCCCATCTCACTGGGTTCCCTGTGCTGGTGCCATGGGGGTGACACTAGAGTTCTGGGGATTTGGGGGGAGGGGAAGGGGGCTCTTCACTTCTCAGCATTTCACACAAATTTGTCTTTGGGCTGAAATTTCTCCTGTGGGGCCTCTCAGTCAGAGTTGTACCCCACCCCTTCAGTGGGGGTGTGTGTAAATTGCAGAGTAGGCAGAGAAGTCGCCCATAAAGGGTCATATTGTTCTGGTGACTGGCTCTGACCTGGGTCACACGTCCTCTGACACAGGCTCATGTGCAGAACATGGGAGCTCTGGCTTGTCCTAAATGCTGTAGACTATGAGTTCCTGGGAAAGGGCAGGGGAGAGGGAGCAAGAGGAGAAAGGCAGAGACATTGGAGACGAGGAATTGGGGGGAGAAGAAGGAGAGAAGAGAGAGACAATAAATGATTGAAGCAGAACAGGTGTCCCAACTCCATCTTGCTCATCACAGGTGTTCAGAGAGACAGGCAGTTGCAGGTTTTCCAGTGTCAAGTCTGAACTTTGATTCTAACAATGTGCGTTGAAATATCAAGGGGATCTCCACATACCTGAGCTCTTCCCCCCTCCCCTTTTTTGTATTAATTTTAATTTTGATGTGTTTGGCTTAACTGTGATCTTCCCTTTCCCCACCTGTATTGCAATTTGGGGTTTATGTTTATTTTGCCTCCTTTTTGTTCATGTCATTATAATTGTAACAGGAAAGGAACCTGCAGGAGCAAAAACTGACTCAAAATTTTTTTCCCCATCATGCCGGAACATCCTACAAACAGCTCACACAGCTGGAATCATAACACGCAAGGCCAGGGGATGGGAGATGCAGGTTTCCAAGGGTTCTGTCTTTCTCAGATGACACATTCCAGCCCCTTGTGTGCCTCCATCTTGTATGACCTGCTGGACTTTGACCCATTTATTGTCTCATTCTATAGATAATGTAACTCCACCAGAGAGGTCCTTTGGGGCTATCTGCCTGTCCCAAGTCAGGGTAAAGGAGGAGGGTTGGGCATGGGGCTAGCAACTCCACCCCGTAAAAATCAGCTTGCTACAGAACGCCAACAATAGAGTTAACAGAGACTTTTAGCCTGGAAAAAGAAGGGTCTTCAACTCGAAGACGCATGACGCTGGGTGGTGAAAGTCGTGAGGAAGCCACTAAGCCGATCACCCTTCTTACAACCAGGAGGATTACCATCGGCACATGGAACGTGAGGACCATGTACGAGTCAGGAAAGACGGCGCACGTTGCAGAATCCCCAAGGCAAGCGGAAAAGAGGCCGCCCAAGAAATACCTGGCGACGCGACCTTCAGGTTGATAGCAAAAAAATGGGCTATACCTGGAACCAGCTAGAGCGAATGGCCCAGGATAGAAGACTCTGGAGATCTGTGGTTGGCGGCCCATACCCCGGTTGGGGTGACAGGCATGAATGAATGAATGATAGATAATGTGATTGTAACACAATGTGACTGAAATTAAGCCACTTCCAGATGAGGAAACAACAAAAGAGAAAAGCCATTATTGCATTGGCTGGGAATCAAACCCAGATGAATTGCTTGGAAGACACCTACACACACCACTATACCACCAATGCATCTGGCAGGAGTAGCTTTCCTGCAGGCTCTGTGTGCTGGCAATGGGGTGACACATGACCATGGAAGTAGTGAGCAGGGTGGTTGGGCTGGAAGCCGCCTGACAGCTGGGAGCAGAGTTAGGATCCCAGAGTGACTGAAAGGGGGCAAAGGTGAAAGCAGAGCTCATTGGGAGCTGGCCCCACTCCTGCCCCAGCCCCAGGAGAGGGGAACTGAAGCTCAACTTCAATCACAGAAAAATCTTCCCTGAGAAGGAAGGGGACAGCTTGTTTTAAAGACCAGGTTTGTGTTTGTTCCTGCTACATACGGAGGGGCTGGGTAGTGCTGATTCCAGCCCCCAGACTCTGGGAGGATAAGGAACAAATTCAGGCTGCCAGTGACTTGCAGGCGGGAGATGATCTTTTGACAGTGAAGGATGCCTCGTCCTAAAGGCCTTTGTCTGCCCCCTTCCAGTGACTGTTTGGCACAGGAATGCAGCCCCCAACTCCTGGGTCTCTCCTGGGGAAATAATGTTTCTGTGCAAAACACCAAAGCTTTTAACAGAAAGGAAGAAAAGGAAATGGCCACATGATGGGACTAGGACATAAGTAATGAAACACAAGATCCTTCTCCCACGTGCATTGACTTTTAACCTTGTTTGTGGTGGTGGTGTGTCCATGTTGGCCCCAGGGGTCCTCTGGGGCGCCGGGCATTGGCCACTTTTGGGAGTGGGCTAGATGAACTGGTCTGACTCAGTGTGGCTGTTCTTATGTTCTAACTGCTGGTTATGGAAGAGACGAACTTCCAGGCTACACAGAACTGAAGAAGGGTGCTGGGTTAGCTCCACAGCTTGTCTCTTTCACCAACAGAGGTTGGTCCTCTGCAAGCTCTTACCCTCACCCGCCTTGTCTCTCTTGGACTCTGAAAAGTGTTTTCTCTCCACTCCCCTTGGAGAGACGTTAAGTTTCCCTTTGGGCAACTATCAGGCTGAAGCAATTGTATTGACTGTGACACTAGAATTGAAGATTTAATATTATAAATAAATGAGTCTAAACCTGAGGTTCTGGTTTTCACATTGGTTTTTCTAACTCAGTTCCCAATGCTCTTCTAGAAAGGCCTCCAGGACGCCTGCCCAGCCCAGCAAAAGTGGCCAGGAGAAAGCCCACACTGCTGCTCTTTCAGGTAGTTGAAGGCTGCTATCAAACCCCCCTCACTCAGTCAGTCCCCAGGCTGTGGCAGTGCCTGGGATTCTTCCGTCCTAAGTGCAGGACTCTGCAATTCTCCTTGTTGAACCTCCTCAGATTTCTTTTGGCCCAATCCTCCAATTTGTCTAGGGCACTCTGGACCCAAATCCTGTCCTCCAGTGCTTGGATTCTTTACATGCTTTCACAGAGCAAAGAGCACATGTTCCATGATTTCATAGGGCAGAGTTTTGTGCTATCAGGAGCTTTCCCTGTGTGAACTTGACAGGTGGATCAACATAGAGACACATTGTGACCCTTCTCAGGGTGCTGAGGGCTGTGAGTCTCCTTGTTGCCACCTGCCAAAAGGAAGAGGAAGTTTTCCATTTGGATGTTAGTGACCAAACTCACCAGCCTGCTGGAACTCAAGCACCCTCCTCTGAGCTACAGCAGCCACCTTAACCCTTGAGTTCCTTCAATGTGTCCCCCTCTGGGGTCCAGCCCGGATCACCAGATACTCGGTGAAATCCCAGATCCTCTCTTCCCCAAGTATCCCAGGTTACTAGTTTTACTGTGGACCATTGCTACTGTATCTCACACAGCACCTGAGTACAGTTATCGAATAAGCAAAAAATTTATTTCACAATTGATAGAGATTTAAACAAATGTACATGAGTGATGGAAACCAACTGTTACCACTAAACAAATGCAGAAAGTGATAGTATAGAAAGGCCAGCACAAAAAACAGAGAGAGGAACAATAAGATACTAAAAGGACAATGATTGGAACTCTCCATTTCTCTCAGTCTTTGGATTGATGGGTAGTAGAGCTGTAGCAACAGTTGAGGAACCAGGGTAAATTAAATCTAATTAACTTTTCAAGATTAGCCATCATTTCCTGTATGACTAACAAAACACAAAAACAAGATGGCTTTCAGTTTTCCAAAATAATTCACATTATCACACAGTCTCTTACTCTTTATCCAATAACTTCACCTATAATTTCATTTTAACTGGTAACAATAACATATTCAAAGATCACAAATTCTTGTCATATATGTTAGTTTTCTTTTAATCCCCATTGCCAACAACTGAACCTTGGCTCAAGTTGTGGTTTCTTCCAACGTGAGTCCCAACACTTCTGTGAGTTCATATATCTCGGTTCTTCTGCCATGTGTGTTGGTAGAAGGGGTCTTCTATGTCGCAATGTTTCCATCATGGAGAAAAATACCTCTTTTCACACTTTTTAATCTTTCAAAGTAGGAGGAGGTAGAGAAGTAATGTAGATGCATAACACACAAGAGAAAACTAAGGCCTGGTCTACACTAAAGACATTTATTGGGATAACTATATTGCTTAGGGGTGTGAAAAATCCACACAGCTGAGCAATGTAGTTACACAGCCCTAACCCCCTGTGTAGATAGTGCTACATGAGCAGGAGAGCTTCTCCTGCCAACATAGCCACCGCCGCTTGCGGGGGCTGGACTAATCAAGTCTGATGAGAGAAATCTCTCCCATTGGCTTAGAGCATCTGTTATAGCAGTGCTACAGCAGCACAGCTACATTGGTGGAGCTGTGCCAACATCAGCTTAATTGTGTAGCCACAGCGTCAGACACAAAACCATAGAATCAGGACTCAACATGCGTGTATCTGGAAGTCTGAAATTGGAGGCTGACAAATACGTTGCCTCATTGGTTACCATCATTTCTACAGCCTGAAAGTCCTTGTTACCCAATCAGGCAGCCAGTTTGGGATCCACAGGGAAGGACTGTCCTATGAAGCACTCTCTCTTTGCATCCAAACACTGAAGGATGACTGTTCTCAATCTAACCCTGGCATACTTTGGAAGTGTAATCAGTGACACTGAACTAGGAAGTGGAGTTGTACAAACCATTTTCCTTGGGTCACCATAGCTTCCTTTACTGGAGTGGAAACCAAGAACTGGGTGTGGACTCTTTCAAACTCAGCTCTTTCCAAATCCTTGGTTTTGGATAAGGTAAATTTACACTTCTCTGAAGAATACTTTACAAAACCACTTAAAATCTCAGCAATGTTAATGAGGAGTGGCTTCCTGAAACATGCCCAGCTTTTCTTTAATTTGGTGGCACAGGTCCAGGGAAGGGACTGGATACAGGCCTGGGATCAGAATCTTCGTTAGTTACCAGAGCTGGAGATTCTATTCAAACATGGCTATTTTTCTGAAGCTATTACATTTTCAACACTGGTTTCATTTTATACACATCTTTAGCGCCTACAAAGGATACATTCAACCAAAACTCCACTTCTATTTCCTCAACATCTGTGTCATGAAAGGCTGCATTTCCCATAGCATAGGATTTGCTAGGAGAGATCTTCTGTAGGGCCTGGATTACAAATGCTCTGGGAACTAAACACACGGGCATTTTGCCTAGTTCAAAACCACTTACCATGGAATTCTCTTCCCAGATCATTGGAGACAATATTGCCTTAAACAACTGAAATACACTGTGATCAGATGCACTTCCTTCAGTTACTTGGGGTTCTGCTGTTGTTCACCATTTCTGCGTGGAGATTTTAAATCACTGCTGTTTCTTTGTTAGCCTGTCCAGTAAATTAGAGAGTTCTCTCCTGTTGATAGAACTGCACTTCAGCTTTCTCCATGTCATCATGGAGGGATGGGGAAAAAGCAAAGCTGAAATCATAAATGAGGACTTTAGCAAAGGGTCATTGTCTTAAATTCTTCAATAAATCTGAGCTACATCCTATCAAACTGAACTAATATCCAATTGGGTGACCAAACAGCCTTCAGGAAAGCTAGAAACCCGCATCACAGATAGAGAATACATGACAAAGAAAGTGTCAAGTGAAATTCCAGAGCAGGTTACATCTGATTATTCAGAGTCGGGACAAGAGATTTTCCCACCCCATTGTCCTCTGATCCATTCAAACCTGCTTCCCTCATCCCTGTCTCAATAGTCAGTTATGTTATTTACAATTTTTTTAGTATCCCAGCATGCCCATAATGAGGGAAAAACAGCCCTCTTGCCAGAAGTGGCTTTACAATAGATGGAACCTGGAATTTAAACTCTAAATGATCACACTGTATTTGGGATCCATTTGAATTCCCCTCCCAGGTCTTTGACACTTTCATCTCCAGTCATAGCGACTCTGATATAGGATTAAAGAAGTCAAAACATCATCTTCAAGCACAGACAATGGAGAATGCTTCATCACATGACACTTTGAGAAGTGGATGGATAGAATGTGACGAAGATAAACTCTACCTGGCTCAGGCAAAAGGTAACAGTTCTGCAGTGAAGGGGAAGGAGGGAATCTCTGAGTCACTCCATCTCCTTCCAGTGTCACAGAAGCTGAAATTATACTTTTTTCCTGCCCCTGCTCCTCTTCATTTACATATAATTTGAAAAATTCCCAACATAACTGCTCTTCAGCACAACCCAGAGCAACGTGAGAACTGACAAGGATACAATCTGTATCACTGGTGACTCTAACAATAACTTTGCAATAGGAGGAATGGTATAAACGTGATGCTCCCTGGTTCCTCATAGGAAGGGCACACTCCAGTTACTTGTGGGACAATAGAAAGGACAAATAGGTCCATCTCAAAAGAGGGCGAACTGCAAAAGGCAAAAATGGGCCACTCATCTGGACAAGCTGAGGGATAACGGTGCTGCAAACAGTTCAAAGAGCTTTAAAAGTTACTATGTGGGAATCAGGAAAAGTATTAAAAAAACAAAGTATTGATAGCCCTAGAGATTTTTACAATGTTGATCTCTCTTGCAGATTCTCTGATGGCTAACATGGGCTGAGTGCCAAGAGAAGGTTTTCCCACACTCATGGCATACATAGGGCCTCTCCCCTGTGTGGATTCTCTGATGCTGAGAAAGGGCTGAACTCTTAGTGAAGCATTTTCCACACTCACAGCATTTATACGGCCTCTCCCCCGTGTGAATTCTTTGATGGCTAATAAGGTGCGAGCTTCGATTGAAGGTTTTCCCGCACTCACTGCATTCGTAGGGTCTTTCCCCTCTGTGGATTGTTTGATGACTAATAAGGTGCGAGCTGCGACTGAAGGTTTTCCCACACTCATGGCATTCGTAGGGTCTTTCCCCTGTGTGGATCCTCTGATGTCTAGAAAGGGCTGAGCTGTGAGTGAAGCTTTTCCCGCACTCACTGCATTCATAGGGCCTCTCATCTGTGTGGATTCTCTGATGAACATAAAGGGCTGAGCTGTAAGTGAAGCTTTTCCCACACTCACGGCATTCATGGGGCCTTTCCCCCGTGTGGATTCTCTGATGAACAGAAAGGGCTGATCTTTGAGTGAAGCTTTTCCCACACTCTCTGCATTCATAGGGCCTGTCCCCTGTGTGGATTATCTCATGATCAGAAAGGGCTGATCTATAAGTGAAGGTTTTCCCACACTCATGGCATTCATAGGGCCTCTCCCCTGTGTGGATTCTCTGATGTTGAGAAAGGGCTGAGCTGCTAGTGAAGCATTTTCCACAAACACTGCATTCATAGGGCCTCTCTCCTCTGTGGATTGTTTTATGCCTAATAAGGTGCAACCTGCGATTGAAGGTTTTCCCACACTCAGGGCATTTGTAGGGCCTCTCCCCTGTGTGGATTCTCAGATGAACAGAAAGGCTTGATCCGTCAATGAAGTTTTGCCCACACTCAGTGCATGTATTTTTCTCTTTCGCCTAAGGATTTCCTGCTGTGTTGTGGTTTCCATGAGGACCTTCTGAGTTCCTGAACAGGAAATAAATTTACCCAATTTCTCCTGGCTGGTTTCCTTGCTCTCTTTCTGGTCTGTGCTGAATCTCCCAGGAGTTTCCTGCTCAGGACTTCTGGACACATTCCTTTCGAGCTTTGTGATAATGCTCCGTGTTTATCCACTTGCTCAACATTTTCCTGCTGAGAATTCTGTTCCTCTTTCTCACGGACCATTGCATCACCTGCTGTGATAGAGACAGACACCTCAAACAGGGATGGAACAGGAAAGACCAAACCAAAACAAGTGCTGGAGAGGGCAAATAAAAATCAGGAGCTGAACTCCCCCAAACTTTTCCCACAGACAATCCAGGAAGTTTCTAGAAAGTGTAGGGGACAATTTCCTGGTGCAAGCGCTGGAGGAACCAACTAGGGGAAAAGCTCTTCTTGACCTGCTGCTCACAAACAGGGAAGAAATAGTAGAGGAAGCAATAGTGGATGGGAACCTGGGAGGCAGTGACCATGAGATGGTCGAGTTCAGGATCCTGACACAAGAAAGGAGAGCAGTAGAACAGAGACCCTGGACTTCAGAAAAGCAGACTTCAACTCCCTCAGGGAACTGATGGGCAAGGTCCCCTGGGAGAATAACATGACAGGGAAAGGAGTCGAGGAAAGCTGGCTGTATTTTAAAGAATCCTAATTGAGGTTGCAGGAACAAACCATCCCGATGTGTAGGAAGAAAAGTAAATATGGCAGGCGACCAGCTTGGCTTAACAGTGAAATCCTTGCTCGTCTTAAACACAAAAAAACAGCTTACAAGAAGTGGAAGATTGGACAAATAACCAGGGAGGAGTATAAAAGTATTGCTCAGGCATGCAGGAGTGAAATTAGGAAGGCCAAATCACACTTGGAGTTGCAGCTAGCCAGAGATGTTAGGAGTAACAAGAAGGGTTTCTTCAGGTATGTTAGCAACAAGAAGAAAGTCAAGGAAAGTGTGGGCCCCTTGCTGAATGAGGAGGGAACCTAGTGACAGAGGATGTGGAGAAAGCTAGTGTACTCAATGCTTTTTTTGCCTCTGTCTTCACAGACAAGGTCAGCTCCCAGACAGCTGCACTCTGCAGCACGGTATGGGGAGGTCCCGGATGACTGGAAAAAAGCTAATGTAGTGCCCCATCTTTAAAAAAGGGAAGAAGGAAGATCCAGGGAACTACAGGCCGGTCAGTCTCACCTCAGTCCCTGGAAAAATCATGGAACAGGTCCTCAAGGAATCAATTCTGAACCACTTAAAGGAGGGGAAAGTGATCAGGAACAGTCAGCATGGATTCACCAAGGGCAAGTCATGCCCGACTAACCTAATTGCCTTCTATAATGAGATAACCAGCTCTGTGGATGAGGGAAAGCAGTGGATGTGCTATTTCTGGACTTTAGCAAAGCTTTTGATACAGTCTCCCACAGTATTCTTGCCAGCAAGTTAAAGAAGTATGGGCTGGATGAATGGACGGTAAGGTGGATAGAAAACTGGCTAGAAGGTCGGGCTCAACGGGTAGTGATCAATGGTTCCATGTCTAGTTGGCAGCCGGTATCAAGTGGAGTGCCCCTAGGGTCGGTGCTGGGGCCAGTTTTGTTCAATATCTTCATTAACGATCTGGAGGATGGTGTGGACTGCACCCGTAGCAAGTTTGCAGATGACACTAAACTGGGAGGAGTGGTTGATATGCTGGAGGGTAGGGATAGGATACAGAGGGACCTAGACAAATTAAGAGGATTGGGCCAAAAGAAATATGATGAGGTTCAACAAGGACAAGTGCAGAGTCCTGCACTTAGGACGGAAGAATCCCATGCACTGCTACAGACTAGGGACCGAATGGCTGGGCAGCAGTTCTGCAGAAAAGGACCTAGGGGTTACGGTGGACGAAAAGCTGAATATGTGTCAACAGTGTGCCCTTGTTGCCAAGGCTAATGGCATTTTGGGTTGTAGAAGTAGGGGCATTTCCAGCAGATCGAGGGATGTGATCATTCCCCTCTATTCAGCACTGGTGAGGCCTCATTTGGAGTACTGTGTCCAGTTTTGGGCCCCACACTACAAGAAGGATGTGGATAAATTGGAGAGAGTCCAGCGGAGGGCAACAAAAATGATTAGGGGGCTAGAGCACATGACTTATGAGGAGAGGCTGAGGGAACTGGGATTGTTTAGCCTGCAGAAGAGAAGAATGAAGGTGGATTTGATAGCTGCTTTCAACTACCTGAAAGGGGGTTTGAAGGAGGATGGATCTAGACTGTTCTCAGTGGTAGAAGATGACAGAACAAGGAGTAATGGTCTCAAGTTGCAGAGAGGGAGGTTTAGGTTGGACATTAGAAAAAACTTTTTCACTAGTAGCGTGGTGAAGAACTGGACTGGGTTACCTAGGGAGGTGGTGGAATCTCCTTCCTTAGAGGTTTTTAAGGTCAGGCTTGACAAAGCCCTGGCTGGGATGATTTAGTTGGGTTTGGTCCTGCTTGGAGCAGGGGGTTGGACTAGATACCTCCTGAGGTCCCTTCCAACCCTGAGATTCTATGATTCTAAATAAGAGAGAGGAGGGGATCAATTCAGCCTTCACATCCAATCCAAATACGCAGGGGGAAGGGAGGAAGCTACTGCCTGGTGTCTGCTAGGATCTATAGGAAGCCATGAACTATATTTACCCTGAGGATACAACCCCTGCTAGGGACAATAATGAACTGAGAGACCTCCCAAGGGCTTTGTAGGGCATCCCAGATGTTTCCTTCAGGCAGTTACAGATTCTGAGGTGGTTTAATGTTTCCTCACCTGTGCAGGAAGATCTCAGGATCTCTCTTTCCTCTGAACCCTGGAGGTCTGGGACCCATGGCTCTTCCCCCTGTTCCAGCTGGGAGATCACATCAGGCTGGGTAACAGGAAACCCTGCTCAGATGAAAGAAAACAAAGGAATTCAGTTGATTTCATAAGACTTTGTCATAAAAACATTCTATTAATTTAACTTCAGTGCTTAGTGTGACCTGGTGGGCCAGAGGCAGGCCTCACTGAAAATGCCAAGATCAGGGCAGGCTGAAAAAGGGTTCACCCACTTGGGTTATTGAGAAGCTGAAAAAAGAAATCACACGGCCCCCTTTATTGCATCCCAGTTCTCTGACTCCTAATCAGCACTTAGGTCCAGTACAGTGAGAGGTTATTTCAAAACTCTGCTCACATAAACAAAATGATCTTCTGGCCCCAAAGGTCAGCCACGTTACCAGGTCAGTATAGGTTTGGATCTTACCCAAAATACCACACTGCCAGCCAATCCTTAGCATCTAAACTAAAGGTTTAAACAAAAGAAAGACAGAAAGAAAGTTAAATGGGAAAGCAGTCAGATACATTCCAAAATGGATATATCAGGTTCTTAGCAATATTGGTGAGTTGCTGGCTTGAAAGTCCATCTGGAACACATCCACAGCTTGGATGGGTCATTCAGTCCTTTGTTCCAGGGTTCAGTTTGTAGAGCAGTTGCTCCAGAGGTAGAAAGGGGGATTGAAGACAAAATGGAGATGATGCAGCTGCCCTTTACATTCCTTTTGCCATGTGGCTTGTACTTCCTGTGTCCCAAACACAAGCTTCACAGCACGTGGCATGGAAAAGCCTTGAAGTTCTCATTACACAGGCATACCCTGGCATGTCTTGCTGACTCAATAGGTGTATCCTTGGTCCTTTCCATGGGCTCATTGTACAGCTGATGATCGTCAATGGGCCATCAAACAGGCTAGGCAGTGTTGATCCCAATATGTCTGGGGGTGTCACCCAGAAACACTGCACAAGTCTGGAAATACAGATATACCCTACATATCTATAACTCACAATACAAAGGTGATACAAACATAGAAACAAAATGATCATACTTGGAAAATCATAACATTTCCCCTGACACCTTACATGGCATATCTAGCATGATTCATTTTAATTTGATAAGATTATATTATTTTATTATTAATACCAAAGTGTCTCACAATTCCATACAGTGTCACACTTGGTAAACCAGTGAATTTCCAGGACTAGTTCCCCAGGTCCTTGAAGATGCCCAACACTATGCTTATGAGGGATTGAAATACCCACATATCTGCTGGGAACACACACACAGACACTGTGTCAGTCTATACCCCTATGTTCACTCTTCTAGAAAATTATGATCAATTTTGTACACAGTATGGCTTGTGAGGTTTCATTTGAAAATGCATAATCTACTGAATATTATCCTCCTGTTAAAATGTGAGGTAACACTGTATGTAAAGTTATGAGATTTTACAGTATGAGATTACGGAAAAAGTTACAATTCTGGGGAACACCCACAGACCAGTTCCTCAGAGACAGCAAGGCAAACAGCTGGCCAAACAGCCGGTCAAACAGCCATTCTCCTGCAGGGGGAAGATGTGAAGAAGACATTTACATTCCATCATAGGGACCTCTTGAAGTTGTTGTGGAAAATGACCACACGATTGATTTTGAATCAGCTCAGCCTGAGGCTCTTTTCTTGGTTAAAAGTGCACAGGGGGCGACAGCTATTGGAATACTGTCCCCCTGAGCTAAAAACCACACAAGCCTTTTAAAGCTTAAAACCCCAAACAATGACACATACGTTGCACGTTAATTACCTTATTTGGAATATATTGCAAAATATGATGCAGGTCAAAAGCGAGCTGAACAAGCAGTTTTCCATATTCAGCCTTTCCTGTTATTGTTATTCCTAGTCTAGTTCGTGGTTTGACTTTTCTAACACTTCCACTGTGGTTATGTTTCACAAGCTCGGTTACTGCAAATCAGTGTGTTTGGGGACTTTCCACTTCACCTACTTAGGCCCCTTATGCACACAAAGCCATTGTTCCCCAATCTGGGGGATTTTCCATTCCACTTTGCCTTTCTATGCCCTTTACACAGAGAAGCAAGCTCAGCTAATACTTCAGGCCTACTAGCTTGACCAAAGCTCCAAAGCTCTTTCTGTAGACTTTCCCTCCCAATTCTCATATCTCTGACAGACAGCCTGGCACCATGACTCAGCTGAGAACTGAAGTTGTTTCTAGTACAAAGGACAGAATCATAAAAAGAGGTGAGGAAAATGCTTCAGACTCTCTCTCTCCCCTTTCCCTCTGCTCATGACAACTCCTGAAGACCTGAACGTGGGCGGCAGGGGTAGGTTAGGGGGAGTCCTGGCTGAAAGGAAAACCAGCCTGTCTCAGCACATGGTGAGAGAAACATTTGCCTTGAATCCGTTTCAGCTGGTTAACTTAGACGTTAGTTTGTGTTTTATCTTTGCATTTCTTTTGTAAACAATTCTGAGCTTTATGCCTCATTATCTGTATCTTAAAATATTTTTTTTTTATAGTTAACAATCTTATTTTATTCTTTATGTAACCAGTGTGGTTGGATTAAAGTGTGTTGGAAACTCCATCTGGGATAACAAGGCTGGCGCATGTCATTTTCCACTGATGAAATGACAGATTTCATATGAGCTTGCGTTGTTCAGTAGTGTGCTGGACAGCGAAAGATGCACATTTCTGGGGGAAGTCTGGGAGCAGAGAATTTTCTGGGGTTCTCCTGTGCTGCACTGTAACTCGTGAGTCACTGACTAGCAGCACTCAGTACTGTGTAGCTGGGAGTGAGTTACATGCTGGAGACTGCATGTGAACTGTCCAGGAGTGGCTGCTCTCACAGTAGAGCAGTGTAAAAGGCACCCCAGCCTGGGGAACTGAGGGGACACAGCTGTTCAACAGTCCAGATTGTACTGTGCTTAATGTCACAGACACTCAATTTCAAAGAGTCTCCTACAACACAGAGAAAGTAAATCCATGTCCCAGAAATCAAAGACTCCAGAGAAAGGGCAAGTCTCCCCGGCACTGCTTCTTGCTCACAGAGAGGTCCAGAGACAGAGACAATGGAAGAGTCCTGGGGAAGCTGGGAACAGGAAGCATGGGCCGGTGGGGTTCAGTGGAGAAAGGGAACAGGAAGGGCAGGGATATCACTGAATGCAGGATCTCAGCAGTACTAGATGACAGGATAGCACATATTGCAGCCCATTGGAAAACATAATCCCAACTATACATACAGAATGACGGGGTCTAAATTAGTTGTTTCCACTCAAGAGACGGATCTTGGAGTCACTGTGGATAGTTCTCTGAAAACATCCACTCAATGTGCAGCGGCAGTGAAAAAAGCGAACAGAATGTTGGGAATCATTAAGAAAGGGATAGATAAAAAGACAGAAAATATTATATTGCCTGTATATAAATCCATGGTACGCCCACATCTCGAACACTGTGTGCAGATGCATAGACAGCTGCAGCGGCACAGCAGCCAGCAAACAGAGCTGTAAACAGGGGAGTTTCAGAGGGAGTTTACTTGGGAGACTAAGAGACCTAGGCAGAGGAACTGACAGGCTAGTGAAGGGAGTGGGTGGTGGCCTGCCAGTGTTCTGGTGCCTTTTGGGGGTTTGTTTTGTTTTGTGTTTCTTGGACTAACAGGTTTTAGGTGGGAAGGCTATGACCGATACAGAGGCAGCAGGGAAAGACACAATGAGGATGACTGGATGTGGAAGCTGCGGCATGTACACGATCCTGGAGGGGGTACCTGAAAAGAGTTTTGTCTGCATGAAGTGCCACCTGATAGAGCTGATAAAGGTAATAACTGGAGATATACCAATCTCCTAGAACTGGAAAGGACCTTGAAAGGTCATTGAGTCCAGCCCCCTGCCTTCACTAGCAGGACCAATTTTTGCCCCAGATCCTTAAGTGGCCTCCTCAAGGACTGAACTCACAACCCTGGGTTTAGCAGGCCAATGCAGGTGGAAACTCTGGTCAAGTTTAGAAGGGGGATCGAGCAGATGATAGAGCAAAGACATGAGGAGGCTGAAGGGATAAGCTCAGACTTGCAGATGGAAGCAGGACCAAAGAACTCTGAGGGGAGACTGCTGGGTGAGGAAAGTGAACAGTGGAAGCATGTGACTAAGAGAACCAGGCAGAGGAAAAGACGGGCCAGTGACGGAGAAATAGAGCTCAGGGACAGGTTTGCAGAGCTGGAAAATGAAGAAGGGACACAGCAGGTGGTCACTGAAGGTGAGAGGGCAAGGAAAAAGAGAAGAGCTGCTAGTCCTACAGGAAGAGGGGAAGAGTCAATGGAGACAACACCAAATATGAGCCCCAGGAGGATACGGGAAGGGTTGCAGAGGATTGCAAGGGTGAATAGGAATCGAGAGGACTTGCAGCCAGTGGGAGCAGGGGATAGACCAGAGAATCACACTGTCATCAGGAAAAGGCAGGTCTACGTGATTGGGGACTCCCGACTGAGAAGAATAGACAGGCCTGTAACTAGAGCTGATCCGGAGAACAGAAGGGTGTGCTGTCTGCCAGGTGCTAAGATATGGGATGTGGACCTGAGGCTGAAAAGGATCCTAACGGGAGCGGGAAAGAATCTGTGGATTGTCCTTCATGTGGGAACAAGTGGTACGGCTAGATTCTCGCTGGAATGTATCAAGGGAGACTATGCCAGGCTGGGGAAGACGCTTAAGGAAATCGAGGCTCAAGTGATCTTCAGTGGGATTCTGCCGGTTCCCAGAGAAGGACAACAAAGGTGTGAAAAGATTATGGCGACCAACAGATGGCTCAGGCAGTGGTGCTATAAGGAGGGCTTTGGGACGTACAGCCACCGGGAAGCATTCATGGACAGAGGACTGTTCTCTCAGGATGGACTTCACCTGAGTAAGGAGGGAAATAGACTTCTAGGATGGAGGCTGGCACAACTGATTAAGAGAGCTTTAAACTAGGAATTTGGGGGAGATGTCCAGGTAATCTCCACGCCGCAATTTAACATTGAGAGGGAAGAAAACAAAGTAAGAGAGGATACAGCCGTGGGCAGAAGAATGGACATAAGGAGGAAGGGTAGTGTAGATACCAGTCTAATAGGTGATGCTGGTGGTAGAATGTCTGTGCCTAACCCCCAGGGAGAGAATGTCAGTGAAGCCAAACAGCAGGAATTAAGATGTCTGTACACTAATGCGAGGAGCCTAGGTAACAAAATGGAGGAACTAGAGCTACTGGTGCAGGAAGTGAAACCGGATATTATAGGGATAACAGAAACATGGAGGAATAGTAGATCATGACTGGAGTACAGGTATTGAAGGGTATGTGCTGTTTAGGAAAGACAGAAATAAAGGCAAAGGTGGTGGAGTAGCATTGTATATCAATGATGAAGTTAATTGTAAAGAAATAAGAAGTGATGGAATGGATAAGACAGAGTCTATCTGGGCAAAAATCACACTGGGAAAGAAAGCTATTAGAGCCTCCCCTGAGATCATGGGCGGCAGGTTATATATTTGTGTGGGGCTCGGGCCCCACAAATATTCAGGGCTGGGCGCCCTGCTCCAGCAATAGTTGGAGCTGGGTCTCTTCCCGCCCCGGTCCTGCCTGGATCGGCCCCAGCCACCGCAGGTCTCCCCCCGCCGCCGCGACCCTGCCTGGAGCAGGTCCCAGCCCCGCCTGCCACCCCCTCCGCGTGTTCCCCCTCCAACGCGTTGTGTTGCGTCCCTGCCTGACAGAACGCAGCGCGCTGCTGCCGGGAGGGCTCCCAGCAGATTTGCTGTCTGCTGCCGCAGGGTCCTAGTGCCTGCCCTCCGCCAGTACTGGCAAGGCAGGCTGCCTTTACCCTGAGCCTCTCCAACCCCAAACCCTCCGCCCCAGCCTGAGCCCGCAGGCCCCCCCCACCCTCCTCCCCAGCGCCAGCCCTGCCCACCCCCCCCGCCTGAACCCCTCCTCCCCCCGCCCCCTACCCCTCAGCCCCCGCCAGAGCCCTCATCCCCCTGCACCCTGATCCTCAGCCCCAGCCAGAGCCCTCATCCCCCCACACCCTGATCCTCAGCCCCAGCCCTGAGCACCCCCACATCATGAACCCCTCATCCCCTGCACCCTAATCCTCCGCCCCAGCCAGAGCCCTCCTCCCCCGGCCCCCTAATCCTCAGCCCCAGCCAGAGCCCTCATCCCCCCCCACCCTAATCCTCTGCCCCAGCCCTGAGCGCCCCAACATCATGAACCCCTCATCCCCGCACCTAATCTTCTGCCCCAGCCCTGAGCGCCCCACATCAAGAACCCTCATCCCCGCACCCTAATCCTCTGCCCCAGCCCTGAGCAGCCCCACATCAAGAACCCCTCATCCCCTGCACCTAATCCTCTGCCCCAGCCAGAGCCCTCATCCCCTGCACCTAATCCTCAGCCCCAGCCCTGAGCACCCACCTCATGTACCCCTCATCCCCCCGCACCCTAATCCTCTGCCCCAGCCCTGAGCGCCCCTACATCATGAACCCCTCATCCACAGCCCTCACCCACAGCCCAACCCTCTTCCCTAGCCCTGAGCCCCCTCCTGCATCATGTACCCCTCATCCTCAGCCCCACAGTCCTCACCCTGCACTCCCTCCTATCCCCAAACTCCCTCCCCCTTCCCACACACCCCTTCCCAACCCCAAACTCCATCCCAAAGCCTGCACCCTTCACCTCCTCCTGCACACCCACCCCCTGCCCCAGACCAGAGCCTGCACCCAGCACCCTTCCTGCACCCTAATCCCCAGCCCAGGATCTGCACCCCAGACCTCCCCCGCCGAGCGCCCTCCCAGAGCCTTAGGCAGGTGGGGGCGGAATTGGGGGCGGAGTTGGGGGCGGGTTCTGGGCCCCACCAAAATTTTTACAAACTTGCCACCCATGCCTGAGATAGTGCTTGGGGTGTGCTACAGACCGCCGGGATCTGATTTGGAGATGGATAGAGACCTCTTTAATGTTTTTAATGAAGTAAACACTAATGGGAATTGTGTGATCATGGGAGACTAACTTCCCAGATATAGACTGGAGGACAAGTGCTAGTAGTAGTAATAGGGCTCAGATTTTTCTGGATGTGATAGCTGATGGATTTCTTCACCACAGTTGAAGAACCAACAAGAGGGGATGCCATTTTAGATTTGGTTTTGGTGAGTAGTGAGGACCTCATAGAAGAAATGGTTGTAGGGGACAACCTTGGTTCGAGTGATCATGAGCTAATTCAGTTCAAACTAGATGGAAGGATAAACAAAAATAGATCTGAGACTAGGGTGTTTGATTTCAAAAGGACTAACTTTAAAGAATTAAGGAAATTAGTTAGGGAAGTGGATTGGATTGAAGAACTTGTGGATCTAAAGGTGGAGGAGGCCTGGAATTACTTTAAGTCAAAGCGGCAGAAACTTATCAGAAGCCTGCATCCCAAGAAAGGGGGAAAAAATCACAGACAGGAGTTGTAGACCAAGGTGGATGAGCAAGCATCTCAGAGAGGTGATTAAGAAAAAGCAGAAAGCCTACAAGGAGTAGAAGATGGGCAGGATTAGCAAGGAAAGCTACCTTATTGAGGTCAGAACATGTAGGGATAAAGTGAGAAAGGACAAAAGCCATGTAGAGTTGAACCTTGCAAAAGGAATTAAAACCAATAGTAAAAGGTTCTATAGCCATAAAATAAGAAGAAAACAAAGAAAGAAGAAGTGGGACCGCTAAACACGGAGGATGGAATGGAGGTTAAGGATAATCTAGGCATGGCCCAATATCTAAATAAATACTTTGCCTCAGTCTTTAATAAGGCTAATGAGGAGCTTAGGGATAATGGAAGGATGACAAATGGGAATGAGGATATGGAGGTAGATATTACCACATCTGAGGTAGAAGCCAAACTCGAACAGCTTAATGGGACAATCGGAGGGCCCCGATAATCTTCATCCAAGAATATTAAAGGAACTGGCACATGAAATTGCAAGCCCATTAGCAAGAATTTTTAATGAATCAGTAAACTCAGGGGTTGTACCGTACGACTGGAGAATTGCTAACGTAGATCCTATTTTTAAGAAAGGGAAAAAAAGTGATCTGAGTAACTATAGGCCTGTTAGTTTGACATCTGTAGTATGTAAGGTCTTGGGAAAAAAAATTTGAAGGAGAAAGTAATTAAGGACATTGAGGTCAATGGTAATTGGGACAAAATACAACATGGTTTCACAAAAGTAAGACTGTGCCAAACCAACCTGATCTCCTTCTTTGAGAAGGTAACGGATTATTTAGACAAAGGAAATTCAGTGGATCTAATTTACCACGATTTCAGTAAGGCATTTGACACAGTTCCACATGGGGAATTATTAGTTAAATTGGAAAAGATGGGGATCAATATGAAAATTGAAAGCCGGATAAGGAACTGGTAAAAGGGGAGACTACAACAGGTCGTACTGAAGGGTGAACTGTCAGGCTGGAAGGAGGTTACTAGTGGAGTTCCTCAGGGATCCGTTTTGGGACCAATCTTATTTAACCTTTTTATTACAGACCTTGGCACAAAAAGCGGGAATGTGCTAATAAAGTTTGCGGATGGGTATAAACTGGACACTAGGAAGTGTAGACTTGAAATCAGACGAAGGTTTCTAACCATTAGAGGAGTGAAGTTCTGGAACAGCCTTCCAAGGGGAGTAGTGGGGGCAAAAGACATATCTGGCTTTAAGACTAAGCTTGATAAGTTTATGGAAGGGATGGTATGATGGGATAGCCTCATTTTGGCAATTGATCTTTGATTATCAGCAGGTAAGTATGCCCAATGGTCTGTGATGGGATGTTAGATGGGATGGGATCTGAGTTACTACAGAGAATTCTTTCCTGGGTGCTGGCAGGTGAGTCTTGCCCACATGCTCAGGGCTTAACTGATTGCCATATTTGGGGTCGGGAGGGAATTTTCCTCTAGGGCAGATTGGCAGAGGTCCTGGAGGTTTTTTGCCTTCCTCTGCAGCGTGGGGCACAGGTCACTTGTTGGAGGATTCTCTGCAGCTTGAGGTCTTCAAACCACAATTTGAAGACTTCAATAACACAGACATAGGTTAGGGGTTTGTTATAGAAGTAGATAGGTAAGATTCTGTGGCCTGGATTGTGCAGGAGATCAGACTAGATGATCATAATGGTCCCTTCTGACCTTAAAGTCTATGAGTCTATGATGTGGTCACCCCATCTCAAAGAAGTTTACTGGAGCAAATAGGAGATATTTGACACTGTGATACTGCTCCTGTGCGCTGTTCCCAAAGTGTTCTGCAGCACGGGAGGGGCTGTGGCAGTGTGTGTGCGTCTCACTGGCATATTGGGGTGATGCAGAAACAGGGCAGAGTAGAGGTGGCATTGCGGGGCTGGCGTGAACTTTATCTCTTCATTTCCCCTTCCAAGAACTGAAGGGACAGGAACCCTTACCCAGCGAGGTCACATTCTCATAGTTCTCCTGCATGACGTCTCTGTAGAGGGCTCGCTGAGTAGGGTCCAGCAGAGCCCACTCGTTCCTGGTGAAATACACAGCCACCTCCTCGAAGGTCACCGGCCCCTGAAAGAGCAGGAGTCCAACATTTAGTACCTGTTGCCCCACTCTCACTATTCGTGGAGGAGAGGAGCCAAACAAATGGAAGCTCTGGGTGGATCACAGTCAACAGAGTCCCACCCCCACCCCATTCAGAGCATGCTGGCAACACCAGGGTGAGGGGACAAAGAGGAGCCCTCCTCTCTGCCAGCAGAGCCATCACCCACCTACTAGCCACAGACTGATACAGGAGATGGAGCCCCTAGCAGGGACCAGGGAGCTCTCCCTGGTCGGAAACCCAACACCCTCCTCCTTGTGAGGAGCTGGATGTGAAGGGCGGGGCAGCTCCCCTAAACCTCACTGCTGGTTGCCCCTTTGATATCTCACAGCAGCCACTGGTCAGTCAGGTCGGGCTCCAGCACTGGGAGTCTGGTCAGCTTTGCTAGCCCCATGTAGGAGGATTATTTTCTGTTTCACAGACTAGGGTATTTCCACCTCCTAATCTCATGGGTCTGTTCCTAGAATCTAGGGGTACGTCTACACTACGGGACTATTCCGAATTTGCATAAACCGGTTTTGTAAAACAGATTTTATAAAATCGAGTGTGCGTGGCCACACTAAACACATTAAATCGGTGGTGTGCGTCCACGGTCCGAGGCTAGCGTCGATTTCTGGAGCATTGCACTGTGGGTAGCTACTCCGTAGCTATCCCATAGTTCCCGCACCCTCCCCCGCCCCTTGGCATTTCCGGGTTGAGATCCCAGTGCCTGATGGGGCAAAAATCATTTTCGCGGGTGGTTCTGGGTACAGCCTCACCCCTCCCTCCCTCCCTGACAGCGGCAGACAACCGTTTCGCGCCCTTTTTGCTTGGTGAACCGTGCAGACGCCATAGCACAGCAAGCATGGACCCTGCTCAGCTCCATACCGCAATCGTGGATGTTTTAAACACCTCGCACTCGTGCAGTATATGCTGAACCAGGACCTTCGAACCGAGGCGAGTAAGAGGCGGATACGGCAGCGCGGCGATGACAGTGATGAGGACGTGGACACAGAATTATCTCAAACCGCGGGCCCCGGCGCTTTGGAGATCCTGATGGTAATGGGGCAGATTCTATCCATTGAACGCCGATTTTGGGCCCGGGAAACAAGCACTGACTGGTGGGACCGCATTGTGTTGCAGGTGTGGGATGATTCCCAGTGGCTGCGAAACTTTCGCATGCGTAAGGCACTTTCATGGAACTTTGTGACTTGCTTGCCCCTGCCCTGAAACGCCATAATACCAAGATGAGAGCAGCCCTCACAGTAGAGAAGCGAGTGGCGATAGCCCTGTGGAAGCTTGCAACGCCAGACAGCTACCGGTCAGTCGGGAATCAATTTGGAGTTGGAAAATCTACTGTGGGGGCTGCTGTGATGCAAGTAGCCAAAGCAATCACTAAGCTGCTGCTACGAAAGGTTGTGACTCTGGGAAACGTGCAGGCCATAGTGGATGGCTTTGCTGCAATGGGATTCCCTAACTGTGGGGGGGCGATAGATGGAACCCATATCCCTATCTTGGCACCGCAGCACCAGGGCACCCAGTACGTAAACCGGAAGGGGTACTTTTCAATGGTGCTGCAAGCTCTGGTGGATCACAAGGACGTTTCACAAACATCCACGCGGGATGGCCAGGAGGGTTCATGACGCCGCGTATTCAGAAGCACTACTCTGTTTAAACGGCTGCAGCAAGGGACTTACTTCCCAGACCAGAAAATAACAGTTGGGGATGTTGAAATGCCTGTCGTTATCCTGGGGGACCCAGCCTACCCCTTGATGCCATGGCTCATGAAGCCATACACAGGCAGCCTGGACAGTGGTCAGGATCTGTTCAATTACAGGCTGAGCAAGTGCAGAATGGTGGTGGAATGTGCATTTGGCCGTTTAAAGGCTCGCTGGCGCACATTACTGACTCGCTCAGACCTCAGCCAAACCAATGTCCCCTATGTTATTGCTGCTTGCTGTATTCTCCACAATCTCTGTGAGAGTAAGGGAGACCTTTATGGCGGGGTGGGAGGCTGAGGCAAATCACCTGGCCGCTGATTACGCGCAGCCAGACACCAGGGAGATTAGAAGAGCACACCAGGAAGCGGTGCATCAGAGAAGCTTTGAAAACGAGCTTCATCAATGGCCAGGGTACAGTGTAATTGCTGTGTTTGTTGATGAACACCCAACCCCTTGATTGACTCAGTCCCTGTAAGCAACTCCCCTCCCCTTCGAGTACAGCTTACTTATGCAAATAAAGTCACTCTCATTTAAAAGCATGAATTCTTTATTTTTCATTATAAAAGAGGGAGAGAAGTAAGGGTGTGCTTTGGGAGGAGGAAAGGAGGGATGGAGAAGGCCATTAAAAAAAAATTCAGAGTAACGGCATCCTTCTGGTTGGGCTGTCCACGGGGGTGGAGTGGGCGGGTGCACGGAGCCTCCCACGCGTTCTTACACGTCTGGGTGAGGAGGCTAAGGAACATGGTGAGGGGAGGGTGGTTATACAGGGGCTGCAGCGGCACTCTGTGATCCTGCTGCCGTTCCTGAAGCTCCACAAGACGCCGGAGCATGTCAGTTTGATCACGCAGCAGCCCCAGAGTTGCATCCCGCCACCGCTGATCTTCCTGCCGCCACCGCTGATTTTCCTGCCGGTCTTCCTGCCGCCACCTCTCATCTCGGTTGTCCCTCCTGTCCTCACGTTCATCCCTCCTGTCCTCACGTTCACTGGCCTCTTTCCTGTAATTTGAAACCACGTCCTTCCACTCATTCAGATGAGCTCTTTCATTGCGTGTAACTTCCATAATATCTGAGAACATCTCATCTCGCGTCTTCTTTTTCCTCCGCCTTATCTGTGCTAGCCTTTGGGATGGAGGAGGGACGCTTGAAAAATTTGCAGCTGCATGAGGGAGATAAATATTTAGAAAGATACATTTTACAGAACAATGGTTATACTCTTTCACAGTGAAAAGCACTATTCACCTTACATAGCACATGTGATTTCCCTACAAGGTCGCATTTTTCATCTTAATAGTGACTGCTTGCATCTCTGGGGTTACAGATCTCACAGACACAGGTCCAGGCATCAGGATTCAGCTTGCATGCGGCCATGGTAAGCCACTGTCTCAGTGATTTACCCCTCCCCCCCCAACGCATGGCTAATACCACGCTAGCTCCTGCTAATCAACAACCTTCCCCTCCCCACCCACTGCTTGTCCGGTAGCTTGGGAAGATCGCCTCGCCGGTGACCAAACAGAAAAGATCATCGGCATTTCACCCCTCCTCCCCGCTTCGCTACGTGCAGGAAAGTGTTTTTAAGCTGCTGCATTCCACGAACCCAGTAGAAAAATGGCCACCCCCCTTACTTAAATTCCTGATTTTTAACCAGGTTATCCTGAACGATATCACTTTGCTGAGGATAACAGAACAAGATAAAGAGCGGATGCTTCTTGAATGCCAGCAGTCCCGGGACCATACGCTGCGATGCTTTGCCACGCAATGATACCTGATTACTTGCTACATGCATGGCATGGTAAAGTGTCCTACCACGGTGGGCAGAACAAGGATGCCTTGCCCAGAAACCTTCTGCAAAGGCTTCTGGAGTACCTACAGGAGCGCTTCATCGAGATGTCCCTGGAGGATTTCCTCTCAATCCCCGGACATGTTAACAAACTTTTCTAAGTAACTATACTGTCTGCGAATGCATCCCAAGTCCTCAGGGCAAATCAATCATTAAAAAAGGCTTGCTTAAAAACACTGTTTGCTATTTGCAAAGGTACACTCCAGAGCTCCCTTCCAGGGCGTCATTCTCTGCAATAGTTGCTTGTGAGGGCTGGGAGCAGGGTAATTCCGTCAGGGTGATAAAAGCTCCTGGCTGCTGGGGTCACGGAGTGCTGTGTGCTCTCTGCGAGGTCTTCCTCTTCTTCTTCCTCTTCATCTTCCCCGTCTGCATAATCCTCAGACATGGCAGAGATTACAACCCCCACCTCGGAATCCACAGTCAGGGGTGGGGTACTTGTGGCGCAGCAACCTAAAATTGCATGCAGCTCATCATAGAAGCGGCATGTTTTTCGACCTGCCCGGACCTTCCATTTGCTTCTTTGGTTTTCTGGTAGGCTTGTCTGAGCTCCTTAACTTTCACTCTGCACTGCACGGAGTCCCTGCTGTGGCCTTTAGCAGTCATAGCCTTAGAAATTCTTTCAAATACTTTTTCATTTCGTCTTTTGGAACGCAGTTCTGTTAGCACTGAATCCTCTCCCCATATAGCGATCAGATCCAGTACCTCCCGAGCGGTCCATGCTGGGGCTCTTTTTCGATTCTCAGGAGACTGCATTGTTAACTGTGCTGATGAGCTGTGCGTGGTCACCTGTGATGATGAGCTCTCCACGCTGTCGAAGCAGGAAATGAATTTCAAAAGTTCGCGGGGCTTTTCCTGTCTACCTGGCCAGTGCATCTGAGTTGAGAATGCTGTCCAGAGCGGTCAGTGGTGCACTGTGGGATAGCTCCCGGAGGCCAATACCGTCGATCGCGGCCACACTAACCCTATTCCGATATGTTAATACCGATATTAGCGCTACTCCTCTCGTCGGGCAGGAGTACAGAAACCGATTTAAAGAGTCATTAAAATCGATATAAGGTGCCTCCTAGTGTGGACGGTTGTGGCGTTAAATCGGTTTTACACTCGTAAAACCGATTTAAACGCCTAGTGTAGACCAGGCCTCAGACCCTCCCGGCCCAGGAGCAGCGGCCCCGCCCGGAGCCCCCCGGCCCCCCTCCCCGTGTGCCGGTCCCTGCCCGCGGCCGGGGCCAGAGCCCGGCTGGGCGCGTCCCCTCGCGCCAGAGCCGAGACCCGGGAGCAGCTCGCGGGGCCCGAGACGCAGCGGCCTGTGGGGAGGCGGGGCCGGGCTCTGCCCGCAGCGAGGCCGGGAAGGGACTGGAGGAAAGTGCCCCTGGAGACTGTCCGGCCCCAGGTTCCCCGGCCTGGTCCTGCTGCGCCAGCGCCCCGCTGCTCCCCGGCCCAGCGCCCCCAGCTGCCAGTCACCCAGCGCCCCCGCTGCCAGTCACCCCACCCTGCTGCTGCCCCTCTGCCCAGCGCCCCCGCTGCCAGTCACCCCCACCCTGCTGCTGCCCCCAGCTGCCAGTCACCCCCACCCTGCTGCTGCTGCCCCCGACCAGCGCCCCCAGCTGCCAGTCACCCCTGCCCTGCTGCTGCTGCTGCCCCTGCCCAGCGCCCCCAGCTGCCAGTCACCCCACCCTGCTGCTACTGCTGCCCCCACCCAGCGCCCCCAGCTGCCAGTCACCCACCCGCCCTGCTGTGCCCACTGCCCAGCACCCCCAGCTGCCAGTCTCCCCCACCCTGCTGCTGCTTCCCCTCTGCCCAGCGCCCCCAGCTGCCAGTCACCCGCCTCTGCTGCTGCTTCCTCTGTCCAGCACCCCCAGCTGCCAGTCACCCCCACCCTGCTGCTGCTGCTGCCCCCGACCAGCGCCCCCAGCTGCCAGTCACCCGCCTGCCCTGCTGCTGCTGCCCCTGCCCAGCGCCCCCAGCTGCCAGTCACCCCCACCCTGCTGCTGCCCCTGCCCAGTGCCCCCAGCTGCCAGTCACCCACCCCTGCTGCTGCCCCTGCCTAGCACCCCCAGCTGCCAGTCACCCCTGCTGCTGCCCCTGCCCAGCGCCCCCAGCTGCCAGTCACCCGCCTCTGCTGCTGCTTCCCCTCTGTCCAGCACCCCCAGCTGCCAGTCACCCCACCCTGCTGCTGCTGCTGCCCCCGACCAGTGCCCCCAGCTGCCAGTCACCCGCCTGCCCTGCTGCTGCTGCCCCTGCCCAGCGCCCCCAGCTGCCAGTCACCCCCACACCCTGCTGCTGCTGCCCCCTTGCCCAGTGCCCCCAGCTGCCAGTCACCCACCCCTGCTGCTGCCCCTGCCCAGCACCCCAGCTGTCACTCACCCGCCCCGGCTGCTGCCCCTGCCCGGCGCCCCCACCTGCCAGTCACCCGCCCGCCCTGCTGCTGCCCCCGCCCAGCGCCCCCACCTGCCAGTCACCCGCCCCTGCTGCTGCCCCACCTGCCCAGTGCCCCCACAGCTGCCAGTCACCCGCCCCTGCTGCTGCCCCCATTGCCCAGCGCCCCCCCAGCTGCCAGTCACCCGCCCCTGCCCAGCGCCCCCAGCTGCCAGTCACCCGCCCCCAGCTGCCAGTCACCCGCCCCCTGCTGCTGCTGCCCCTGCCCAGCGACCCCCAGCTGCCAGTCATCCGCCCCCGCCCAGCGCCCCCAGCTGCCAGTCACCCACCCCGCTGCTGCTGCCCCTGCCCAGCGCCCCCAGCTGCCAGTCACCCGCCCCTGCGCAGCGCCCCAGCCACCAGTCACCGCCCCCTGCCCAGCGCCCCGCAGCTGCCAGTCACCCGCCCCGCTGCTGCTGCTGCCCCTGCCCAGCGCCCCCAGCTGCCAGTCACCCGCCCCTGCTGCTGCTACCCCTGCCCAGCACCCCCAGCTGCCAGTCACCCCTTCCCTGCTGCCCCTGCCCAGCGCCCCCAGCTGCCAGTCACCCACCCCCTGCTGCTGCCCCACCTGCCCAGCGCCCCCAGCTGCCAGTCACCCACCCCCTGCTGCTGCTGCCCCTGGCCAGCGCCCCCAGCTGCCAGTCACCCCTGCCCTGCTGCTGCTGCCACTCCTGCCCAGCGCCCCCAGCTGCCAGTCACCCGCCCCCTGCTGCTGCTGGTGCCCCTGCCCAGCACCCCCAACTGCCAGTCACCCGCCCCCTGCTGCTGCTGCCCCGCCCAGCACCCCCAGCTACCAGTCACCCCACCCTGCTGCTGCTGCCCCTGCCCAGCGCCCCCAGCTTCCAGTCACCCACCCGCCTCTGCTGCTGGTGCTCCCCTGCCCAGCGCCCCCAGCTGCCAGTCACCCCCGCCCTGCTGCTGCTGCCCCCTGCCCAGCGTCCCCAGCTGCCAGTCACCCTCCCGCCCTGCTGCTGCTGGTGCCCCCACTGCCCAGCGCCCCCCCAGCTGCCAGTCACCCCCACCCTGCTGCTGCTGCCCCACTGCCAGGAGTTTTCCTGCTCCATACTCCCCTCACGTAGCCTCTAAAAGCACCTCCCCACAGGGCTCCCTGCTGCCCCGGTGAAGGGTGGGGGGGGGGAATTATTACTGTCTGTTTATGGAACTTTCATATACAATCCCGTCACACTGTCCAACTACCGTCACTTACTTGGTATAAAATCTCTTCAGAACCGGGTGCTTTTCTCTCATTATCAAATATTTCTTTTTAGACCTATTTCTTCCCCAGTTCTCAAGGATAGATTTAAAATATCCCGTGTGCGGTGCTGTAGTAGCCATGGTGAGCCCAGGATATCCGAGGCTGCCCCCGTGATTTATATACAAATGTTCCGTGTTATTCTCCATCCCATTCCTTGTGAATCTGAACACGTTCGCTTTTCTGCTGGCAGCTGTGCCGTGAGTGGAGCTTTGCATTGATCTGTCTACAGCAGTGGTTCCCAACCTTTTTGTGGCCAGTAGCACATTCAGGTTTTCAGAAGAGTGTGGCGGGCGCCAACCATTTTTCAAGGCTTATTTTCTGTTTGTACATTAAATATACAAAAAAAGTCATTTAATATTACATAATATATGAATCCATAAGACAAAAACGGTAATTTTATATGTAAAAGGTATTAACTAAATTATTCGGCAATTACTCTTTCACCTTCCCATGTCAATTTGCTCTTTTTTATCTACAAAATATTTTACAAAATAAATATAAACAATTTTCATCTTCTTTATTTTTAAAAAAGTAAAACATTGCTGAACTGCTGGTCCAAATATATTTATTATCCTTCCTTTAACATAGACTGAAGCCTGCAGCCCCAGAGTTCTCTGTTCCCGGCCGGGGCTGGGCTGCAGCTTCTCTCCAGCTTCAAAGCCGCGGCCCCGTGCCTGCCAAGGACAGAGAACGCCGGCGCCTGCAGCTCCGGAGAAGCCGGAGAGAAGCTGCAGTCCCGCGCCTGCCAGGGACAGAGAGCACTGGTGCCCGCAGCCTGCAGCCCCGGAGAAAAGCTGCAGCCCCGCGCCTGCCAGGGACAGAGAGCACCGGTGCCTGCAGCCTGAGTTCTCTGTCCCCGTCAGGCGCAGGGCCACAGCTTCTCTCCCCTGCTGGGCAGTAGGTGGGTGCACATAAATGCCCCAGCGGGCGCCATGGTGCTCGTGGGCACCGCGTTGGGAGCCACTGGTCTACAGCCACGTGCAGATCCCTTTCTTTAGTTGTGAAGCCGATATGTTCTGCTGACGCTGCTAGGTGTAATGCATGTTCAGTAGGGGGTTCTCCCCTGCTAATGCTGCAGTGTCCTTCTCCTCTAGGTTAGTATATTAATGATCTCATTTTGGTGTTACGTGTGTCAGTTCGTTGCCATGGCACTCGTGTGCTCAGACATCTGAGGGCTTGGCTACACTTACAAATTTGCAGCGCTGCAGCAGGGTGTGAAAACACACCCTCTCCAGCGCTGCAAATTGCGGCGCTGCAAAGCGCCAGTGTGGTCAAAGCCCCAGCGCTGGGAGCTCGGCTCCCAGCGCTGTCCGTTATTCCCCACAGGGAGGTGGAGTATGGACAGTGCTGGGAGAGCTTTCTCCCAGCGCTGGCGCTTTGACTACACTTAGCGCTTCAAAGCGCTGCCGCGGCAGTGCTTTGAAGTGCTAAGTGTAGCCACAGCCTTAGGATGCTCTGCAGAAAAGCTCCTTGAGTGGGGTGATCCACAGGGACTAGTTGAAACCTGCAAAGTGCCTGGCCAGGGGCAGGACATTGGCACAGCAAGGGAGGGGTGTGGCAGTGACATCACAAAGGCCTTTGGCAGGGCCTCAGCCTATTGGTCAAAGGTGTTGGGGAGGTGGTGACCTCACAGAGAGATGCTGACATCAGCCAGGCAGGACAGGGGCGAGGGGCCAGGGAAACCTCAGAGACCCCTGTGGCTTTGCTGCAGCAAGTCTCCTTCTCCAGGTCTCTCTTTGAGGACTGAGGGAGTATTCGTGTTCACGGACATGAGCACCAGGAGGAACCTCTTTCGAGTTTTCTCCTTCCCTTTCAGTGATTTTACTAGAAAACAGCCGTCCCTGTTTAGAAGGTAAGAGCTTCCTCGAGGTTTGAAACCTGTTCAGTCTGATCCATCTGGTGGGAGTTGAATTCTAGGCATGGAAAACACAAGCTTAAGGAGGCAGAATTTTATTGCACACCTGGGATTTTGTCCCTTAGAATCACTGGGGACATTAGGGTTTGTCCTTTTTGTTTCACCTTTTCCTCCATCCCTCCCTCCCTCCTTTCGCTTCTTCTCTTGCTTCTTTTGTCCTTTCTCCTGTTCCCCTCCCAACACCAGGAGGTAGGATGGGATGGGTGTGTGTGTTGCGGAGGAGGGCTCTGCAGCTCCCACTGTGGGAGGTCCACCCAAAAATGTGGGGCTGAAATAGTGCTCAGGCAGTCAGGACCAGATTAACCTTCTGTGGGTCCTGGTACCAAACATATTTGTAGGCCCCTATATAGTCACTGTGGGCCTGGTGGGGCAGTGCCATTGGTGCCATAGGATACCCGCTACTGAACCTCAGAGACATATTTCATTTTGATCACACACCTCTCCATGACTATATGCATTGCTATACACAGCTCCCTCAGCCCCCAGGTTTTCTTATTGAGCTGTACACCCATGTGGGTTTACCAGTGTCCACAGTGAGCAGAACTTTCATAGCGATCAAGGAAACTCCCCAGATTTATCTCCTTCCTCATTCAGACCTTCTCTAGCCATGTCTCCAGTACCCACCCCCCCCATGTCACCAGTCACGGCATTGCTTGAACCTTGCAACGGCAGCACTAGGGACTCTAAATCCTCAGCCCTGGCCCTAGGCAGCTGCAGACTCTGCAGTTAGGCACTTCCCTCCTCTAGGCCATGGCTTTAAATACCTGCGATTCCCATCACCTGCAGCAGAGGTCACCAGTTCCCACGCCCCCCTCAGCCAGCACCTAGTCGTGCAGAAAGTGAAGCCTGGATGATTTTGGAGCAAAGTGCCTGCTGTGCAGCACTGGTTTACTAGTGTAACAGGAAGGTCTCACATCACCTAGTGAATAAGCAACACCTCCTACAGCACCTAACTTTTTCTGAGACGCTTCCCACCCAATTACTAAATGTGAACCTGCTTCCCTTACAGGGGCTGAACATATCAGGTGAGATGGTCACAAAAGAGATGGTGAGATGGTGATTCTGAGTTCAGCAGGGATTTTGGATGCGCACAGAACACAGACAGGACTGGTTCCCATGGTTACTGCAGTAAAGTGGAATAATTTTCAGCTTGTGTGATTGGAAGATGTCTGGATCCATCTTATAAGACTGTCCTACATAAATGAGGAAAACTTGAGGTGCCTTTATTATTCTTTTGTTCCATTCTTTGTTTCTATGGGGGATTTGCCAGTGCAATATCACTGTCTTCCTTTTAAACAAGCAAAACTTTAAAAATGGTAATGGCTGTTGAAAATAGCAATTCCAGCCCTAGTGAGCACTGGGAAGACCCCAGCATTTGTTGCTCAATTTTATCCTACTTTTTCCTACAGCAAATGATAGTGGATCAGCATATTTGATTTGGGAGAAATGAAGTAACAGCTGCCCAAATTGAGCTTGAGCGCTCCTGAATTTTGAGGGTGTTCAAATCTGGAAGGCAGGCGCTAGATTCCCTTTCTGAACATTAGCTAAATCTGGAAAGGAAAAGTCAATTTCTATTTTCATGGCTCAGAAGTGGAAATCCTCCTGTGCTGTTTCTGAAGCTGCCCAGGTCCTCTAGTAAAGCCTCCCCTCCCTTACTTACCATTTTAACTTCTGGTGGGATCCACATACCTCCCTTGCCAGGCTTCAGATAGAAGGGGACACTGTCCATTTAGTCCACCCAGTTCCTTCCTTGGGGGCTGCCAGGCGAGGTCACACCAGCATCCCTAAGCCAGTCTGGGGAAGTCTTCTGAGGGTGCTACCTGGGCCAAAGCCTTCTACTCCTTGGGCACACTTGTTCCCCATTCACACTGCCACCCCCTTCTAGCAGCCAGCTCCCCAGCCACAGCAAGCTGCAGCGCATGGAGTCTCGCAGCTCCCCCCTCCCTTTCCTGTTGATAGCAGCCAAGGGAATGCTGGGAAATGTAGTTCCTTCCCTGCTCCAAGGCAGGAGCTGGCCAGGAACTACAGCTCCCAGGGCCCCGTGGAGTCTCAGCTCCCATGCTGGATCCGGGCTGCTCTTTCTGCAGAGGGAGGATGCGAGTGTTACAGGCCTGGAAAAGCCTTGGCGTTCTCGTTACACAGGCATTCCCGGCATGTCTTGCTGACTCAATCCGTGTATCCCTTGATCCTTTCCATGGATTCATTGTACAGCTGATGACCCTGGATGGGCCATCAAACAGGCTAGGCAGTGCTGATGCCAATAGATCTGAGGGTGTCACCCAGAAACACAGTCCACAGTCTGGAATACAGATATACCCTACGTATCTATATCTCACAATAGAAAGGTGATACAAACAAAAAAAATGATCATACTTGGAAAATTATAACATTTTCCCTGACACCTAATATGGCATATCTAGCACAATTCATTATTCAATATGATAAAATTGCAAAGTAATAATAATAGGAAGCGTCTCACAATTCCATGCAGTGTCACACTTAGTAAACCAGATCCTTGAAGATGCAGAACACTTTGCTTAGGAGGGATTGAAAAATCCACATATCTGCTGGGAACACACACACAGGCCCTGTGTCAGTCTGTAATCCTATGTTCACTCTTCTGGAAAATTATGAACAATTTTGTACACAGTATGGTTTGTGAAGTATCACTTGAAATCACATAATCTACTGAATATTATCCTCCTGTTAAAATGTGTAGCAACACTGTATGTAAAGTTATGAGATTTTACTGTAGGATATTACAAAAAGTTACAATTCTGGGGAACACCCACAGACCAGTTCCTCAGAGACAGCAAGGCAAACAGCAATTCGCTGGCAGGGGGAAGGTGTGAAGAAGACATTTACATTCTATCAGAGGGAGACCTGAAACTCATATCTCCAACAGACAGCCTGTCACCATGACTCAGCTGAGAACTGAAGTTGTTTCTAATAGAAAGGACTGAATTATAAAAAGAGGTGAGGAAAATGCTTGGGACTCTCTCTCTCTCTCCCCTTTCCCTCTGCCCATGACAAATCCTGAAGAACTGAACTTGGGAGGCAGGGGCAGGTTACGGGGGAGTCCTGGCTGAATGGAAAGCCAGCCTGTCTCAGCACATGGAGAGAGAAACATTTGCTTTGAATCCATTTTAGCTTGTTAACTTAGACGTTAATTTGTGTTTTATCTTTGCATTTCTTTTGTAAACAATTCTGACTTTTATGCCTCATTACCCTTAGCAACTGCCGGAAAAAAATCTTTTCAGTGAACAATTTTGTTTTATTGTTTTACCTAACCAGTGTGTTTGGATTCAAGTGTGTTGGAAACTCCATTTGGAATGACAAGGTTGGCACGTCATTTTCCACTGATGAAATGACAGATTTCATATGAGCTCCCATTGTTCAGTAGTGTGCTGGACAGTGCAAGATGCACATTTCTGGGAGAAGTCTGGGAGCAGAGAATTTTCTGTTCTCTTGTGGGGTACTGTAATTCAAGAGTGAGTTACATGCTGGAGACTGTGTGTTACCTGCCCAGGAGTGGCTGTTCTCACAGTAAAGCAGTGTAAAAGGCACCCCAGCTTGGGAACTGAGTCTCACAGCTGTTCAACAGTCCAGATTGCACTATGGTTAATGTCACAGAAACTCAATTTCAAAGAGTCTCCTAGAACACATAGAAAGTAAATCCATGTCCCAGAAATCGAAGTCTCTAGAGAGAGGGCAAGTCTCCCTGGCACTGCTTCTTGCTGACAGACAGGTCCAGAGACAATGACAGTGTCCTGGGGAAGCTGGGAACAGTAACTATGGGCTGGTGGGGTTCAGGGGAGAAAGGGAACAGGAAGGGCAGGGATATCACTGATTGCAGGATCTCAGCAGTACTAGATGTCAGGATAACACATAGTGCAGCTCATTGGAAAACAATCTTAACTATACATAAAATTATGGGGTCTAAATTATGTTTCCACTCGAGAGATTTTGGAGTCACTGTGGATAGTTCTCTGAAAACATCCACTCAACCTGCAGTGGCTGTCAAAAAGCAAACAAGAAGTTGGGAGTCATTAAGAAAGGGATAGATAATAAGACAGAAAATGTCATATTGCCTCTCTATAAATCCATAGTACACCCACATCTTGAATACTGCGTGCAGATGTGGTCTCCCCATCTCAAAGAAGATATATTGGAATTGGAAAAGGTTCAGAAAAGAACAAAAAAAATGATTAGGGGTAAGGAACAACTTCTGTATGAGGTGAGATTAAAAGACAGGGACTTTTCAGCTTGGAAAAGAGACAAAGGGGATATGAGAGAGGTCTATAAAATCATCACTGACGTGGAGAAAGTGAATAAGGAAGTGTTATTTACTGCTCATAACACAAGGACTAGGAATCACCAAATGAAAATTAATAGGAAGCAGGTTTAGAACAAACAAAAGGAAGTATTTCTTCACACAACGCACACTCAGCCTGTGGGACTCCTTGCCTGAGGAGGTTGTGAGGGCTAGGAATATAACAGGGTTTAAAGAGAACTGGATAAATCCATGGAGGTTAACTCCATTAATAGCTATTAACCAGGCTGGCTAAGGAATGGTGTCCTTAGCCTCTGTTTGTCAGAGGGGGGTGATGGACGGCAGGAGAGAGCTCACGAGTCCAGAATGCTGTGGAAGATAGTGCCATAGTGTAGCACTCCTTCCCACTTCCCTCACCCTCCAGATCTAGGACAAGGAATCGGGCAGGAGTTTTCCCAATGGAACTGGAAGTTCCTGCAGTTTTCAAGAGGGGAGAAATGCAAAATCTGTGATTTCTCCTCACAGTGTTTGATAAGTGGCTAGAAAGTTATCACGGTGACTGGGCCTGGCCAGGGAATGTCGGGCAGTGCTTGGAGCCAGGATTCTGGCACAAGCTGATCAGAGAGAAGGAACATGGTTAGTAGCAGCCCCCAGAGCCTCCATCCAGGGGCCCCCAACACCCCCAGTACCCAGAACCCCCCAGCCAGGGTCCCACCAGATATTTCCTGGGACCCAACTCCCAGAATCCCTGGCCAGAGAGATCCCAGATACCCCTCAGAGCCCCACCGGCCAGAGAACCCCCACCAGATCTTCACTGCCAGGCTGGGAATCCCACCAAGAGCCCCCACCAGCGAGGGACCCCAATTAGGAACTCACTGCCTTCCTGGGATTCCCCCACTGCCCTCCTAGGACCCCCGCCTGCCCTTCAGCAGAGAGGTAAGACATGTCCATGCCCTGTCACTAGCAAATAATGGTCACCATGGAGCCACCCCAGAGATGGCTACATCACAGAGACCATTTGTCATGAGGTTTACGATACTTCTGGACCCACACTGCACTCAGAGTGACCTCCTCATCCCATGCCAGCTGGAGAAAAGAAAAGGGTCCAGCCAACTATCCCGTTACCAGCTGGGAACCACTGATCCCCAAACAGGGAGAGACCTCTGGCTTTGATGGGTATTAAATATCTGGCTGGTCTCTTTCTTCGGCAAACATTTTAACAGAGGTAAAGGAGGGAACAAATGATTCTCAAAGGAGACGGGAAAGATGATCTCTGGGCAATTTAACCCCCTACAACATCCAGGATGGAGAAGAACTCAGGGCAACAGGTTCCCTCGAAGGAAGAAGTTGGTGGGATTTAGAAACACGGGGAACAGCCCCAAACCAGAGAGGATTTTTAACTAACATTTGATAATGACATAGAAAGAGGGAAATCCTGAGCTTTGAGAGCAACGTTCAGAAATGAAAGAGAAAGGGTGGAACTCTGAGAGATTTTGGATCCATTTTGCAAATTATAGAGAGGAAAGTGGAAAATCAGAGGGATTTTATATCAGTGGTTGATAGGAGGCAAAATCTGAGTGTTTCACATCAATATTTGATAAATGAATAGAGCGGAAACGGGCAACATATGCAAACATTTTATATCCATGTTCAAGAATCTGAGGAAAGGTGTCAATCTGAGATTTTCTTTGTATTTTATGATGAGAGAGACAAGGAAAAAAATCTCAGGGGATATTCACTTAGAATTAGACAACTAAAGAAAAGTGGGGCAAATGTTTAGAGTATTTTATATCAGTCTTTGAGATTTGCAGAGAAAAGAAGCCACAAGCTAAGCAATTGATAACATGAGAGAAAAATACCAAGATCTGAGGGGGATTTTATGTTGCTATTAAATAACTAGAGGGAAAAGGGAGACTGTTTGACTGCATTTTATGAGACTATCCAATATATAAACACAAAGTGATGGTCCCCCCCCCACTGCCACCATTCACATGAGCAGCAGGGAGCCTGGGAGGAGCTGATTTAAGGGGGGAGGGGGAGCTGGAAGGCTCCCTGGATTAAGGAAGGGGGCGGAAGTGGGGGACAGGCAGGTGACTGGCAACTGAGGGCTGGGGGAAACTGTGTTGGTAGTTTGGGGTCAGTGGGTGGGATTGGGAAACTCGGGTCTGGGCAGTCTCCATGGGGGACATGTGCTTTTCCATCCCCGCCTTGGCAGAGAACGGGCATCTCCTCCCACCCCCACACCAGGGCAGCCATGTGCTGGGGAATGACTCAGGGCAACAATTTCCCACCTAAATGAGGACAAATCGCGGCAGATAAAGTGGGGGGGGGGGGGAAAGCTGCCACATCGGAGAGATTTTAAATGGACACTTGAGAAGTAGAGAGAGACCAGGGGAAATCGGGGGGAGATTAGAGAGCTCATCATTGGGGATCTCCTGGATTTTCTAGCCACGTGTGAGAATGGGGGAAAAGGGGAAAAGCTGGAGAGACTTTGTAGGTGGGAGGACGGGGCACAAACAGGGCAGGATTCAGTGAACTCACCTCCCCCCCCGGGAATTTCCTGGCTGCACAAAACAGTTCAAACGTCCCGCCCCAATGACCTTCCCCCGGATCTTCCCTTTAGCCCCCAGCCCCGCCCGAACCCCATCAATTCCCTGCTCAGCCCTCCCAGCGGAACGTTCGGGCTGATTCGGGCCGCGGCTTCAGCAGCTGCTACTGAGCATGCGCAGTGCCCGGAAGTAGCACAGGGCTATTGGGAAGCAGCAAAGAGTCCTGTGGCACCCGCCCCGCCGGGCCCCCCCCATCCCAGCGGGGGGGGGGCGCATCCGGCGGCGGCTCCGCGGGGGCCGAGGCGGCTCCGAGGCTTCTCCCGGGGTCCCCGGGGCAGAGTCACGTGCCCGCCCCCCCCCCCCGGGGTCTCTCACTCCCCGGGGGCTCCGGGCGGGGCTGGGGCGGGCAGAGCCCGGGGCTGCCCGGGGGGCGGGGCCCCGCGGGGGAACCCTCCCCCCGGCTGGGCCCCCCCGCACAGACCCGCCCCCCCCGGGGAGCAGCAGCGGCTCAGCCCGGGCCCGGCTCACGCGGAGGCGGCGGCAGCAGCAACTTTGTTTTCCCGCCCGCAGCGGGGCTCGCACGGAGCATGCGCGATTTTACCTGCTGAAACCCTCCGTTACCTGGGCTGGAGAGAGCGGAAGCGGCCCCGGGGCAGGCTGGGAGATGTAGTTCCTGACTCTCCCCGGAGCGGAAGTGATGTCAGCGGGGGAGCCGGAACCGGGCTGGAAAGGAGCGTTGGGCGCTGCGGCTCTGCCTGGCTCGCGCGGGGCCGTTGCAGCCTTTCCCGGCCGGAGAAGGGTTGGTGCCGGTGGAGCTCTGGGCATGCGCAGATCGCGGCGGGAGAGCCCTTCATTAACCGTGGGGTCCCTGCGTGGGGCGGGCGGGAAATGTCGGTGCAGCCCGGACATGGCCGGGGGGGCAGGTGACCCCCGAGGAGCGGGCAGAGAAAGGGGGGGCTGAGATCCCCTCGGATTTACCGCTGCTCCCTCCCGTGGGGACCCCCCTCCTCCCCCGTCCTGCCCCCTTTCTCCCTAGAGCCACGAGCAGCGCCCAGGGTGACCCCCCTCCCCCAACCCCTGAGAAGTTCCCTGTCCCCCGATTGTGCCCCATTTTCTCCCCCGCCAGTGGCCAGTTCAGGTCTCAGGTTTGGGGTTTCCCCATTTCCACCTGCAGGGATTTGTCCTTGTGCGGGTGGGAAATGGTTCCCAGTGATTCCTGAGCTGGGCAGAGGGTGAGTGGGCAGAGGCTGGGGGGGCCCTGAGACAGGGACACCTCTGGGCTGGGCTGGGGGGCCCACTCTCTGCTGGCAACGGGGCCTGGGAAGAGCCAGGAAGGGGAGGGAGGAGCAAGTGTCCCCCATGGAGACGGCCCAGCCCCCGGTTTCTCCCAGCTACTTCCTCCCCACCCTGCCCAACCCAGCAGCCCCCACTGCTTGCTAGTCACATTCCCAGACCCCACTGCCAGCCCCTCCCCACTGATAGTGACTTTGTGACTCCAGCCCCCTCCTGTCCCCTGTGAAAGCCACATCACCCAGGGCTCCCTGCCAGCCATGTGAGTGTGGGGCAAGAAGAATCCCTCCCATTCTGTTGTTGATTGAATAACCTTGTATAATCCCCTCAAATTTCCCATCTTTTCCTTTCAACTGTTAAATGGTGACACAAAATCTCCCAGATGTTGGTGCTTCTCTCTTATATTGGCAAATATTTAGTTTGTGCCCCATTTTCTCCTCAGTTCTGAAATACCGAGATCTAATGCTCAAAAATCTTCCCGATTTTCTCCCCAGGTGTGACTGAGATCAGGGCTCTTATCGTACTGAGCGTGGCCCTGTTCTGACAGCTGCTGCAGAGACCCCAACTGAGATCTGGGTCCTGTTCTGCCAGGCACTGAAGAGACCCCAGGTGAGATCAGACCCCACTGTTGTGCCAGGTAAAACTGAGACCTGGACCGAGATCACGGCCCCCCTTGTGCCAGGCAGCGCATGACTGTGACCCAAACTGCTGCGTCCATTGTGCTGGGCATTTCAGAGACCTTGACTGAGATCTGTGTCCCCGTTGGGCCTGGCACTGTACTGACCCCGACCCAGATCACGCCCCACCACTGTACTGGGCACTGCACAGACCCTGACAGAGATCCTGCCCCCACAATTTGCCAGATGCTGCAGGGAACCTGAACAAAATCAGAGATCCTGCAATGCTGGGAGTTGCAGAGTCCCCGACTGAGGTCAGGCTCCTGTTCTGCAGGGCTCTGCACAGACACTGACCAAGATCAGGGTCCCCATTGTGACAGGTGCTGAACAGACACCAAGGGTATCTCTGCCCTGCCACTAAAACCCCCCAGCTGGCCCATGCCGGGTGACTCAGGCTCACAGGGCTCAGGCGAAGGGGCTGTTTAATTGCAGTGTAGATGTCTGGGCTCAGGCTGGAGCCAGGCTGTAGGACCCTGCGAGGTGGGAGGGTGCCAGACCTTGGGCTGCAGCCCCAGCCGGAACTTCTACACCACAATTAAACAGCCCCACAGCCTGAGCCGTGTGAGCCCAAGTCAGCGGGGATGGGCCAGCCGCCGGTGTCAAACAAGTTTGCATGGAGAATTTGGGGCAAAACTGGGAACTGAACCCAGATTGTTTGAATTCTTGCCTCTCCCCTTAACCCCAAGCCCAGCGTGTGTGTGTACAGCGTTGTTTTGGTCAGTGTTTGCCTTGCATTGGCTTCCAAGGGAGGCTGTGGAATTTCCTTCATTGGAGGTCTTTAAGACCAGGTTAGAGATACACCATCTGTATCCCTAGACATTCCCAGACTAGTGTATCTCTGGGATGGAGGGGAGCCCGGGGGGAAGCTTTCTCCAGCTGTATGTTGTGTTTTTATATGTATATATTACATCACATCCTAGAAACGTAGGGCTAAATAGGACCTCAAGATGTCATCAAGTCCAGCTCTCTCTGCCGAGGCAGGACCAAGTATCTGTAGATTATCTCTGACAGAGCTTTGTCCTGCCTGTTCTTAAAAACTTCCAGGGACAGAGACTCCCCAGCCCCCCTTGTAAGACTATTCCCGAGCTGACCTGCCTTAGCTCTGGGGACACCCACACAGACTGTAGTGGTGAGCAGCTCTGGAGAGAGGAGACCCCAGTGAGTGGCAGCTGGGTAAAGAGACTGACGTTGGGAGGAGAAACACTGACGTGTCCAAGGTCACCCAAGCTGTCCGGGACCGAGCTAGAAATAGGTTCTAGTGCCACCGTACTGCTGTTTCTGAAGGTCTCTGCCACCCTGGTGTTTTAGGCACTGGTGCAAACCCTTAGTACAGACAGAATTTACACTAGTGCACTCTGATTGGTACTGGTGCACCATGTCCCAGTTTGAAGGTTTGAGGTGGGGGCGGGGGGAAGTGACCTCACAGAGGCCTGGGGCTGGCTGAACAGTGCAGCTGGTAAGGGAGGGGCAGCAGTGAGTGCTGGAGGTATGAGCCAGGAGCACAGCCCCACAGGGCTGGACACTGACTTCTCCTGACCCAGGAGACACCCCCCAGTGAGGTGGTTTGTCCACGGATGCACAGGCCGTCTTGGCAGGGCAGCTCAGCTGCAGTCCCTGCACACCTCTTCCTGCAGCCTAATACAGTGTGCTCTGGGGACCTTTCCAAGCTGCGGGTGACGGGGCTCTGGAGCTAACAGGGTCTGTTCCTGGCTCTGTCACAGACCTGTTTAGTGACCGTGGGGAAGTCACAGCCCCTCTCTCTGTAACGCTGTCTTCAGTGACTCGAGAGCACGAGCACCAACCTCGGGCAGACTGGTAAGAAGCAGGGAACAAACCCCAAATTGGGTGTGAGGTCTGTATGGAGATTTCACCAACCAAGAATCCAGTGTAAACGCTTCAGGCTCTGTAACAGCATTAACATGGAATCACAGACAGTCCCCTTGGGTGATCCCATATATCTTTCTGAGCTCCCCCCGCCCCCACATATGCTATAAAAACTCCACTGCCCATGTGGGCCACAATAACTGGTTTTCTGCATATAAAATCCAGGGCTGGTGTTAGGGGGCAGCAAGCAGGGCAACTGCCTTTGGCTTCAGCCCTGAGTGTTGGGGCTCAGGGGCCCAGACTTCAGCCCCATGCGCTGGGACTTCAGCTTTCTGCCCTGGGCCTCAGCGAGTCTAATGCAGGCCTTACTTGGCAGCCCCCGGAAAGCTGCTCACGGCCCCCCCAGGGGGCCCCAGACCCCTGGTTGAGAACCCCTGCCTTACCCCACGAATCACAGCAATGTTCAGGTTACTGCCAGTCCCAAAGGACCAGTCACTTCCTTAAGTCAATTGAATCTTAGATCTTCCAACAAAGACAACACTTGTAGCCAGTCCTGTCCTAACCTGTATTAAGACTTATTTAAAAGGAAAGGAGAGATGTTTACAAAGTTAAAGCAGGTAATCCTATAGATGCAGACGAGTTGCAGTCTTAAATTTCAAAGGTAATAGAAGCTTCTATAATAAGCAAGCTCTACATATTCTTTAGGACTAACCCTGGCTAGGCAGCTGGGGATCTCTTGCTTATGCCTAGGAACTTTTCCCCCCAGAGTCCAAGCAGCATACAGATCATCAGTTCCTTCTGTGTGGGGTTTTTCATCCCCTTCCTGCCATGTGCTCTGAGCCGGAAACTCAGCTAATGGGAAATCAAGAGCACAACAACAGTCTTGTGTCTTCTTTAACGTCCTATAATAGTCTATCTGGTGTTGATGCACCTTTCCTGCCAGGCAGGGTGTAATGCATTCTGTTGCCAATCAGCACTTCACCTAGGTAAAGTCTCTCTCCTGTGTGGTGATTTACAGAGCCACAGAGGCTCACTAGTCAGATGTTAACCCAGGCAGCAACTCACAAGCATTCAATAAAGTCTAAACACTAAACACATTCTTATGTTCACAGTCTGTATGAGGAGTATCTACTCATTGGGACTCACTGGGGAGCCGTAGAAAGAAACGAGATGTGCTGAGGCAAGAAGGCCCAGTCCCAGAGCCCCCGGGGTCATGCTTGTCAAAAGTTAAAACTAGGCCCAGCCCATGAAAGGGGCACTCCCAGGAGAGACTGTATAAAGGCTGGAGCATCCAACAACTTTGTAAACCTGAGATAGCTGCCTTGGGGACAATGACAGGGAGAATCCCCAGAGTGACTCCTTTGATTCTGCTCGTCTCTGGCCTTTGGTTCATAGAATCACAGAACTGGAAGGGACCTTGAGAGGTAGCTAGTCCAGTCCCCTGCCCTCAAGGCAGGACGAAGTATTATCTAGACCAGGAGTGGCCAACCTGAGCCTGAGAAGGAGCCAGAATTTACCAATGTACATTGCCAAAGAATCACAGTAATACGTCAGCAGCCCCCCCATCAGCTCCCACCCCCTGCTCCCAGCGCCACCCACCCATGGGAAGCCACAATAATCAGAACCTCCCCCTCCCTCCCTGCACCACCTGATCAGCTGTTCACACTATGCAAGACATTGGGAGGGGGGGTTAATGGAGCGAGGGCACTGCAGGCTCAGGAAAGGGGGTGGGAAGGGGTGGAGTGGAGGCAGGACCTGTAGCTGAGTAGTGAGCACACCCAGCACACTGGAAAGTTGGTGCCTGTAGCTCCAACCCCGGAGTTGGTGCCTATACAAGGAGCCGCATATTAAATTCTAAAGAGCCACATGTTGGCCACCCCTGATCTAGCCCATCCCTGAGAGGTGTTTGTCCAGCCTGCTCTTAAAAATCCCCAACGATGGAGATTCCACAACTTCCCTAGGCAATTTATTCCAGTGCTTAACCACTCTGACAGGGAGTTTTTCCTAATGTCCAGCCTAAACCTTCCTTGCTGCAATTTAAGCCCATTGCTTTTTGTCCTGTCCAGAGGTTAAGAACAATGTTTCTCCCTCCTCCTTGAAACAAAATTTTATGTACTTGAAAGCTGATCATATCTTCTCCAGACTAAACAAACACAGTTTTTTCAGTCTTCCCTCATAGGTCATGTTCTCTAGACCTTTAATCATTTTTGTTGCTCTTCTCTGGACTTTCTCCAATTTTTCCACATCTTTCCTGAAATGTGGGACCTAGAACTGGACACAATACTCCAGTTGAGACCTAATCAGTGTGGAGTAGAGCGGAAGAATTACTTCTCGTGTCTTGCTTACAATACTGCTGCTAATACAGATCAGAATTATACTTGCTTTTTTTGCAACAGTGTAACATGACTCATATTTAGCTTGTGATCCACTGTGACTCCCAGATCCGTTTCTGCAGTGCTCCTTCCTAGGCAGTCATTTCCTGTCTTGTATGTGTGCAACTGATTGTTCCTTCCTAAGTGGAGTACTGTGGGTTTGTCCTTATTGAATTTAATCCTATTTACTTCAGACCATTTCTCCAGTTTGTCCAGATAATTTTGAATTTTAATTCTGTCCTCCAAAGCACTTGCAACCCCTCCCAGCTTGGTATCGTCCACAAACTTTACAAGTGTAACAGAGCTACTGGGAGGGTTTCACCATCTGTCAGAGGGTTACATCCTGGTGGGAGGGGGCTAGGCCTGTACTGGGATAAGGTCACTCTGTGCTTCACAGTGTGGCAGAACCTGGAATGTCCATTAGCAGGGGGAAATGCTGGGGGGAATCGACGTGTGGAAAGGACAGAAACCCTGTCTGAATTCTCTCACATTGCCCCTCTCACCCTGGCAGGCTACAGAATAATGTCCACATTTCACCCCAAATCATCCCCTCCTCCCAGCAGGAAGGAAATGGCTGCAATGGAGCTGGCTCAGGTAAGGGATTCTCAGGGATGGGTTCTGCTTGGAGGGAGAGGAGCAGTAAATGTATAGAAAGGTGGGATCTGCTAGAAGTAGTGGGTAGCAGGAACTATCTAGGGTGTGGAATGGGAGGGGACAGGATGTGACAAACCTTCTGAGACTTGTGTACTCTAGGGTGTGATGGGTTGTCACCCTGGGGTGCAGTCTGGGGGGCTTCTGGGAATCGCTGTGCCCTCTAACCCTGAGGCTGGGCTGGCCCTTCTCTCACTGCTTTGCTGGAGATTCAGCCAGCCTCTCCAGGGCCTGTTATCACCCAACACGACAGCAGGTGGCGCCATGCAGCCAACTAAGCTACCTAAGTGCTTTACCTGAGCCACTCAAGGACAGATAGAGACAACAGCCAATTTCCCAGCGATAACTGTTAGCAAACAGATCAAAGCAGATTACTTAGCAAATAACCAAAAACTCAAACTAAGCCTAACATACTATCTGGATAGAATTTGAATTAGCAATTTCTCACCCTGACTGATGATAGAAGCAGTCCACCAAGTTTCCATACACAAGCTAGAAATCCCATGTTCAGATCTGGCCCTGCAGGAGCTTTGGGGGCTGGCGCTGGGGAAAGTGGGGGACTGTCTGAAGTTGGCTGCTTGGGATGTGGGTGAGGCCCCGGGGAGCTGAGGGTTGGGCTGCACCCCTGTCCCTGCAGCCTGGGGCCCTGCGTTTCCTCTGGAAAAGCTGCTCCCTGTTTCACCATCTCCTCTCAGTCTGAGTCCCAGGGACCCTGCACAGGCGTCTGCAGGGCAGGATGGGCCCTGAAATCTGGTAGCTGGGAGGTTTGCAGCAGTTTCTAACCTTCCCTCCCCTGCTTCTTCCAGGAGGCACCACAAAAGCATCTGGCCCCTCTGGGAAAAGAGAGAGAAGCAGCCAAAGATGAGGAGGAGCGGCAGAGTGAGGAGCTGCTGGTAGGTGCCCAGAGCCCCCCGCCACTTAGGTTTGCCTGGCATAAGAATGACCTGGTGAATGTAGGGCCCACCCTGCCAGCCTCAGCCAGGGACCCATCCCCGCTGGAGCCCAGGGAGCCTGCAGGGTCAGACATGGGGGTAACGTGATGCCCTTAGGATGCAGGAGGCTGCTGGGCAGGAGAGGGTCAGTCTGTGTTAGCCCGGAGCCCCTGCCCACGGGCTGTCTGGATGTCACAGTGACCAGGGATCCTTTCTAGCTCCTGGGGCGGATGGGGAGGAAGGAGATGAAATGTGGGCTGTAGAGATGGAGGATTTGGCTCAGTGCACGTTGATGAGGTTTTGGGGAGAAGTGTCCCTCCTGTAGGTGATGTACAGCTCACCCCGGTCCTGATCCCTCCTCCCTTCCCGGGATAAATGAACTTCCCATCCCCCACCACAAGAGAGCTCGTGTTCTGGTAAATAACTCTGCCACCCGCCCCCAGGTGAATTTATGATTTTCTTCTGTTATGGAGCAGATGAATTTCAATGTTGATAAATGCAAAATAGTGCACATTGGAAAAGAAAATATCAAATGCACATAAACTGATGAGGTCTAAATTAGCTGTTACTGCTCAAGAAAGAGATTTTGGAGTCACTGTGGATAGTTCTCTGGGAACATCCACTGAATCTGCAGCAGCAGTCAAAAAAGCAAACAGAATATTGGGAATCATTAGGAAAGGGATAGAGAGTAAAACAGAAAATATCCTATTGCCTCTATATAAATCCATGGTATGTCCACATCTTGAATACTGTGTGCAGATCTGGTCGCCCCATCTCAAAAAAGATGTATTGGAATTGGAAAAGGTTCAGAGAAGGTCAGAAAAATTATGAAGGATATGGAACAGCTTCCGCATGAGGCGAGATTAATAAGACTGAGGCTATGGCTACACTCCGCAGCTTTTAGCCACACGACTGTGCCGCTACAGCCGTTCTGCTGCCAGGCGCGCAGTGTAGCTGCTCTTTGTTGGCAGGAGAGAAGTGCCAGTGTAGACAAAGCCTGAGACTGTTCATCTTGGAGAAGAGACGACTAAGGGGGGATATGGTAGAGGTCTATAAAATCATGACTTGTGTGGCGAAAGTAAATAAGGAAGTGTTATTTCCTCCTCATAACACAAGAACTAGGGGTCATCCAGTGAAATGAATAGGCAGCAGGTTTAAAAGAAACAAAGGAAGTATTTCTTCACACAACACACAGTAAACCTGTGGAACCCCTTGCCAGGGGATGTTGTGAAGGCCAAGACACTAACAGGGTTCTAAAAAGAACTAGAGAAGTGCATGGAGGACAGGTCCCTTAGGGGCTATTAGCCAGGATGAGCGGGATGGTGTCTCTAGCCTCTGTTTGCCAGAAGCTGGGAATGGGCGACAGGGGATGGGTCACTTGATGATTCCCTGTTCTGTTCATTCCCTCTGGGGCACCTGGCATTGGCCTCTGTCAGAAGACAGGATACTGGGCTAGATGGGCCTTTGGTCTGACCCAGTCTGGCCGTTCTTATGTTCTATGTTCCTCCGTTACTGAGCCGCCCTCTCCCTGTTGCAGAAACAGACGGCAGCCGAGAGGCGGAAGATCGTCTGGGAGTGGCAGGAGCTGCGAGGGTTTCTGGAGGAGCAGGAGCAGCGGCTGCTGGCCCGGCTGGAGGAGCTAGAGAGAGCCATTGCCCAGCGACGGGATGAGGGCGTCTGCAGCCTGTCCTGGCAGATTTCCCTGCTCAGCGAGAGGGGAGGAGAGAAGGGGCAGCAGCCGCTGAGCCAACCCCTGCAGGTCAGGCTGTCGTTGCAATGATCATACACAGCGTTTCTCTAGGCGCTTCTGAGCCCTAGACCCCAAAGCACTTTACAGAGTGTGGTCAGGGGCATTATCCCTATGGGACAAATGGGGAAAGTGAGGCAGAGGGAGGGGCAGAGCCCTGCTCAAGGTCACCCAGTGAGTCTGGCAGCGGCGCCAGGGATGGGCCCTGGGAGTCCTGGATGCTGCAGCCCCAAGACCTTCTCTCCTGGAAATGTCTCTCTGCATTTGCACTTGGAGGGTGAAATCCCCTCTCCCACCATGCTGAGGTCCCGAGCCAGGCCCAAGGCCCCTGTCACTGCAGGTTAATGGGTTTAGTGGGGCCAGGGGCCTTCTGGGTCTCTCAGCACTGGGGAGAATTTGATTCTCAATGCAGAGAAATATCTTCTGCCTGTAAAGTGCCCGGGGAGAAGATTTCCACAGTGGGACCTGCCCGCAGGGATTGCTGGGGCTGGTAGGGGGGCAGCTGCTCTGGGAATGTAAATCTGAAATTCCCCTACTGCCCGAGGCCTCAATGGTGACCCCTGCAGAGCAGGAGGCCTCCCCGCCCAGGGACACTCCCCCTGACGGCCTCCTTTTCTTTCCTTTTTAGGGTGCTGGGAGCACTGGGGGCAGGTAAGTCCTGGGCTCCATTTCGCTCCCTCTCATGGGCCGCTAGGTTTGATAACTGCACTGAATAGGAAGCTGCCCCCTACCCTGGGAGCATGTGAGTCTGTCTCCCCTAGTGACTGACTCGGGTAGGAGACAAGCCGGTTACTGTCTGGTCGCTCATGAGGTCACAGCAGGGCTGCTAGACCCAGGGCCGATGGGACAGACCAGGCCTGTCTCCTGGACTGACGTGGCCGCGTCACGTACTCAGAGGGCGCAGAATCTCAGCTTTCACATTTGTTAAAGTGAGTTGCCAGCCCTCAGCACCTCCCCAGTGTAAACGGAGACAGTGTTGCCTTGCTGGAGCTGCCAGCAGCCTGAAGCCGTAGCTCTGAGAGCGTGAACTCTCCTGTCCCCTGTTAATGTCAGCAGGGTGTCAACTGAAATGGCAGCACTTTGATGTGAACATTAAACGTTCCCTGGCTGATCACTCGAGCAAGTGGAATGGGGAGGGGGTGGGAGTGAAGCCTTTGTGGGGTGGGAATAGGGGGTTGCTGTAGGGAGGGAAGAACAGAGGAGAGACAACAACAAGGAAGCGAGAGAGAAATGGAGAAAGGAGGGTGGGAAAGGCAGGGAAACACAGGGAAGAACCAGCAGGGCCCTACAGGGGTGTCCAGGAGGGGGCTGTTTTCCTCCTGAGTGACACTGAACGTGACAGACAAAGACTTGGCAAAATACTAAGAACTAAAATTTTATTTCCCATACGAAGGGCAGATTCCCCCCTTGTTCTTCGTACGTGGGTGTCCCATGGAGAGCAGTGGGTGTTCTGCTGTGAATGGAGCAGGGCACAGAGTCCTAACCTGATGCCCTGGCCACTGGCCGTAACGGACAGGGCAATGTCGCCCTCTCTGCCAAAGGAGCTGGACGTCCCAGGGTTACTGCTTCAGCTGAAGGGTTGGGGGGGTTTGGCATTAAAGGGCCCACGTTCATTCCCTGCTGGAGCCCTGGGCTCTGTCTGTGGCCACTGTCAGCATGTAGGACCTGCCCACTCTCTGGTCTGTGTCTCCTCCCTTTCCACATAATCTCCGTGCTGGTGCCCCTTGTTCCTGCAGTAAACCAGCGTAGGGGGTGGCTCTGCCCCGCCCCAGAACCAGAGTGTCCCTGAGAAAGCTCCTTAACAATGTCTCCGTTCCTTGCTCTAGTGTCTCCCCACTTCCCGTCTCTCTGGGGAGCACAGGGCTGAGGTGACTCACCCTGACATTGACTATCTCAGGCTACAAAGCTCAGATCCAGGTTTCGTGAAGTTTGGGGGTTGCTGGGCTCAGGGTCTGGGGCTCAGGCCTATTTCTCACCCCTCCTTTCCCCAGCAGGGAGGACGGGACGTTTCGGAAGCCAGAGCCGGCGTTTGCCGAGCTGGAGAAGAGACTCAGTGATTTCTCTCTGCAAAGTGCCCTGCTGCAGGAGGTGCTGCTGGGATTCAAAGGTGAGTTGGAGTCTGGGGGTGGCGTCTCCTCTGGTTAGAGCGACCCTGACCCTGGGGAGGAGTCGGGGACTCTAGTGATGTCACTGATCCTGGGCTCCATCTCTCAGCGCAGCTCAGCGAGTCGCCCTTCCCCATGGAGCAGCCCTGTGGAGCTGGCTCTGCCTGCAGCGGCTGCGTTATCGGCCTCTGATCTCTGTCACCATCTTGTCGTTAACAGCAGTTCCATTAATAAGCAATGGGGGTTTCTCCATGAATGTGAGGGCCTGAATTCTCACCTCTCCCATCTTCTCCTTCTCCTAGAGACACTGCAACGGGAGCTGGGGAGCGACACAGGTACGTGTCTGTCTCTGACGGGCCGTGGGGAGATTTCAGCCCAATAACCATGTTAAGGACAGGGGATTGCAGCCTCCAGCAGCTGGAAGCTGTGTAACAATGGGAAGCAATGTTACTTTGTTCTTGCACCACTATATTTTCAACTGACTTGTCTCTTAAATATTTTAGCTCAGGGATCAGGAACCTTTGGCACACGGCTCACCAGGGTAAGCACCCTGGCAGGCCGGGCAAGTTTGTTTACCTGCCACGTTGGCATGTTTAGCTCCCACTGGACACAGTTTGTCACTCCAGGCCAATGGAGGTGGTGGGAAGTGGCAGGCAGCACATCCTTCAGCCTGCGCCGCTTCCTGCATCCCCCATTGGTCTGCGACGGCAGACCGCGGCTAGTGGGAGCTGCAATCAGCCGACCCATGGACATGGCAGGTAAAGAAACTGGCCCGGCTCACCAGGGTACGTGGATTGGAGTTTCCCCAAGGTCCTTTAAGTGTTTCTTGATTGGGCACTTGATTTGCAAATTCCTTTCTGAAGAAGCTGACCTAATGCTTTACTAAGGCTACTTCAGAATCAGAACACACTGATGTACAAGAACGTAGCCAATATTCCTAACTTTAACTGCAAAAATGATACACCCACACAGGTAGTATCATCATCATCATCAGCAGCAAATTATAACCTTTTCATAGGCACCTTAGACGACAACCTTTGTACAATATTTACTGCAAATATATGTGGTTACACCAATGAACTATACGGTCACAGGTTATATTAATAACATCACAGCCAGGGCTGGTGTTAGGGGGTAGCAAACAGGGCAACCTCCTGGGGCCCCAGACCCCCACAAAGCTACATTGCTTCGGCTTCGGCTTCAGCCCTGGGGGTGGAGCTCGGGCCCAGACTTCAGCCCCATGCGCTGGGACTTCAGCTTTCTGCCCTGGGCCTCAGCGAGTCTAATGCCGGCCTTGCTTGGCAGCCCCCTGAAAGCTGCTCACAGACCCCCAGGGAGCCCCAGACCCCTGGTTGAGAACCCTGCCTTACCCCACGAATCACAGCAACGTTCAGGTTACTGCCAGTCCCAAAGGACCAGTCACTTCCTTAGGTCAAATGACGCTTGGATCTCCCAGCAAAGACAACACTTGTAGCCAGGCCTGTCACAACCTGTATTAAGATTTATTTGAAAGGAAATGAGAGTTGTTTACAAAGTTAAAGCAGTGTGACAAAGCTCTGTCCTTGTCTCCATGGGCCCTGCATTTCCTGGTGGATTTCGCTAGCCTCAGAGGCTCACTGTGACCCTCCACGTAGCCCTTCTCTTTAGGGACAAGGGTCACAGCCCACTGAGCCATTTTCATCGTAAGCCAGCGAGGGAGGGGAGGCAAAGCTACCCTCCCTTGCACAGTCTCTGTTGTCTCCCAGTCTCAGTGATTAATCAGGGCAGCAAAGGGGGAGCCCAGGACCCCCCTCTACTCCAGGCTCCAGCCCAGGGACCCTAATAGTATCAGCCGTGGTATCTGACCTTTTAGAAACAGGACACATACAATTCCCTGTTCTACTTCCCCACAGCAGCCCCCACTTCCTCAGGCTCCACTTCACCCTTATCTCAGGGCCTCCTTCCTTGTGCCTGATCTGGTGTGTACTGCTCCGTCGCTCCCACAGCTCCTGTTCTGCACACCCACCTGCCTAACTGGGAGCTCTTTAACTAGTTTCAGCCAGCCCCTGATTGGCTTCAGGGGTCCCAATCAACCTAGCTGTCTCCACGGCTTTCTGGAAGGATGTTAATTGGCCCCAGGTGTCTTGATTAACCTGGAGCAACTGTCCTTTGGTTACCATGGTAACAGGGATTTGTTTAGCCTGGGGCTAACATACCTGTTTCTCACTACTTTCCTATAGCCAGCTGGCCTTGCCCTGTCACGGCAGCTAATCATCCAGATGCAGACAAATTACAGTCTTAAATTTCAAAGGTAATAGAAGCTTCTCTAATAAGCAAGCTCTGCATATTCTTTAGGACTAACTCCAGCTAAGCAGCTGGGGATCTCGTGCTTATGCCTAGGAACTTTGCCCCCCAGAGTCCAAGCAGCATACAGATCATCAGTTCCTTCCGTGTGGGGTTTTTCATCCCCTTCCTGCCTTGTGCTCTGAGCTGCAAACTCAGTTAATGGGAAGTCAAGAGCACAACAGCAGCCTTGTGTCTTCTTTAACGTCCCATAATAGTCTCTCTGGTGTGGATGGACCTTTCCTGCCAGGCAGGGTGTAATGCATTTGGTTGCCAATCAGCACTTCACCTAGGTAAAGTCTCTCTCCTGTCTGGTGATTTACAGAGCCACAGAGGCTCATAATGCAACTAGTCAGATATTAACCCAGGCAGAAACTCAGTAAAGCATTCAATAAAGTCTAAACATGTTCTTATAATCCTAATACCTGTTTTAACAATACTAACACAGGTGAGTCAGACTGATTCCACTGTGTGTTTGTCCATGTTCAATGAAGACATGGGGGCTTGTGTAAGAGCTAACACCTCATCTGTCAGTGTCACAGGCAGGCTGGGCAGGGATGGTGTCTCTAGCCTCTGTTTGCCAGAAGCTGGGAATGGGTGACAGGGGATGGATCATTTGATGGTTACCTGTTCTGTTCATTCCCTCTGATGCACCTGGCATTGGCCACTGAGCTAGATGGACCATTGGTCTGATGCAGTGGGCAGCTCTTATGTTCACAGTCTGTATGAGGAGTATCTACTCATTGGGACTCACTGGGGAGCCACAGAAAGGAACAAGATGTGCTGAGGCAAGAAGGCCCCGTCTCAGAGCCCCCGGGGTCACGCTTCCCAAAAGCTAAAACTAGGCCCAGCCCATGAAGGGGGCACTGCCAGGAGAGACTGGATAAAGGCTGGAGCATCAAACAGCTTTGTAAACCTGATAGAGCTGCCTTGGGGACAGTGACAGGGAGAATCCCCAGAGTGACTCCTTTGATTCTGTTCTTCTCTGGCCTTTGGTTCTTAGAATCATAGAACTGGAAGGGACCTCGAGAGGTCATCTTAGGCCAGTCCCCTGCACTCAAGGCAGGACTCGGTTTTGACAATCTCTGACAGGTGTTTGTCTAACCCGCTCTTTAAAATCCCCAATGATGGAGATTCCACAACCTCTCTAGGGAATTTATTCCAGTCCTTAACCACTCTGACAGTTAGGGATTTTTTTTCCTAATCTCCATCCTAAACCGCCTTTGCTGCAATTTAAGCCCATTGCTTCTTGTCCTATCCTCAGAGGTTAAGAACAACAATTTTTCTCCGGCATCTTTGTAACAACCTTTTATGTACTTGAAAACTGTGATCATGTCCCCTCTGAGTCTTCCCCAGTTTTTTTCAATCTTCCCTCATAGGTGATGTTTTCCGGATCTTTAATCATTTTTGTTGCCCTTCTGTGGACTTTCTCCAATTTGTCCACATCTTTCTTGAAATGTGGCACCCAGAACTGGACACACTACTCCAGTTGAGACCTAATCAGCGCGGAGTAGAGCGGAAGAATTTCTTCTCGTGTCTTGCTTACAATACTGCTGCTAATACATCCCACAATGATACTTGCTTTCTTGCAACACTGTTGACTCATATTTAGCTTGTGATCCACTATGACTCCCAGATCCCTTTCCGCATCACTCCTTCCTAGGCAGTCATTTCCCATTTTGTATGTGTGCCACTGAGTGTTCCTTCCTAAATGAAGCACTTTGGATTTGTCCTTATTGAATTTCATCCTATTTACTTCAGACCATTTCTCCAGTTTGTCCAGATAATTTTGAATTTCAGTTCTATCCTCCAAAGCACTTGCAACCCCTCCCAGCTTGGTATCGCCCGCAAACTTGATAAGTGTAACAGAGAGACTCTGCTGATGGGAGCGTTTCACCATGTGTCAGAGGGTTACACCCAGGTGGGAGGGCACTAGGCCTGTACTGGGAGAAGGTCACTTGGGGGGTAGGGATAGCTCAGTGGTTTGAGCATTGGCCTGCTAAACCCAGGGTTGTGAGTTCAATCCTTAAGGAGGCCACTTAGGGATCTGGGACAAAAATTGGTCCTGCTAGTGAAGGCAGGGAGCTGGACTCAATGACCTTTCAAGTTCCCTTCCAATTCTAGGAGATTGGTATATCTGCAATTATAACCTTTATTTTTATTTATTACCACTCTGTGCTTCACAGTGTGGCAGAACCTAGAGTGTCCATTAGCAGGGAACAATGCTGGGGGGAATCGACATGTGGAAAGGACAGAAACCCTGTCTGAATTCTCTCCCATTGCCCTTCTCGCCCTGGCAGGCTACAGAATAACGTCCACATTTTGCTCCAGATCATCCCCTCCTCACAGGGGGAAGGAAATGGCTGCAATGGAGCTGGCTCAGGTAAGGGATTCTCAGGGAGCTGGTGGTGGGTTCTGCTTGGAGGGAAGAGAATCAGTAAATAGGAGGGTGGGAGCCAGTGATGAGCTGCCAAAATATTAACAACAGGTTCCCTCCTCCTCACCTCACGAGGGGGTCATGCCCCCCTAGGGGTCGTGCCCCATCCAACCCCCCATGCTCTTTGACGCCCCCGGGGACCCCATCCCCATCCCCGTCCCCTGACTGCCCCCTGCCGCCCCATCAAACCCCTCCTCTCATTCTTGATGCCCCCCTGGAACCTCTGCCCCATCCAGCCACCCCTTCTCTCTGTCCCTGACTGAACCCCAGCACCTCATCCAACCCCTGCTCCTTCCTGACTGCCCCACAGGACTCTTGCCCCCATTCAATCCCCTTGTACCCTGCCCTCTGACCGCCCCGACCCCTATCCAGCCCCCCACAACCCACCAAACACCCCCTCCCTGCTCCCTTACCACACTGCCTGGGGCCAGGACTGCAACTGGTGCCACAGGATCCGACTCCCCGATCCGGGCTGGAGCCACTCGGCCGGGACCGGTGCTGCAGGGCCCGAGCTGGGCCGGATCGGAGTCGCTCGGCCGGGATCAGCCCGAGCCAGGGATGCTTGGCCGGGACCCGGCTGGGGCGCTCGGCCAGGGCCAGGGGGAGCCGCTCAGATGGAGCCGGACTGGGCCGTGTGCGCCGTCCCCGCCCCCCCGCTCCCCCCGGTCCGGCTTACCTGCCTGCTGCTTGTTTCAGGCTTCCCGTGAACATTTGATTCGTGGGAAGCGGGACGGGGAGGAGAAGGAGGGCGGAGCGTTCAGAGGAGAGGGGGAGGTGAGCTGGGGCCGGGTGGACAGCTGCCCGAGCCTTTGTTAAATTTAAAAGCTTTTTTAGAACCGGTTGTCCTGGAACAACCAGTTCTAAAAAGGCTTCTAAATTTAACAACCGGTTCATGTGACCCGGCTGGAGCTCGCCACTGGTGGGACCTGCTAGAGGTGGTGGGAGGCAGGAAATATCTTGGGTGGAGAAAGGGAGGGGACAGGATGTGACAAACCTGCTGACACTAGTGTACTCTAGGGTGTGATGGGTTGTCACCCCGGGGTGCAATCTGGGGGGCTTCTGGGAACCGCTGTGCCCTCTAACCCTCAAGCTGGGCTGGCCCTTCTCGCACGGCTTTGCTGGAGATTCAGCCAGCCTCTCCAGGGCCTGTTATCACCCAACACGACAGCAGGTGGCGCCATACACCCAACTAAGCTACCTGAGTGCTTTACCTGGGCCACTCAAGGAGAGAGAGAGAAGACGACAGCCAGTTTCCCAGCGATAAGTGTTAGCAAACAGATCAAAGCAGATTACTTAGCAAATAACCAAAAACTCAAACCAAGCCTAACATTCTAGATGGATAGTATTTGAATTTGCAATTTCTCACCCTGACTGATGCTCCAAGCAGTCTACCAAGTTTCCATACACAAGCTAGAAATCCCTTAACCCTGGGACCAGCACTTTCCCCAGTTCAGTCTTTGTTCCTCAGGTGCTTCCAGGAATTCTCTTGTGTGGGTGTCATAGGTTTATTCCCCACTTTGAACTTTAGCATTCACAAGATGGGGACCTGCATGGACTCCTCTAAACTAAAATCCTAGTTTAGATCTGGTACAGCTGCCACCAGCCAGGTTTTTTAGTGTCTGGCACACTCCCTGTTCCCCCAAAACTTTCCCGGGGGGGACACAGCTTCAGACTCCTTGAATCTCAACACAAAGGGAAATAAACCATTCCCCCCTGCTTCTTCCCTAGTCCTTAGGAGAGATACCTGGATTCAAATTCCTTGAATCAAACAAAGAGGGATTCCTTTTCCCCCTCCCTCCTCCTCTTCCCCTGAAAATCCAAACAAGGGAAGAAATCAATCAGATTCTAAAAAGAAAATAATTTTATTAAAAGAAAGAAAAAAAAGTACACTATCTCTGTAACACCAGGATGGAAAAAATATTACAGGGTCTGACTTATAAACCTGGAGAGACTTTGCCCCTCCCTCCTCCTCAGAATAATCAAAGTAACAGCAAACAGAAATAAAGATATTCCCCAGCAACACACAATTGCAAATGCAGAAATAAAATTGTAAGACTAATCCGCCTTCTAATACTCACTATACTGATTAGAAGAAGATACTTCAGGAAATTGGAAGAACTTGGATATATATCTGGCCACTCTCAGATCCAAAGAGAGACAAAGACCCCAACAAAGAAACACAGACAAAGACTTCCCTCCACAGAGATTTGAAATTATCTTGTCCCTTGATTGGTCCCTCTGGTCAGGTGTTCATCAGGTTACTGCTTGTTAACCCTTTACAGGTAAAAGAGACCTTAACCCTTAACTAACTGTTTATGACAGTGGGGAATGAGGCCAAGAGATGATGTCACACCCACCTTATGTAGCTTTTCCATATGATAGGAACCATTTGTTCTAAACTCAGTTCCCGGTCCAGTTTGTGGAAAAATACAGGTACCAAAATGAAGTTCATTGTCATGTGGTCTGGTCACATGTCTTTGTTGCTGAACCATCAGCACTGTCTGGCTTCTTCATTGTTGTACCTGAGAGGCTCATTGTGGGTGTTACTCAGAGTAAGCACATTTGAAAGACAGATACAGAGTCAATATCCATAACTTCAGATACAAACATGATGCATGCACACAGGTAGGATAATCATATTCAGCAAATCATAACTTTTCCAGTGACACCACACATGACTCATCTTGTACAAAATGCCTCATGTCCTAATCATATTATAATCCTGCCACTATGCTGAATATGGGCTGTAGTGTCAGATAGCTCCTAATGTCATGGCACAAGTGTAGGGAATGAAACTTCCCCTCTTTGTGGAACAGGAAATAACCCTCCAGCCAGGGCAGGGAAAACTTGCCAGACTCCCAGTGCTGAAACCTGAACCTAGTGACATTTAATTAGTTACCCTGCATCCCCGATCTTTGTGGCAACTGCAAACGTTATCAGTGATGATTTTATATTCTCTTCCAGGTCATGGATAAGAATGTTATATAGTACAGGGCCAAGATCCAATCCTTACGGGAACCCCCTAGAAAGAAATCCACTCAACCATGGTTCCCTATTTAAAATCCCAGTTTTTAATCTATTTAATGTATGCCGTGTGTATTTTGTACATTCTAGTCAAAATATTGTGCTGAATCAACTCATATGCCTTCATATATTACATCAGTACTATTAGCTGCAACCAAACTTTTGATCTCATCCAATAAGGATATCCACTTAGTTTGATAGAATCTATTGTGTCTAATCCTTTTTAATGGATACTAATTACATTACCCTCCTTTCTTTATTAATGAAATCCAGTATCAGCTGTTCCATTCTCTTGCCCAGTATCGATTTCAGACTGACACACTTGTCATTAGCTGCGTCATCTCTTTTATAGTTTTTAAATATTGGCACAGCATTAGCTTTATTCCAGTCTTCTGGAATTTCCCACGTCCTAATTAAAATCAACATTAACTGTCCACCATGCTCCTCCAGCAAGTCTTTCAGAACTCTAGTTATCTGGACCCACTGATTTAAACACATCTAATTTGAATAGCTGCTGTTTAACGTCCTCGTGAGTTACTTTGGGAATGGAAAGACTGTCAGCGTCAACATCTTGTGATATGAGTTACATCATCTGTTTTTCTCCAAATCCAGGAGAGAAATATTTATTGAACACTTTTACCCCTTCTGCATGATTGTTGATTATTCTGCCATTTACATCTAGTAATGTACCACTACCATTGTTAGGATTAATTTTGTACTTTTAAAAACTTCCTTCTTATTTTCATTGGTTGATCACTGATTTCTGTTAGCTTCCCTTGCCAACTTTCTACATTTCTGACCTTCGAACTTAGATTCTTTACTATTGACTTCCCTTTTCTTCCATATATTTTATTTGAGAGTGTTGGGGCTGTATCTGGACCCTGCTGGTGGCTCCCTTGTAGGAATCCCATCTCCTATATTAAGCTCTGGCTAGTAGGTATGTGATAAATGTGATGACCCTGCCTCCGTCTGTCAGCTGGGAGACACAAAGGTTCTCTCTTTCTACCCTCTGATGCCACCTGGCTGCTCTAAGCAAGGTGGGGTGGGACTCTGTTAACGTGTGCCTCCCGGAGCTTCCATTTACCTGGTGCTGCTGTTCTGTGAGTAGTGGGGCTGTGAGTGGGGCAGCAGGTACTGAGTGTTGGACTCTTGCTCTTTCAGGGGCCGGTGACCTTCGAGGAGGTGGCTGTGTATTTCACCAAGGAGGAATGGGCTCTGCTGGACCCTGTTCAGAGAGCCCTCTACAGGGATGTCATGCAGGAGAACTATGGGACGGTGACCTCGCTGGGTAAGGAGTCCTGTCCCCTGGGTTATTAGAAGCTGTGGGGTCTCTAAAGAACCTGAGCAGTAATAACTTTATTCATCATCCAAGTTTGACAAGTTTCTTTGCCCCCTTTTTTTCCTTCTCTCCCATACACTAGCAGGCAGCAGGGAGGGAGGAGGTAATGAGAGACGAGGAGGGAACAGAAGAAGCTCCCAAGGCGCCGGGAGGTGGTGCCAGCTGCCAGTAATGGGAAGAAGGAGAGGGGAGTGTGGAGGGAAGGGCACCCAGGAAGTGGGCTGGGTGGGTCAGTGGGAGGGAGGAGAGGTTTGGGGCTATAGAGCTGTGGGGGATCCCAGACCTTTAACCCCGAATCCCTACCCAAACCTCAGGTAAATCCCAGACATCAGCATAACCACTCTCACAAAACCTCAGCTTAATATAAGGCCCTGAACTGTAGCAATCTTAGGCTATGTTTACTAAATCGTATCACTAAATCGACCACGGCTGGATTGATCTCAGAGCGTCAATCCCGGCTGTAGTGTCGACCTGCCCTTAATAACCCATTTATCTGTGTTCACCTCCTTGCCCCTCCGCGCACGGTTCAAGCTAATAAGCAATTCTCTGATCATGACATGTTACCTCTAGCGAGTATGAAATTGCCCACAAGACGTGAGACTAGGTCATAGATTGTAAAATCAGCTCGGGGTCAAGAAGAGTGAGAGTTTGGAGAGAGTCTTGTCCCCCCTCTCCCCATCTGCAGCAGCCACAAGCTGTCTTCCCTCCCTGCTCCTTGGATCTCTGAGCCGGTCCCTCCTGAGGCTGCCTGGCCCAGTTCTTGTTTCTGACCTTCTCCTTTTCCGGAAGAATTAGAGGCTGTTGCTCCTGAATGTTAGTGTTTAATTCCCCAGCCTTCTCCTCACACTGGGGGAGTTTAATTTTCCCTCCCATTACACCTGAGTCACTAGATTTCCTAATTCCCCACAATGTGCTTTTGCGATGTCACAGTTCTGGGGTAGCGAAGCCTTTGACCTGCCTCCATGGTCTGCTCACGGAATGGCCCCTCAGGTATCAGGCCTGTAGCCAGTCCCTCTCTATGGGCAGGGACCCACCTGCCTCTCCTTTTTGATCAGTGTGTGAGGATTGCAGCTTGTCCTCCACTGTGTTCGCTGGACTAACGTCCAGTTCCTGTGCGTTGCTTTCTCTCCGGGGGCTCTGAGCAGTGTGTCTGAGATAGAGGTGGGACTTTTGGTGATACTTGTATGATGCCAATACACACCTCAGTTTCCTGCTGTGATTGGTATTGCTGTGATTCTAAAGAGCAGGAGACATGAAGTGTTTTGTCACGTAGCTGTCATGGGGTGATATGACTGGGTCATTAAGGACTGGCTGGGAGTAACCTACATCAATGGAATACCCGACGGAGACAAGGGAATGATTGTCACTCAGGGCTGCCCAGAGGATTCAGGAGGCCTGGGGTTTTCGGTGGCGTGTCCCCCTTATCCGCTCTGACACCGCAGAGCATTTTTCCCGTGTCCTCCTTACCAGCTCTGATGCCGCAGAGCATTTACCCTGTGTCCCCGTTCCCTGTTCCTCCTCCAGTTTGACTAAGTTTATGTAGTAACATTGTCAGCTATACCTTTGCTTAAACAATCATTGTACTGAAATGTAATTAACCAATCCTAACACATTGAAACATAATTCTCTAACCAATTGTATCCCACTACCCTAATTAACTTACATCTAGCAAAATTAATTATACAGCAGACAAAACCAGTTAGAGAACCAGACTGATTAACATTGTAAAAGTGGTGGCCATAAAGATAAAACAATACAGAAATGAGGGTTTCACAACCACAAGCATTGATAAGGGATTTCTTGCCCGACAGGCTGCTGTCAAACTAGGTTTTCTTTAACCATTTTAAGATCTGTTTCTTTATCTGGTGGTGTTGGGCACTATCAGGACAGGATCATCCTCCTAACATCCGAGTAGCACCTTATTTCAGTGTGACTGGTTTGGGATGTGAGGATGTGACCCTTCGCTTCCCAGCTTATGGCTGCCCCTGCTGCTTAGCCAAAGGCCTTAGCCTAAGAACAAGGCCTCAGCCTAGCCTAGTGAGAGAAGGCCCAGACACAGGCAGACTGTGATTTTGATTCTTTGTTTTTATACCCCTGTGTAGCAGGGTGGTCCCTTGCTCCTGCCCTGAAGGATTAAAAACAGCCCGGGAGGGGGCTGTGGCTGGAGAAAGCAGCCTTTAGGCTGGGCTGATTGGAGGAAGTGGCTGCAGCTGGGGCCATGCCCCAGACAGACTCAGCTGGCCCTAGAAAGACACACAAGCCGGGGCAGACAAGAGTCTCCCTCTGCCTGTAGAGGAAGAAGGGCCTGGCTGCAGGGAGCTAGACACAGGGTACCTGAGTGGAGCAGGGCTGGGGAAAGGCAGAGAAGCTGGGGAGCTCCAGCCTGGAAAGCCCCAGGCTGCAGCCTAGCACAAAGCCAACAGGTACTGGGGGTTGCAGAGGCAGCCTAGGGGTAGGCAAAGGCAGCAGGTCCAAACCCCTTTGCCTATAGTGAGTGGCTGACACTGCAGTCTGCCCCAGTGAACGGGGGCTAGATGGAGACTAGGCAGTAACTGATGCAAAGTGGGGATAGTGGTTTGGGGGTTCCCCAGGGAGGGGAGACCCAGATGGGTGGGGTACTGCCAGTGGGTAGCACCCCAAATAAAGGGGCACCGGGTCCAGGGAGGGGCAGGGGGGCCAGAGGACAGGTGGATCACCGGCCTGCAGAAGGCGCTCCAGAGCTGGAATGAGCTAATTCCCAGGAGTCACCAGCAGAAGGCACCGCAGGGGTGAGTCCGCTCATCTACACCCTGTAACCAGCTAAGTGATAAAAATACACCTAACAGTGGGTTCTACCCCTTCCCCCATTCTGTGTCTGTCTTGTATATTTAGATTGTAAATTCTTCAGGGCATGGGCCATCTACTATTCTCTGTTTGTGCTTTGCCTAGCACAATGGGGACCCACTGTTAGTTGGTCCTTAGGCACTAAGGTAATTCATATGATTTATAATAATAATAACTCTCCTGCCACTTTGAGCCAAGGAAGCTGGCCTTGGGACGTTACTGCTTAAAAATGAGCTGGGGGTTAAAACCATTGAATATTCTTTGTGACAAGTATCCCACAAATTCCACTGACCTCCCTCGTTTTCTTTGCCTGGAGTAGGGTTTCCAATTTCCAAACCTGATGTGATCTCGCAGCTGGAACAAGGGGAAGAGCCATGGGTCCCAGACCTCGAGGGCTCTGAGAAAGAAGTGCTTCCAAGAGCTGCCTGCACAGGTGAAGAATTGGTTAAACCAACTCAACAACTGTGCGGGAATGCAGGAAACATTCGGGATGCCCTACAAAGACCCTGTGAGCTCTCCAAGTTCAGGATTGTTCCCTGCAGATGTGGAGTCATTATGGCAGATATCACTCATGGCTTCCCTCCTATTCTGACTGAAAACTGGCAGCAGGTCCCTGCCCAATCTCGCTTTCCCCCGAGTGTTCTCGTGAGATGCAGACCAAAACTGATCCCTTCCTCTCTCCTCTGGGGAAGGGTTTGGGGAAAATCAGCACCTGATAGGTTTGATCTCTCCCACACACATTTTGGATTGTTCATCCCTTTTACCATTCCTCTCTCTGAGATTTTCTTTTTTTCTGGCACAGGTAGTGATCTATGCCTGGATTCTCTGTGTCTCCCATCAGGTGATGGGATGGTGAGTCAGAATGAGGAGGAGAAACTCCAGCAGCAAGATGCTGAGCAAGGAGAACCACATGGAACTTTATCAGGAAGACCCAAAGGGAATGTTTCCAGGAGTTATGCACTCCCAGAAAAACCAAAAGCCTGTGAGACTCAGCAGAGGCCAGAGGAAAACTTCAGTAGGCACTCAGACCTTATAACAAGTGACAGAATCAACTTGGAAGAGACACACTACATGTGCCATGAGTGCGGGAAAAGCTTCAATCAGAGCTCTGCCCTTATCACACATAGGAAAATCCACATGGGTAAGAAAGCTTATGAATGTTCTGAGTGTGGGAAATGCTTCATTTATCATTCAGTCCTCATCTTACATCAGAGAATCCACACAGGAGAGAGGCCCTACACATGCGCTGAGTGCGGGAAAAGCTTCAGTCGGAGCTCACACCTTATCGGACATCAGAGAATCCACACGGGGGAGACGCCCTACACATGCACTGAGTGCGGGAAAAGCTTCAGTTTCAGCTCAGCCCTTATCACACATCAGAGAATCCACACAGGGGAGAAGCCCTACACGTGCTCTGAGTGCGGGAAAAGCTTCAGTCAGAACTCGGACCTTATCAGACATCAGAGAATCCACACAGGAGAGATGCCCTACACTTGCTCTGAGTGCAGGAAAAGCTTCAGTCAGAGCTCAAGCCTTATTAGACATCAGAAAATCCACATGAGAGAGAACTGTTATAAATCCCTTGACTAGGGCTGGGCAAAATAATAAAAAAAAAAAATCACTTTTCCTAATTCCCACATTGTGATTTTTGCACCATCTTCACCGTGGTCTCTCAGCTCCCCCAGATCAGTTACCTGCTTCTGCCTTTTGCAGCTCACCCGTCTTTGGGGTCTGTCCTGTGATCTTTTCTATCAACTCCTTTCCTTTTGAGCGAGGAATGTTCATCAGCTCCTGGAGGTTTGATCCCAACAAGGTACACTGAGGCAAAACGTATCTGTGCCTTACATCCACTAGGGCTGTACGTGGTGTTGGCTGCTCAAGTTAGTGATCTTGGTGTAAAAAGACAATTAGAGTTGTTGTGCAGATGCAGCCCAGGTGCAGTGGTTGGCATTAGCTTTTCCCTTGACCTGACCTAAACTCCATCACTTTCCCTAGTCTAAACAAACCCTGAGCATCATGGTTATACTGTTCCCCCATTTCACAGCAATTGTTAGTCATCGAGTTCTCCCTTCGGAAACAAATTGTTTCATTCCCAGTTGCTCTGATGTTGCTTCAGGTTGTGCTGCAGAGCAGATATTTTTGCTACTATTTTCCTCACTTAAAATATATTGAACTATAACAAAGAGCAGGAACAGGGCAGGGATAGGGGAAAATGTCATTTCACCTGCTGTAACAACAGACGTAGTTAGGGTAAGTCAGAGGGATTCCCTTATTCCCCATCACCATTCCAATCCCCCTGTTGTTCAATTGGTTAGGTCAGTATTTTTTCTAAAGGGCTGGGAAGAGGATTCCCTAGTAAATGATTTGGAACTAAGCAAAATACCCATGTATTTCACGACCAAAGCAGTTGTGGCCCAGGCCCTGCAGGAGGTCGCTCCTGAAGAGATCTCCTTCCTAATCAGGTGCATGTTGCCTATTATTTGGGAAATACAATCCCTATTGAGGTAGGGATGGAAAAATGGAAGTGACATTTCTGTTCAGCTCACCCCTGGGAGGTGCTGCAAATGTGTAGAAAATGAAATCCGTGTTGAATGTGCTATAGCTGCAGAAGCAGCAAAGAATCCTGTGGCACCTTATAGACTAACAGACGTTTTTGCAGCATGAGCTTTCGTGGGTGAATACCCACTTCTTCGGATGCAAGTGGTGGAAATTTCCTGGGGCAGGTATATATAAGCAAGCAAGAAGCAAGCTAGAGATAACGAGGTCAGATCAATCAGGGAGGATGAGGCCCTGTTCTAGCAGTTGAAGTGTGAAAACCAAGGGAGGAGAAACTGGTTCTGTAATTGGCAAGCCATTCACAGTCTTTGTTTAGTCCTGAGCTGATGGTGTCAAATTTGCAGATGAACTGGAGCTCAGCAGTTTCTCTTTGAAGTCTGGTCCTAAAGTTTTTTTGCTGTAGGATGGCCACCTTAAGATCTGCTATAGTGTGGCCAGGGAGGTTGAAGTGTTCTCCTACAGGTTTTTGTATATTGCCATTCCTAATGTCTGATTTGTGTCCATTTATCCTTTTCCTTAGAGACTGTCCAGTTTGACCGATGTACATAGCAGAGGGGCATTGCTGGCATATGATGGCATATATTACATTGGTGGAAGTGCAGGTGAATGAACCGGTGATGTTGTGGCTGATCTGGTTTGGTCCTGTGATGGTGTTGCTGATGTAGATATGTGGGCAGAGTTGGCATCGAGGTTTGTTGCATGGATTGGTTCCTGAGCTAGAGTTACTATGGTGCGGTGTGCAGTTGTTGGTGAGAATATGTTTCAGGTTGGCAGGTTGTCTGTGGGCGAGGACTGGTCTGCCACCCAAGGCCTGTGAAAGTGTGGGATCATTGTCCAGGATGGGTTGTAGATCCCTGATGATGCATTGTAGGGGTTTTAGCTGGGGACTGTATGTGATGGCCAGTGGAGTCCTGTTAGTTTCTTTCTTGGGTTTGTCTTCCAGTAGGAGGCTTCTGGGTACACGTTTGGCTCTGTTGATCTGTTTCCTTATTTCCTCGTGTGGGTACTGTAGTCTTGAGAATGCTTGGTGGAGATTTTCTAGGTGTTGGTCTCTGTCTGCGGGGTTAGAGCAGATACGGTTGTACCTCAGTGCTTGGCTGTAGACAATGGATCTTGTGGTGTGTCCGGGATGGAAGCTGGAGGCATGAAGGTAGGCATAGCGGTCGGTAGGTTTTCGGTATAGGGTGGTGTTGATGTGACCATCACTTATTTGCACCGTGGTGTCTAGGAAGTGGACCTCCCGTGTAGATTGGTCCAGGCTGAGGTTGATGGAGGGGTGGAAGCTGTTGAAATCGTGGTGGAATTTTTCCAGAGTCTCCTTCCCATGGGTCCAGATGATGAAGATGTCATCATAGCTGCAGAATTATCCTGTTTTTAATAGAAATATCCTGTTTTTAATAGAGACCTGACATTTGTTGTCTTACAGGGATTCTAAACTGCACCTGAATTTAGTCCCTAATTTAAATCTGTGCCTCCAGATTAAAGAAATAAAAGGGCATAGTTGGGGGAGTTGTACCTCACTGTCGTTACTGATCTGTTGTGTAGTTGGTGAAGAATTCTATTCCAGAGAAGTGTGAAATTACCCCATGTAAGGTCAAAGATTTGACAAGAACTCGGGTAGAAATTGCAGGTACTAGTGGTTGATTTTCACCCCAGAGATGGAAGCTATGGTGACCTGTGGCCCAGGTAAACGATTTTTAGAACCTGCTCCCTAATTAACTGGCACACTCATAAAGGACGCCATTATTAAATTGGGAACAACCGTCTTTTACCATTTGGCTCCAAAGTTAGATGAAGCACAGAGAGAAACAGCTGATTCCTTCACAGCCATTCCATGCCTATGGGTCCCAATCTGGCTGCCTTGTTGGACAAGAAGCACTTCCATGCTGGGCAAATGATGGTAGCCAATGGGGGAATGTATCAGATTCCAAGTTCAGACTGCAGGATACATGAATGCTGAGTCCCGAGGCTGTGATTTGGTGTCTTAGTTTTGCTAAGGAACTAGAGTGGGGGAATAGGTGAGAGCAATAGCATTTATGGGACTAGAGACCCTGTATAGACTGTAACAATTTTATTAGTAGTATTTCAAATGGAATTTATTTTGATAAATTTTAAAATAAATCTTCTGTTAGGAGAAAAATTACTTGAGACAAGACATGTAACCTTTATCCAGTTAGAGGGTAACAGCCACAGAGTTTCCCAGGTCTCTTGTTTGCAAAGCAAAGATGTCACATCAGGCAGGAGATGTCAAAATCTGAAGTGGTGATGGGTGTGTGATAGGAGCTTTTCTGGGTGGTTTTTTTTTATTTTTCGTTTTTATTTAATTAATTAATTAATTTTTGTTTTGTTTTTGCAACCAGTTATTTTTATAGGTGGTGAGGCCGCTTTTCCTTTTGAGCACAACTGTTTCACCCTCAGGCCTGGCTCTGGAAACCTCCTCAGCGCTGGCCTTGTGTTTCTTTCATGTTAATATGTTAGGGTTCACACATTCACACTACATGCTGTTCACAGCAACTGATACTTTGAGAAACCTGCTGGTCTAAGTGGGCCTTTTCCAAACGGACATTGGCCCAAAGTCTGCCTCAATTCAGCTGGATTGGGACAGGCCTGTATCACAGGAGTGGTTCACACTTGATTTGCCCAGAGACCCTGGGGGAGGTGTGGTGAGATAGGATAAGTAGGAATCAACAACAATGAAGTTAAAGGCAATGGTGAAAAACCCTCATCTTGCAGGACAACAAGCCTGTTCTGTTAATTCCCTCTGACGCATCTGGCACTGGTCACTCTCAGCAGCACACTGGGCTAGACGGACCATTTTCTGACCCAGTATGACCAGTCTTAGGTTCTTAGTTAAGCCATCTACGGCCTTGTCTACACTGGTAGGTTTCTGTACAGTAAAACAGATTTCTGCGGTGTAACTCCTGAGGTGTGCACACTGCCAAGCCACTTAGTGCACAGAAACTGCACAGTTGCAGCGCTGTAAAAATCCACCCTGACAAGAGGCGTACAGCTTTCTGCGCCGGGACTACAGCGCCGCGGTACCAGTGTAGACACCCTGCTCGATTACAGCGCTGCAACTGGCCTCAGGTACATGTCCCACAATCCCTGCTCTCTCCTTTCTGGTCAGCGGTTTGAACTGCATGGCCCTCAGGTGACCAACCGTGAACCCCACCCTTTAAATTCCTTGGGAATTTTGAATGTCCCACTTCCCACAGAGACTGATTATGGTTACAGACCCCTCCTGAAATTAGAGCAGGATATTGTAAAGCTTTATCTCATAGTACAGTAACACAATTCAAACCTGTCGGCACAGAGGAGAAAACACTCCTTCAGTTCACATTTATTGCTACTGATCTCACTGACAAACTTCCTTTTCTCGGGGCTGCTCCCAGCACTTTAGGGAGTTTTTCCTCTTCTCCCGTCCAGCTGTGGTTACGGGACTGCAGCAGCTCCCCGGATGGCCAGCTTAGCTCTTTCACTTACATCAGGCCTGCACAACACGCGGCCCAGGTGGGCTCACTGTGTGGCCCGTGGGAGGTGAGTAGGCAAGTGGCAGGTGAGGGAGCGGGGCTGAAGAGGCGGGTGGGCAGTGGCAGGGGCTGAGGAGGCGAGTGGGCGGGCAGTGATGGGGGCAGGTGAGCCAGTGGCGGGGAGGGGGCTGAGGAGGCGAGCGGGGGCAGTTGTGGGGCTGAGGAGGCAAGTGGGCGGGCAGTGGCGGGGCTGAGGCGGCGAGGCGGGAGGGTGGGGAGCTGAGGAGGCGAGCGGGTGGGCAGTGGCGGGGCTGAGGAGGCGAGTCAGGGGCAGTGGCGGGGTTGAGGAGGCGAGCCGGGAGGGTGGGGAGCTGAGGAGGCGAGTGGGGGCAGTGGCGGGGTTGAGGAGGCGAGCCGGGAGGGTGGGGAGCTGAGGAGGCGAGTCAGGGGCAGTGGTGGGGTTGAGGAGGCGAGCCGGGAGGGTGGGGAGCTGAGGAGGCGAGTCAGGGGCAGTGGTGGGGTTGAGGAGGCGAGCCGGGAGGGTGTGGGGCTGAGGAGGCGAGTGGGGGCAGTGGCGGGGCTGAGGAGGCGAGCCGGGAGGTGGGGAGCTGAGGAGGCAAGTCGGGGGCAGTGGCGGGGCTGAGGAGGCGAGCTGGGAGGGTGGGGAGCTGAGGAGGCGAGTGGGGCAGTGGCGGGGCTGAGGAGACGAGTGGGCGGGCAGTGGCGGGGCTGAGGAGGCGGCGGGAGGGTGTGGGGCTGAGGAGGCGAGTGGGGGCAGTGGCGGGGGCTGAGGAGGCGAGCCGGGAGGGTGGGGAGCTGAGGAGGCGAGTGGGGACAGTGGGGGCTGAGGAGGCGAGACGGGAGGGTGGGGGCTGAGGAGGCGAGTGGGGGCAGTGGCGGGGCTGAGGAGGCGAGCCAGGGGTGGGGAGCTGAGGAGGCGAGTGGGGGGGCAGTGGCGGGGGCTGAGGAGGCGAGCCGGGAGGGTGGGGAGCTGAGGAGGCGAGTGGGGGGGCCGTGGCGGGGGCTGAGGAGGCGAGTGGGCGGGCACTGGCGGGGGCTGAAGAGGTGAGCCGGGAGGGTGGGGGGCTGAGGAGGCGAGCGAGGAGTCGGTGGCTGACCTGTTCTGCTGATCTGGTCTGGCTCCCAGCCCCTCTCCAAGGGTTGCAGCTGTCTGGAGGTGCTGCCTTCCTCAGTCCCACCTCATTCACTCCACAGGGCGACTGATTACAAAGTGGGGGCGGGAAGATCTTATTCTACTTCTAGCAAAAAGAAATTTTTCTTTTACCTTAATTATACTCCCTGAGGGGCCCGCTAGAACTTATTACCCCGGTTCAATGTTTTGGTGGGGCAGCGCTGGGGAAGGAGGGTTTGTTTCCGTGGAGCAGGCGGTGCTGGAGTGGGGGGAGTATTTCAGGGGGGCTGGGCGGCACTGGGGTGATGTTGTGTTTTGGGGGGGCCTTGATGGTGCTGGGCGGGGTCAGCAGGGCTAGGGGGGTTCGGCCCTCAGCTGTTTTCTTTGGAGTAATATGGCCCTCGCCACTTTACGATTTGTGCAGGCCTGACTTACATCCTTCACTGCTTTGGACGAAGCTGCGTTTGCCACCAGTTTAATCCATAGCTGAGACCTCAGGTACCAGCAGCTAGTTACAAAGGCTCAATTCCCATTGCCAGCAGTGGGAGGTTATCCTGGGCTGTCAGAGCTGCAGGATTTTTTTAAACTTCTCTCTCTGCTCAAGCCTTTAATCATTCCTGTGGCTCTTCTCTGAACCCTCTGCAATTTACTAGGGAAAGCAGCCAACCCGTGAACCAACCAAACCAAACCAGGCTGGTCTGACGGATGTAACAATCTATTGCCTTCCAAGGTTGAATACAAATCAGCTCATTCTATTCACCCAAGAGTTCCACTTTAAGGACTTTTTGTTTTCTAGTTCCAGTCAAATCCTGTGCAACAGCATCATTGTTAACTCACCACTTGGTCACTTCACATGTTCCCAAAGTTGGCAGGTCCAAGTCTTTCCTCCCACATGCTCTCACTGCGGGAAGCCTCCTTGGCTTCAGCATCTCCTCAGACCAACCTTGGACCTTTCAGCATCCCTGTTCCACCCCAAGACCTTCCAGTCTTGAGTCCATATGAATAGGACACCTGGGAAAGCCTTACACACACACACACACACACCCTGAAGGGGAGTCCTGCACCCCCAACTTCCACAGTCGCCAGTGACTCTCAGCCAGCGCTGTACAACAGAAGGTTTGTTAGGGGTCTGGGATCCAGCCTGGGAAAGTTCTGTGTTCGCACACGAAGCAGGAAGATTCAGCAACGTCCATCTTGGGGAGACCCCGAACTCAGAGCCTGGGCTCTCCCCTTGAGTCCCCAACCCAGCAGACTCCTTGCTCCCAACAGCCCGACTCAGCCAGGCCCGTTTGTCCCTCTTCTGTCCTTTGTCCTGTTTCCCTGGCAACCTGCTCACCTGGCCTCCAGCTCGTTCTTTGTTCTCCGGCTCCTCCCGGCCAGCTGGCCTCTTGCAGCAGGTGCGCCCCGGCCATCGGTTGCTAGGAGACAGAATTTGTGGCCATTGTCTGGGCCCAGGCAGCTCGACAGCAGCCACACCTGCCCTTTGGGGGTCTCTGCCAAGATTTAACCCCCTTGTCCCACCACCGAGATCAGTGGTCCCAACACACTTCAGGGTCATGTCCCCCCTTACCTTTTTCCATGTCCCCCATGGTCCACGGCTGGGAATGGTGCCACTGCTACAGGCAAAGGGACGCAGACAGGGGTGAGAGGACAGGCAGGGGCCAGAGCTGGGGGTGCCAGTGACAGCTTGCGAGGGGGCAGGTGCTGGCTTGAGTGACTGGGATGTAGGAAAACCCAGCCTGCGCCTCCGGGCCAAGTCCACTGGTTGTCTCCTCTGTTGTGACATCCAGGTTTAAATCTTCCCAGCATGTGCTGCGGCTCGTGTATTAAGCCTTCCTGGTTGGCCTGGTCATTGCCAAAGTAGCTCAGTTGGGATTGCATTAGATTGAAGATCTGAAGGTTTCTGGTTTGATACCAGGCTTTAGCACCCCCTTCACCCTGGGTGTGTCGTGCTGGCCTTTCTTCTGGGTGTGCAGCTGTGCCTTGAACTCACCAGTTTTCCTAATTTCAGAGGCAACACTCACAGAGGGCGTGTTTGGGGTCCTGTGCCCCACCTGGGTTAGCTATGGCCTGCTACATCATGTGGTGCTGCCAGGCTCCCTCCCTGCACAGCAGCTGCTGGAGGGGTGAGTGGAGAGGGGCTGCCTTTGCTGCTTCCTCTCCTTGCACTGTTCACAGCTGGGAGGGGCTGTTGATCATAAGGGGGGTGGGGCTGAACCTTGACATTGTGCCCCCTCCCTTCAGGAGACACCAGTCATCTGTACTTGATTTCCAGCTCCTCAGCCAGAGGAAAAAGTGGTTTTCTGCACCTGAGCTGCCAGCTCTTACTTTCTTTCTCATGAAGGGGAGGAAAAAAGAATCTCTTTTTCAAACCCCAGTCCTACCGTTGACCAAGGTCTGACTTTCTAAGTTCCTACTACAGTGGAGGATTTAGAGTTAGTGGGGCCCTGTGCGCATAAAGTCCATGCAACAATCCCCCTTCCTCCGAGCCCTGGTATGTCTCCAGTAGCTGCTGTCCCCTGGTTGCAGGGAAGGAAGTTTCCACCCATCCAGGAGACCCCAGTCTGGGACTAAAGTCAGCTTCGGGCTTCTCTCTCCCTTCTTGGAATCAAGTTCATGTTTTTACCAAGAGTTAAAGCAGCCTGAACCCCCAGAGTCTGGATCAATGTCACAAGTTCCCAGTGTCTCTGTGGAAGAGAATTTGTTAAATCCCAGGTGAGTGGAGTTAAATCAGTTCTCAGCCTGAGTCCTTAGATCTTAATCCTGAGGATATTGTCCCACCATGAAGCCATTTCCCACCTCTCTTTCATACAGAAGCACAATTTTCTTTGTACAGACACAGGAACAGCAAGATCTTTCTCTGTCCCTTGTGCAAAGCAGGAGACCAAATTCCATGGAAACAATAGACAAGCAGGGGGCTCTGGGCACATCCAGCCCTGGCCGTGAGATGTTCCCTCCCCTCTTTCTTTATGCTGCTGCTGCTATTTCATGGATTGTCTGGGCTGGGGGAAAAGCTGAGTTCACTCTAGGTGGAGGGGAAAAGAACCCTGAAAATCTCAGGGTCACAGGGAAAACCCAACCCCTGCTACTGGGGTCACTGAGGTGCTGGGGAGTTGAGTAGGAAAGTGACTGTCTGAATTGTCAAGGTGGGGAATGAATAACAAATTACAAGATCCACATCATTAACCACCGACACAGGCTAATCCTGCTGCAGCTAAAAAGGAAATCGGGCGTGATTCTTTGCTGTGCAGCTATGGAAACAGTGACCCAATTGCACTGCAGTGAATGTGCTGGGGAAAGCTGGACTTTACAGGCAGGTGAAAATAGTAGATCCTAGAAATACCTGGACTCCCCCACACTGTGTCTGCCACCAGAGTTGGATGTTGAGCTGCTCACAGAATCCCCCACCACCATTACTTTCTAGCAGGGGATTGCAGCACCCCCCACCCACCCAGAGGTGAAAGTAAGCTGGTCTGGTCTGGTACGGCGTACCGGCAAGAGCCAGTACGCCGTGCTGGACCACACCGACTTCCACGGCGGGGATTGAAAGGGCTCTGGACTGCCCACGGCCAGGGCTCTGGCAGCCGGGCTGGGGCCAGGATTGAAAGGGCTCAGAGCTCCCCATGATTGCGGGCAGCCCAGAGTCCTTTGAATCCCAGCCACGGCTCTGGCGGCTGGGCCGGGGGCCAGGATTTAAAGGGCTCAGGCTCCCCTCAGCGGCAGCAGACCATTAATGCAGAGAAGCAGCTAAATTCATCAAACACAGAACTGGTTCTCACTTATTTCCTTGGTCTTAAAAGAGACCAACAAGGACCTGAGTCTCCTCCCTGTCAATAACCCCCTGCTGAGCCAATCAGGGTAGAGACTGAGGATGGGAGGCTGAGGGTTCTCACCAGAGAGCCCAAAGGATGGTCCAGGTCACTGATGGAATCACTGCCCGAGCACTATTTCAGCCCCACATTTTTGGGTGGACCTCCCACAGTGGGAGCTGCAGAGCAGTGCTCCACAACAAACACACACACACACCCTCCTGGTGTTGGGAGGGGAACAGGAGAAAGGACAAAAGAAGCACGAGAAGAAGAGAAAAGAGGAGGGAGGAAAAGTGAAACAAAAGGACAAACCCTAATGTCCCCAGTGATTCTAAGGGACAAAATCCCAGGTGTGGAATAAAATTCTGCCTCCTTAAGCTCCTGTTTTCCATGCCTAGAATTCAGCTGTCACCACATGGATCAGACTGAACAGGTTTCAAACCTCCAGGAGGCTCTTACCTTCTAAACAGGGACGGCTGTTTTCTAGTAAAATCACCAAAAGGGAAGGAGAAAACTTGAAAGAGGTTCCTCCTGGCGCTCACGTCCGTGAACCTGAATACTCTCTCAGTCCTCAAAGAGAGACCTGGAGAAGGAGACTTGCTGCAGCAAAGCTACAGGGGTCTCTGAGGTTTCCCTGGCCCCTCGCCCCTGTCCTGCCTGGCTGATGTCAGCATCTCTCTGTGAGGTCACCACCTCCCCACCACCTTGAACCAATAGTCTGAGGTCCTGCAAAAGGCCTTTGTGATGTCACTGCCACACCCCTCCCTTGCTGGGCCAATGTCCTGCCCCTGGCCAGGCACTTTGGAGGTTTGAGCTGCTCCCTGTGGATCACCCCACTCAAGGAGGGTTCGTTCTAGGCAGCAAGCCGGCTAGACAGGGAAACATCACACGCTGCTCCTAATGCTACACTCAGTTTTTCAGAAATTAGTCAACTTTATGGCCAGAAGAGACCATTAGAGCATCTAATCTGACCCCCTGCATATCTCAGGCCTCCTATATGACACAAGAGCTACTTTTGGGGCAAACACATTCCAGAAAGGCATCTAGTCTTCATTAAATGACTTCAGGAGATGGAGAATCCACCACTTTCCTTTGTAGCTTGTTCCTGTGGTGAATCATCCTCGCTGTTGAATATTTGTGCCTTATTTGTAATATGAATTTGTCTCTTTTCACCTTCCAGCCATTGGGTCTTGTTATGCCTTTCTCTGCTCGATTCAAGAGCCCTTTAATACCCAATCCTTTCTCTCCATTAAGGCACTTCAACACTTCAATGAAGTCACCTTTCAATCTTCTTTTGATCAGCTAAACAGGTTGAGCTCTTTCAATAGCTCACTAGAAGGCATTTTTCTCCAGCCCTCAGAACATTTGGTGGCTCTTTGCTGCCCCACCTCCAATTTCACAACATCTTTTTCAAATGAGGACACCAAAACTTGAGGCAGTATTCCAGTATCAGTCTCACTGATGCCGTGTCGTCTCCTGTGATGTTATTGACATAATCTGTAACTGTATAGATCACCATTGCGACCACTGTTCTATATTTGCAGCCAATATTGTAGAAAGGTTGTCGCGTAAGGGGTCTATGGAGAGGTTCTGATTGGCTGATTATAATGATGCTATCTCTAGATGTGTATCATTTTTGTAGTTGACGTTATGAAAATTGGCTCTATGCTGCCCGTATTTCAAACTTGTGCTCTGCTTCCAGGGAACACCCCAGCCAGACAAGTTGGTGTCAGTTCTGCCTAGAACGAACGCTCCGTGAGTGAGGTGATCCACCTGGAGTAGCTCAAACCTCCAAAGTGCCTGGCCAGGGGCAGGACATTGGCACAGCAAGGGAGGGGTGTGGCAGTGACATCACAAAGGTCTTTTGCAGGACCTCAGCCTATTGGTCCAAGGTGGTGGGGAGGTGGTGACCTCACAGAGAGATGCTGACATCAGCCAGGCAGGACAAGGGCGAGGGGCCGGGGAAACCTCAGAGACCCCTGTGGCTTTGCTTCAGCAAGTCTCCTTCTCCAGGTCTCTCTTTGAAGACTGAGAGAGTATTCGGGTTCACGGATGTGAGCGCCAGGAGGAACCTCTTTCGAGTTTTCTCCTTCCCTTTTCGTGATTTTACTAGAAAACAGCCGTCCCTGTTTAGAAGGTAAGAGCCTCCTGGAGGTTTGAAACCTGTTCAGTCTGATCCATCTGGTGAGAGTTGAATTCTAGGCATGGAAAACACGAGCTTAAGGAGGCCGAATTTTATTCTGAATTTTATTTGATCCCCACCAGTGACCTGGGCCATCCTTTGGGCTCTCTGGTGAGAACCCTCAGCCTCCCTTCCTCAGTCTCTACCCTGATTGGCTGAGCAGGGGGTTATTGACAGGGAGGAGACTCAGGTCCTTGTTGTTCTCTTTTAAGACCAAGGAAATAAGTCAGAACCAGTTCTATGTTTGACGAATTTTGCTGCTTCTCTACATTAATGGTCTCTGAGCAGTTCACGATTCTCTCTAACCTTGCAGTTCTCCTCAAATACTTGCTGAATAATTCCTGTGCACTGTTGTTGGTCTGGAGCTCATCTGAGAGCATTTTATTCAGGTCATTCAATGTCTGAAATTCAAGAGCCGATGGTTAGTTTGAAAATCAGGGCTCCTGGGTCCTATTCCCAACTCTGCCACTGACTGGGTGTGTGACCTCAGACAAGTCAATTCTCCTTTCTCAGCCTTAGCTTCTCCCTCTTTCAAGTAGGGATAATGATGATCCGCTCCTACCTACCTCATGGTGGGTGAAGGTGGGGATCCATTGGAGAGTGTCACTAGGAGTAGTGCATAATATGAGGTGTCCTATCACGTTTACTCAGAGCAGATTATGACATAATAGAATAGCTGAAACAGTCTATTTTATTTGTATTTTTTATTTTTAAATTGTTAAGAGCAGCAATGACTTAGCTCAGATTGAAGCATCTTATCTAATGTTTGAGATCGAAGTGTCTCCTCTTTGTGTGCGACGAGACAATTTAACGCACTGTGACAAACAGGAGATGCTTTTGTTTTGAACAAAATCTTTTTGCAAAGAACTTTCATCCCACTTGTTATGGTTTTGAGAAACAAACTGGTTTAGTCTGAATGGGATTTTCTGACAGAAATGGTTTAGATGAAATTTCCCCACCATTTCAATTCCTGGGCTCTATCCCTGCCTCTGGAGTTTTTTTTGTCTGTTAGAACAGGAGTCGGAACTGGTGGCTTCTCTTTCTGGCTCTGCCACTGCCTTGCTGTGTAGGCCCTTGGGTAGGTCATTTCCCTTCTCTGGACCTCAGGCTCCTCCCCATCTGTCCAATGGCAACAGGGATAGTTCTCGAGCTCTGGGCAGTCGTGAGCCTGAGTGAGATAAGGGGCGTTAAAGCCCTCTGTGAAGGAGAAAGGGGAGTTTCACGGTGTTTAGCACCAAGGAATTCTAAAGTTTGCTAAAATGTCTAGTCTGTGGAAACAAGAAATGGTCGGGGCCAAGCTTTTTAACCACTGCCTTTCTTAAAGCCCATTCAGGGATGTGAGTCTCTGTCTTTTCGGTACCTGGGGTTCTTTGCCAGCAGGAGAGAAGAGGTTCCTGCCTCCATTTTTGTGGCCTTAACAAACCAGGTGTTGTGCCCCAGTTCTCGTCTGAGATCCCTGAAAAAGAACATCCCTTCCCATCCATGAACAAGACAGGACCTATCTTTCAAAGGGGAACAAAGAGACCCCTTGGACTTGCAGACTAGCTAGCCTCACTTCCATAGCTGGAGAGATACTGGAATATATTCTTAAACAATCAGTTTGTCAGCAGCACCTACAGGATAATTTGATTCTTAGGACGAGTGAGCATGGATTTGTCAAGAACAAATCATCCCAAACCCAGCCTCTTTCCTTCTTTGGCAGGGTTCCGGGCCTAGTGGAGGTGGGTAAACAGTAGATGGGATCTATCTCGGGGTTACTAAGACTTTTGACACAGTCCCGCAGGACATTCTCACAAGCAAACCAGGGAAATGCGGTCTAGATGCAATCACTGTCATGAGGGTGCAGAGCTGGTTGAAAGCCCAGACTCCAAGGGCCCATCTCCAGGTTTGGCTGCCCAACGGAGAGGGGGCACCTCGTGGGTCCAGCAGGGATCAGTCCGGGGTCCGGTGCTATTCAATAGTTTCATGAATGATTTGGAAAATGGAGTGGAGAGCCTGCTTCTAAAATGTGCAAACGACACCAAGCACTTTGGAGCTCAGGATTGGAATTCAAAACGCCCTTAACGAATTGGAGACTTGGTCTTCTTGAGCCAAACCCCATGGCTGGGCCCCTCTCTCTAGACTGGGCTGAAGTGAAACCCCAGAGCCAAACACTCCTCCTCCTGGGCAGTGCGCTCCGACCTTGAATGGTCAGATGCTGCTTAGCGCTGTCAGAGCAGCTTTGGCTGGGGGATTCTCCCAGCACTTTCCAATAGCGGGAAGGTACGAAATCCCCATTTGCCTGCTGGGGACGGAGCCCTAGAGGGGGGAGCAACTTGCCCAAAGTCCCACCGGAAAAGGAAAACAACCAGCAGTGGAACCAATAGGGGTGTCAGGATCCCAGAGGCGCTGTCACCCCAACACTAGGATGGTGTTCTGCACCCCCTGCTGCTGGCCGAGTTTCTCCGTCCCTTGGCAATAAGACAGTCTAGAACCCCAACCAGGGTTATTGTATCTGCTACCCAAGATCCATAAACCTGGAAATCCTGGATGCCCCATCATCTCAGGCATTGGCACCCTGACAGCAGGATTGTCTGGCTATGTAGACGCTCCATCATCATTCCACACAAAGATGGACTACAAGCCGTCAGGAACAGTATCCCCGATAATGTCACAGCAAACCTGGAGGCTGAACTTTGTGACTTTGTCCTCACCCATAACTATTTCACATTTGGGGACAATGTGTACCTTCAAGTCAGCAGCACTGCTATGGGTACTCACATGGCCCCACAGTATGCCAACGTTTTTATGGCTGACTTAGAACAACGCTTCCTCAGCTCTCGTCCCCTAATGCCCCTACTCTACTTGTGCTACACTGATGACATCTTCATCATCTGGTCCCATGGAAAAGAAAACCCTTGAGGAATTCCACCATGATTTCAACAATTTCCATCCCACCTACAACCTCTGCCTGGATCAGTCCACACAAGAGATCCACTTCCTGGACACTACTGTGCTAATAAGCGATGGTCACATAAACACCACCCTATACCGGAAACATACTGAACGCTGTACTTACCTACATGTCTCCAGCTTTCACCCAGACCACATCACACAATCCATTGTCTACAGCCAAGCTCTAAGATACAACCGCATTTGCTCCAACCCCTCAGACAGAGACAAACACCTACAAGATCTCTATCAAGCGTTCTTACAACTACAGTACCCACCAGCTGAAGTGAAGAAGCAGATTGACAGAGCCAGAAGGGTACCCAGAAGTCACCTACTACAGGACAGGCCCAACAAAGAAAGTAACAGAACCCCACTAGCCGTCACCTTCAGCCCCCAACTAAAACCTCTCCAGTGCATCATCAAGGATCTACAACCCATCCTGAAGGACAATCCCTCACTCTCACAGATCTTGGGAGACAGGTCAGTCCTTGCTTACTGACAGCCACCCAACCTGAAGCAAATACTTACCAGCAACCACACAACAAAAACACTAACCCAGGAACCTATCCTTGCAACAAAGCCCATTGCCAACTCTGTCACCATATCTGTTCAGGGGACACCATCATAGGACCTAATCACATCAGCCATGCCATCAGGGGCTCATTCACCTGCACATCTACCAATGTGATATGTGCCATCATGTGCCAGCAATGCCTCTCTGCCATGTACATTGGCCAAACCAGAGAGTCTCTACATAAAAGAATAAATGGACACAAATCAGACATCAAGAATTATAACATTCAAACAGAGCCAGAGAACACTTCAATCTCCCTGGTCACTCGATTACAGACCTAAAAGTCGCAATATTACAACAAAAAACCTTCAACAACAGACTCCCACGAGAGATGCTGAATTGGAATTAATTTGCAAACTGGACACCGTTAAATTAGGCTTGAATAAAGACTGGGAGTGGGTGGGTCATTACACAAAGTAAAACTATTTCCCCATGTTTATTTGTCCCCCTACTGTTACTCACACCTTCTTGTCAACTGTGGGAAATGGGCCATCCTGATTGTCACTACAGTTTTTTTTCTCCTGCTGATAATAGCTCACCTTAACTGCTCACTCTCATTATAGTGTGGATGGCAACACCCATTTTTTCATGTTCTCTGTGTATATATATATATATCTTCCTGCTGTATTTTCCACTGTATGCATCTGATTAAGTGGATTTTAGTCCACAAAAGCTTATGCTCAATTAAGTTTGTTAGTCTCTAAGGTGCCACAAGTACTCCTCATTATTTTTGCAGATAAATTCATGGAGGTGAAGTCCATTAATGGCTATTAGGCAGCCTGGGTAAGGAATGGTGTCCCTAGCCTCTGTTTGTCAGAGGGTGGAGATGGATGGCAGGAGAGAGATCACTTGATCATTACCTGTTAGGTTCACTCCCTCTGGGGCACCTAGTATTGGCCACTGTTGGCAGATAGGATATGGGGTTGGATGGACCTTTGGTCTGACCCAGTCTGGCCATTCTTCTGTTCTTATGAAGGGAGGGGCAGAGCCCTGCAACAGAGTTTCTGTAGTGTAGTGGTTATCACGTTTGCCTAACACGCAAAAGGTCCCTGGTTCAAAACCAGGCAGAAACATGCTGGCTTAATTTTTGCCAACTCCTAGTGGCCTGTCCCTGCTGTTGTAGGAGCAGCAGTGATTTCTATGCTCAATAGGTCTGTTATACTTCCCCCATTCCCATTTTTGTCTCCTCTCCCTCTCTGAATGCCTGTGAAGTGGCTTCCCCCTCCCCCTCCCGCTCCCTCCTGCAATGCTTGTGGGATGAAGGGGCTGGTTGAACAGCTGGAAGATCAGAAGAGCTCCTAGATAGACAAGGTGTCTGGGACTCTCATTAGGCAGCACTCACACACCCAGAGCATGGACACTGCCCAAGGTGGAGTGTGACCCACCAGATGCAGCCAAGTCATCTCTAGTCACAGGCCATGAGGAGCAGGTCCTAAAAAGGGGAAAGGGCCCTGTGTTCAGGAGTCACTCACAAGCTTGTACCTCCAGTGAATGCCCTTCGCCCCGACCGCCTGGCCAGTGGTTCGCTGCATTGCAGTTCATTGTGCCTCAGGAAGACTTACCTTCATCGCACTGTCCATCACGGCGCTGTGGGACACTTACCTGGCAGAATCCTGTGCCTGCCTCTTGGCTTCCCAGGGATGGCTACTTGCAGCCCAGGAGAAGAAGGATGGTTCTGGTGAAAGGACGACAAGCAAAGCACTGGGAGGAAATTTGGGTGTGGGCTCTGCGCTGGGGGTGGGGGGGTGGGGTGCAGGAGGGGTGGTGCAGCTCCCAAAGTGACCGGTACACACAACCCTCTGGCAGCAGCTCCTAGATGAGTGGGGCTGGGGAACTCCATGTGCTGCTGTCTGCAGGCGCTGCCCCCAGAGCTCCCATTGGCTACAGTTCCTGGGCAATGGGAGATGCAGAGTTGGTGCTCGGGGCAGGGGCAGCACGTGGAGACACTCCCCCCACCCCAGGGGATGCTGGTACATGCCGGCCACTTCTGGGAGCGGCACGGAGGGACGGAGGTAGAGTGGGCACGGAGCCACCTTAGTGCTGCTGGCACATCTCTGCACACCCGTTGGGGGAGGGGAGCAGAGGGCCTCCATGTGCTGCCTGGGGTAGGGACAGAGCACGGAGCTGCCTCCCCTCCCGGATCTATTACAGGAGTGGGTGGGTGGGGTCTTTTGGCCTGCAAGGTGCAGCAGGTCGGACTACATGATCACACTGGTCCCTTCTGACCTTAAAGGCTCTGAGTCTAAAAGGGAGAGGGAAGTAAAGGAATTTTTTTTTTAAATAAACCAAGCATTGTAATACCAGGATGACTCCAACTGCTCATTGTATAGTCCCACCCCTTTCTTTCTCCACTGGGTGTTTAATGACCTGTTGGGATTCAGGACACTGATTTTCTCATTCCATTGATAAACTATGACTGAAATTAAACCAATTCCTAGTGGAGGAATCATCACATCATTGCATTGGCTGGGAATCAAACCCAGGTCAATTGCTTGGAAGGCAGCTATGCTCACCACTATACCACCAATGCATCTGAGGAAAGTTTCTGATTTTTCACACTTGGTGTCTGGTCACCTTACTTCTCAGCATGAGGCAAATGTCTCTGTGGTCTCTGCCATTCATCGTGGGGAGTTTCCCCACTGATAACAGTTCTTGCTGGGTCGGGGAGGGGAGAGAGAAGAGGCGTTTATTCTGTTTCATTCCTCTCCATTTTCTGTTCCTCCCCGTCCCTTCCAGGGTCCTCCCTTCCATTTCAGACTGTGCAGTGACACCCTCCCCGCACCCAGGACTCTCGAGCCTCTGGAGCAGCATGATCCCATGAGATCCTCAGTGACCAAGGGTCTTTTCCAACTTCCAGGAGACCCAGCTTGAGTCTAAAGGAAGCTCCTGTTCCTTCCTGGGGATCCTCTCTCCCTTCATGGAGATCAAGAGCATGAAGCCTCTGCCTTGCCTCCTGGGTCTGAATTATATGTCCCATTTCCCACTATCTGCTCGAAAGAAACAAATGTTTCTAACCCAGGTGAGCAGCGTTAATTCAGCTGGAATCCTTCACCCACATTCCTTAGGAGATACAGACTCTCTGTGACACAGACTGACTGGGGTTCATCTCTGCATGTCCCCAATGGGGAAGGAAAGACACTGAGGGGGAAGGAAGAAGATGGACAGAAGGAGTCAAATGGGGCTAGACCAGAATAGGACATTTTCTGCCTGTTAAAATGTACTAGACTCTAATTGCTTAAAACAAAACAAAACCCCACCAGCTTCTGTTTGAACCATCAGCTTTTCACAGAGCAGCCAAAGTGGTGAAGCACAGACACACATAACCACTGACCGCCCAAGTTTGTCTAAGAAGCACCTATAGTGGCTCATGCAGGGGGAAATGCAGCTGTGGGTGTGAGTTCAGGCCTCACCCAGAGCATTGATTTTCATTAGCCACGGAGCTTCCCCTACTTCCTTTGCCCAATTCACATGGAAAGTGCCATAGGAGGGTGATGAGAGTAAATTCTAAACTCTGAAATGCGGAGGTTGGCCCAGAGATTGGGATAAGGGGTTTGAAGAGAAAAAGCTCTAAGAGTATAAAACCAGACAGTCTCCAGGGGCAGGTCCGGTACAACGCCTCAACGGGGAGACATTCGGGGGAGGGGGTTTCACTCCCTCTGTTAAATGTCCTGAGAGGTATTTGAAGATGAAGATAACGCCATGGCTAACAGGTGACTGGCATGTCCTGGGTTAAAGAAAGGGACCTGGGTTAATAGTCTGAAGATTTGCGTTACCATCACTGTCTGACCCCCCTTCAGTGCGGAGCAGGTGTGTACGTTGCTGGGTGAAACGCACAGACTCCTGGAGAGCAGGGGCAGCTGTTTCCATGGCAGAGAGCCTGGCACTTAGGAGACTTTCTACACTTGCTGTTTTGAAGCAATTCAGTAAAATAACGGTGGAGCTACAATGTCTGGTCCAAAATTTCAGCCGCCCCGGTGCAAAAACGCTATTTTAAGATCTACATCGGAGGCTCCCGGCACTAGGACACCTGACCAGAGAGCTCAGTGGGGGCGTAACAGCTGCTGACTCTGAGGGTCCCGGGCTAAATCCACTTGCAGGGGGAAGTGTTTTGATTTATTTGATGGATAATGAGCACCAGCTACCAGGGGAGAAGCCCTAAGAGTCGCTGCCACTCCAGCTGCTGCTAGGGCAGGGGGGAGCCCCAGGGGGCCAGCTGCTGCTCTGGCCACCCCAGAAGTGCTGCCAGAGGCCACCAAGCTGTGGCTGCTCCTGCTGCCCTCGGGACCACTGGACAAGTGGTCCCCGGGCCAGCCGCATTGGCCGCTGCTTGGGCGGTCCCTGGAGCCAGTTGATTGAGTGGCCCTGGAGTCAGCCACTGTGGCCACTGCAGAAGTCACGGAGATTGCAGGAAGTCTCAGAATCCATCACTTCCACCACCTCTGTGACAGACACGGAGACAAACCCCTCCCTGCTGTGACTGCAGTTCCTGGAAGGAAAGAGAAGAACAGAAAGTGACGAGAGAAAGAAAAAGAGAGATTCCCTGTCACCTCTCTCCCTGCTGCCTCCCCCCTTGTATTCTGTAACCCCATTTCACTGGGTTCCCTGTGCTGGTGCCATGGGGGTGACACTAGAGTTCTGAGGATTTGGGGGGCTCTTCATTTCTCAACAATTCACACAAATTTGTCTTTGGGCTGAAATTTCTCCTGTTAGGACTCTGTCAGAGCTGTACCCCACCCTGTTTGTGGGTGGTGGAGGGAAGAGGGGAGATGTAAATTGCAGAGCAGGCAGAGAAGTCGCTCATAAAGAGTCATATTGATCCGGTGACTGGTTCTGACCTGGGTCACACGTCCTCTGACACAGGCTCATGTGCAGAACATGGGAGCTCTGGCTTGTCCTAAATGCTGTAGACTGAGAGTTCCTGGGAAAGGGCAGGGGAGAGGGAGCAAGAGGAGAAAGGCAGAGACATTGGAGATGAGGAATTGCGGGGAGAAGAAGGAGAGAACAGAGAGACAATAAATGATTGAAGCAGAACAGGTGTCCCAACTCCATCTTGCTCATCACAGGTGTTCAGAGAGACAGGTAGTTTTCCAGTGTCAAGTCTGAACTTTGATTCTAACAATGTGCATTGAAATATCAAGGGGATCTCCACATACCTGATCTCTTCCCCCCTTCCCTTTTTTAGTATTAACTTTTATTTTGATGTGTTTGGCTTAACCGTGATCGTCTCTTTCCCCACCTGTATTGCAATTTGGGGTTTATGTTTATTTTGCCTCCCTGTTGTTCATGTCATTATAATTATAACAGCAAAGGAAACTGCAGGAGCAAAAACTGACTCAAAACTTCATGTCCCCATCATGCCGGAACATCCTACAAACAGCTCACGGAGCTGGAATCATAACATGCAAGCCCAGGGGATGGGAGATGCAGGTTTCCAAGTTTTCTGTCTTTCTCAGATGACACATTCCAGCCCCTTGTGTGCCTCCATCCTGTATGACCTGCTGGACTTTGACACATTTATTGTCTCATTCTATAGATAATGTGATTGTAACACAATGTGACTGAAATTAAACCACTTCCAGATGAGGAAACAACAGAAGAGAAAAGCCATTATTGCATTGGCTGGGAATCAAACCCAGATGAATTGCTTGGAAGACACCTACGCACACCACTATACCACCAATGCGTCTGGCAGGAGTAGCTTTCCTGCAGATTCTGTGCGCTGGCAAAGGGGGTGACACATGACCACGGAGTTAGTGAGCAGGGTGGATGAGCTAGAAGCTGCCTGACAGCTGGGAGCAGAGTTAGGATCCCAGAGTGACTGAAAGGGGGCAAAGGTGAAATCAGATCTCACTGGGAGCTGGCCCCACACCCGCCCCGCCCCTAGGAGAGGGGAACAGAAGCTCAACGTAAAACACAGAAAAATCTTCCTGAGAAGGAAGGGGACAGCTTGTTTTAAAGACCAAGTTTGTGTTTGTTCCTGCTATACACGGAGGGGCTGGGTAGTGCTGATTCCAGCCCCCAGACTCTGGGAGGATAAGGAACAAATTCAGGCTGCCAGTGACCTGCAGGAGGGAGATGATCTTTTGACAGTGACGGATGCCTCGTCCTAAAGGCCTTTGTCTGCCCCCTTCCAGTGACTGTTTGGCACAGGAATGCAGCCCCCACTCCTGGGTCTCTCCTGGGGAAATAATGTTTCTGTGCAAAACACCAAAGCTTTTAACAGAAAGGAAGAAAAGGAAATGGCCACATGATGGGACTAGGACATAAGGAATGAAACACAAGATCCTTCTCCATGTGCATTGACTTTTAACCTTGTTTGTGGTGGTGTTGTATCCATGTTGGTCCCAGGGGACCTCTGGGGCGCCGGGCATTGGCCACTTTCGGGAGAGTGGGCTAGATGAACTGGTCCGACTCAGTGTGACTGTTCTTATGTTCTAACTGCTGGTTATGGAAGAGACGACCTTCCAGGCTACACAGAACTGAAGAAGTGTGGGGTTAGCTCCACAGCTTGTCTCTTTCACCAACAGTGGTTGGTCCGCTGCAAGCTCTTACCCTCACCCGCCTTGTCTCTCTTGGACTCTGAAAAGTGTTTTCTCTCCACTCCCTTTGGAGAGAAGTTAAGTTTCTCTTTGGGCAACTATTAGGCTGAAGAAATTGTATTGACTGTGACACTAGAATTGAAGATTTAATATTATAAATAAATGAGTCTAAACCTGAGGTTCTGGTTTTCACATTGGTTTTTCTAACTCAGTTCCCAGTTCTCTTCTAGAAAGGCCTCCAGGATGCCTGCCCAGCCCAGCAAAAGTGGCAAGGAGAAAGCCCACACTGCTGCTCTTTCAGGTACTTGAAGGCTGCTATCAAATCCCCCCTCACTCCGTCAGTCCCCAGGCTCTGGCAGTGCCTGGGATTCTTGGGTCCTAAGTGCAGGACTCTGCACTTCTCCTTGTTGAACCTCCTCAGATTTCTTTGGGCCCAAACCTCCAATTTGTCTAGGTCACTCTGGACCCAAGCCCTGTCCTCCAGCGCTTGGATTCTTTACATGCTTTCACAGAGCAAAGAGCACATGTTCCATGATTTCATAGGGCAGAGTTTTGTGCTATCGGGAGCTTTCCCTGTGTGAACTTGACAGGTGGATCAACACAGAGACACGTTGTGACCCTTCTCAGGGTGCTGAGGACTGTGAGTCTCCTTGTTGCCACCTGCCACAAGGAAGAGGGAGTTTTGCATTTGGCAGCTGGATGTTAGTGACCAAACTCACCAGCCTGCTGGAACTCAAGGACCCTCCTCTGAGCTACAGCAGCCACCTTAACCCTTGAGTTCCTTCAATGTGTCCCCCTCTGGGGTCCAGCCCGGATCACCAGATACTCGGTGAAATCCCAGAACCTCTCTTCCCCAAGTATCCCAGATTACTAGTTTTACTGCGGACCATTGCTACTGTATCTCACACACCACCTGAGTACAGTTATCGAACAAGCAAAAAATTTATTTAACAACGGATAGAGATTTAAACAAACAAACGTGAGTGATGGAAACCAACTGTTACCAACTAAACAAAGGCAGAAAATGATAGAATAGAAAGGCCAGCACAAAAAACAGAGAGAGGAACAATAAGATACTAAAAGGACAATGGTTGGAACTCTCCATTTCTCTCAGTCTTTGGATTGATGGGTACTAGAGCTGTAGCAACAGTTGAGGAACCAAGGTAAATTAAATCTAAGGTTTGAGCTGCTAGTGAAGCATTTCCCACACTCACTGCATTCATAGGGCCTCTCTCCTCGTGGATTGTTTGATGCCTAATAAGGTGCGAACTGCGATTGAAGGTTTTCCGCACTCAGTGCATTCATAGGGCCTGTCCCCTGTGTGGATTCTCTGATGTCTAGAAAGGACTGATCTTTGAGTGAAGCTTTTCCCACACTCACGGCATTCAAAGGGCCTCTCCCCCGTGTGGATTCTCTGATGTTGAGAAAGGTTTGAGCTGCTAGTGAAGCATTTCCCACACTCACGGCATTCAAAGGTCCTCTCCCCTGTGTGGATTCTCTGATGTTGAGCAAGGTCTGAGCTGCTAGTGAAGCTTTTCCCACACTCACTGCAGTCAAAGGGCCTCTCCCCTGTGTGGATTCTCTGATGTTGAGAAAGGTTTGAGCTGCTAGTGAAGCATTTCCCACACTCATGGCATTCATAGGGCCTCTCTCCTCTGTGGATTGTTTGATGACTAATAAGGTGCGAACTGCGATTGAAGGTTTTCCCACACTCAGTGCATTCATAGGGCCTGTCCCCTGTGTGGATTCTCTGATGTACAGAAAGGGCTGAGCTGTGAGAGAAGGTTTTTCCACACTCCCTGCATGTATTTTTTCTCTTTCGCCTGAGCATATCCTGCTGTGTTGTGATTTCCATGAGGACCTTCTGAGTTCCCCAACAGGAAATAAATTTATCCACTTTCTTCCCTGGCTGGTTTCCTTGATCTGTTTTTGGTCTGTGCTGAATCTCCCAGGATTTTCCCTGCTCATGACTCCTGGACACATTCCTTTTCAATCTTTGAGATAATGCTCTGTTTTTACCCACTGGCTCAACAATTTCAGGCTGAGAATTCTGCTCCTCTTTCTCACATGCCATTGCATCACCTGCTGTGATAAGAGACAGAAACCTCAGACAGGAATGGAAAGGGGAAGACCAAACAAAAACAAGTGCTGAAGACAGGTCAAATAAAAATCAGGAACTGAGGGGAGTTTGACTCCCCCAAACTCTTCCCCCAAATAGGAGAGAGGAGGGGGATGAATTCAGCCTTCACATCCCATCCAAATACGCAGGGGGAAGGGAGGAAGCTACTGCCTGGTGTCTGCTAGGATCTATAGGAAGCCATGAACGATATTTACCCTGAGGATATGACCCCTGCAAGGGACAATAATGAACTGAGAGACCTCCCCAAGGGCTTTGTTGGTCATCCCAGATGTTTCCTTCAGGCACTTACAGATTCTGAGGTGGTTTAATGTTTCCTCACCTGTGCAGGGAGATCTCAGGATCTCTCTTTCCTCTGAACCCTGGAGGTCTGGGACCCATGGCTCTTCCCCTTGTTCCAGCTGGGAGATCACATCATGCTGGAAAACTAGAAACCCTGCACAGAAGAAAGAAAACAAAGGAATTCAGTTGATTTCATAAGACTTGGTCATAAAAAAAACATTCTATTCATTTAACTTCAGTGCTTAGTGTGACCTGGTGGGCCAGGGCAGTTCTCACTGAAAATGCCAAGATCAGGGCAGGCTGAAAAAGGGAGAGCAGATGCTCCCAAAACTGCTGGTAAACACTGAAGTTAAACTCACCGACCAGTCACAAACTGTGCTTCTGATCCCCCACACGGGTAATCGAGAAGCTGAAAAAAGAAATCACACGGCCCCCTTTATTCCATCCCAGTTCTCTGGCTCCTAATCAGCAGCTAGGTCCAGTACAGTGAGAGGTTATTTAAAAACTCTGCTCACATAAACAAAGTGTTCCTCTGACCCCAAAGGGTCACCCACATCACCAGGTCAGTATAGGTTTGGATATTACCCAAAATTCCATCCTTCCAGCCAATCCTTTAGCATCTAAACTAAAGGTTTAAATGAAAGAAAGACAGAAAGAAGTTAAATGGGAAAGCAGTCAGATACATTCCAAAATGGATATATCAGGTTCTTAGCAGTATTGGTGAGTTGCTGGCTTGAAAGTCCGTCTGGAACACATCCACAGTTTGGATGGGTCATTCAGTCCTTTGTTCAAGGCTTCAGTTTGTAGAGAAGTTGCTCCAGAGGTAGGAAGGGGGATTGAAGACAAAATGGAGATGATGCAGCTGCCCTTTATATTCCTTTTGCCATGTGGCCTGTACTTCCTGTGTTTCAAACACAAGATTCACAGCACATGGCATGGAAAAGCCTTGGAGTTCTCAGTAAACAGGCATACCCCGGCATGTCTTGCTGACTCAATAGGTGTATCCCCTTGGTCCTTTCCATGGGCTCATTGTACAGATGATGACCCTGAATGGGCCATCAAACAGGCTAGGCAATGTTGATCCCAATATGTCTGGGGGCGTCACCCAGAAACACTGCACAAGTCTGGAAATACAGATATACCCTACATATCTATAACTCACAATACAAAGGTGATACAAACATAAGAACATAAGAAAGGCCGTACCGGGTCAGACCAAAGGTCCATCTAGCCCAGTATCTGTCTACCGACAGTGGCCAATGCCAGGTGCCCCTGAGGGAGTGAACCTAACAGGCAATGATCAAGTGATCTCTCTCCTGCCATCCATCTCCATCCTCTGACGAACAGAGGCTAGGGACACCATTCTTACCCATCCTGGCTAATAGCCATTTATGGACTTAGCCACCATGAATTTATCCAGTCCCCTTTTAAACATTGTTATCGTCCTAGCCTTCACAACCTCCTCAGGTAAGGAGTTCCACAAGTTGACTGTGCGCTGCGTGAAGAAGAACTTCCTTTTATTTGTTTTAAACCTGCTGCCTATTAATTTCATTTGGTGACCCCTAGCTCTTGTACTATGGGAATAAGTAAATAACTTTTCCTTATCCACTTTCTCAACATCACTCATGATTTTATATACCTCTATCATGTCCCCACTTAGTCTCCTCTTTTCCAAACTGAAGAGTCCTAGCCTCTTTAATCTTTCCTCATATGGGACCCTCTCTAAACCCCTAATCATTTTAGTTGCTCTTTTCTGAACCTTTTCTAGTGCTAGAATATCTTTTTTGAGGTGAGGAGACCACATCTGTACACAGTATTCGAGATGTGGGCGTACCATGGATTTATATAAGGGCAATAATATATTCTCAGTCTTATTCTCTATCCCCTTTTTAATGATTCCTAACATCCTGTTTGCTTTTTTGACCGCCTCTGCACACTGCGTGGACATCTTCAGAGAACTATCCACGATAACTCCAAGATCTTTTTCCTGACTCGTTGTAGCTAAATTAGCCCCCATCATGTTGTATGTATAGTTGGGGTTATTTTTTCCAATGTGCATTACTTTACATTTATCCACATTAAATTTCATTTGCCATTTTGTTGCCCAATCACTTAGATTTGTGAGATCTTTTTGAAGTTCTTCACAATCTGCTTTGGTCTTAACTATCTTGAGTAGTTTAGTGTCATCTGCAAACTTTGCCACCTATTTAAACATAGAAATAATATTATCATACTTGGCAAATCATAACATTTTCACTGACACCTTACATGGCATATCTAGCATGATTCATTGCAATTTTATCAGATTATATTATTATTTTATTATTAATACCAAAGTGTCTCACAATTCCATACAGTGTCACACTTGGTAAACCAGTGAATTCCCAGGACCAGTTCCCCAGGGCCTTGAAGATGCCGAACACTATGCTTAAAAGGGATTGAAATACCCACATATCTGCTGGGAACACACACACAGACACTGTGTCAGTCTATACCCTGTGTTCACTCTTCTAGAAAATTATGATCAATTTTGTACACAGTATGGCTTGTGAGGTATCATTTGAAAATGCATAATCTACTGAATATTATCCTTCTGTTAAAATGTGTAGTAACACTGTATGTAAAGTTATGAGATTTTACAGTATGAGATTACTGAAAATGTTACAATTCTGGGTAACACCCACAGAGCAGTTCCTCAGAGACAGCAAGGCAAACAGCTGGTCAAACAGCCATTCTCCTGTAGGGGGAAGGTGTGAAGAAGACATTTACATTCCATCACAGGGACCTCTTGAAGCTGTTGTGGAAAACAACCACACGACTGATTTTGAATCAGCTCAGCCTGAGGCTCTTTTCTTAGTTAAAAGTGCGCAGGGGGTGACAGCTATTGGAATACTGTCCCTGAGCTAAAAATCACACAAGCCTTTTAAAGCTTAAAACCCCAAACAATGACACATATGTTGCACGTTAATTACCTTATTTGGAATATATTGCAAAATATGATGCAAGCAATGTTGGAAATAATTAAGAAAGGGATAGATACGACAGAATATATCATATATCATAATTGTAAGAACAGCAAATAAATCCATGATAGACCCACATCTTGAATACTGCATGAAGATGTTGTCGCCCCATCTCAAAAAAAGATATATTGGAATTGGAAAAGGTTCAGAAAAGGGCAACAAAAATGATTAGGGGGATGGAACAGTTATGCCAGACCTAACCCCCAGTTTCACTTGAGCAAACAGGAGCTATTTGACACTGTGCGATATGGCTCCTGTGCTCTGTTCCCAAAGTGTTCTGCAGCAGGGGAGGGTCTCTGGTAGTGTGTGTGTGTGTCACTGGCATATTGGGGTGATGCTGAAACAGGACAGAGTAGAGGTGGCATCATGGGGCTGGCGTGAACCTTTTCTCTTCATTTCCCCTTCCAAGAACCGAGGGGACAGGAACCCTTACCCAGCGAGGTCACCGTCTCATAGTTCTCCTGCATGACATCCCAGTAGAGGGCTCTCTGAGTGGGGTCCAGCAGAGCCCACTCTTCCCTGGTGAAATGCACAGCCACCTCCTCGAAGGTCACCGGCCCCTGAAAGAGCAAGAGTCCAACACTCAGTACCTGCTGCCCCACTCACAGCCCCACTATTTGTGGCAGAGAGGAGCCAATCAAATGGAAGCTCTGGGTGGATCCCACTCAACAGAGTCCCACCCCCACCCCGCTCAGCGTATCCAGCAAATACCAGGGTGAGGGGACGAAGAGAGAGCCCCTTGTCTCTCCCAGCAGATCCATCACACACCTACTAGCCACTGACCGATACAGGAGATGGAGCCCCTAGTAGGGTCCAGGGAGAGCTCCCTGGTAGGAAGCCCAATAGCCTCCTCCTTGTATCTCCTTCATATCTCACAGCAGCCGCTGGTCAGTGAGCTCAGGCTCCAGCCCTGGGAGTCTGGTCAGTTTGACTAGCTCCATGTAGGTGGGCTATTTTCTTTCTTCACAAATTAGGGCATTTCCACCTCCCAACCTCCTGGGTCTGTTCCTAGAATCTAGGCCACTTATTAAATAACTCCCAGCAGGTTTGCCACACCCTGGCCTCCTCCTTTCCCCACGCTGTGAATTTCCTGCCCCGCTCCAACCTCCAAACCAGACTGTGCAAACCTTCCCATCTCCGGTGTATTTGCTGTCCCTCTCCTCCAGTAGGAACCCACCAGCAACCCCCCGATAATCTCTACCTGAGTTGGCTCCACTGCAGCCATTTCTCTTCCCTGTCCCATGGCAGGCTGGGATGAGCTGGAGCAAGACATGGACGTCATTCTGCAGCCTGTCTGGGGGAGAAGGGCAGTTGTGGGTGTCTCACAACCGGTTTTAGTTCATTTCACATCAGAATTCCCCCAGGCCCTTTCCCTGCAGACAGACACCCTAGAGTCTGCCATGCTGGGAAATGCTGTTTATTACAATGTAGACCTGGTCCCTCCTGCCAGGCTAAGCCCAGACACATTTTTAATCTCCCTTCTCCCTCCCCTCACCCCGTAACAAAGTCTCTGAACACAAGGCTAGAAAAGAGCAGAACCAAAGGAGTCACTGTGGAGGATTCCCTCGGACACTGACCCCACGGCAGCTACACCCCAGCAGGGGGAATATGGAGTCAGGAATTGGCTTTTCCTCTGTCTGATCCTTGTTTTGTTCATTGGAAAGTGGTTCTGCCCAGGGACGCAGCAATACATGTGTCATTTCTTCCACTGCCCCTTTCAGTTTCTCCTTCCCCTGTCCTCTCTCCCTGCCCCTCTGGCTGGGAAAGTCCCATTCCTGGGGGCTTTGCTCTCCCATGGCTGGATTTTCTCCTGGCAATTGCTACTGGGAGGAGAAATGAGGAGGGGCTGTTTGTGCAGAGTCACTTTCTTGCCAGACCCCAGCACTTTCCCTGAGGTCTTTCAGTTACCTGGAGACTTGGCTCAGAATTTAGTATTAACAGGGCCCAGGGCTGCCCTAGGGGGCTAGGACCAGCTGGAGAAAGTCATCCCCTGGGCCGGGCAGAGAAGCAGCTTTAATTAAGGTCACTTCCCAGCACAGAACCCCGCTGGGGGAGCAGCAGCAGCTAAGCCTGGTCTCCCAGATCACAATGGAGGCTGCAGCGTCTGACCCAGGAAGCTGAACCCCAGTATCCTGAGCAGAGAGGGACAGAGCGTTTGAGCAGCTTCCCTCCTTTAGCTCTCTGGGGAGAGCAGCTAATGAGAGCCCCTCCTCACAGGGAGAATTGCTGGTCTCATTAGCCCCACTGTTCATCCAGAGTCACTCCTTTTCTTTCCATACAGTGACTCTGGATTAACAATGGTCTCAATGAAACCAGAGTTCAGAAAGAATGAGTCCAGAACGCTGTGGAAGGGACCATTGTGCGGCAGTGCTGACCCCCCCCCCTCCCACCTCCCTCATCCCCCAGATCCAGGACAAGGACTGGACAATGGACTCGACAATCTAGGACAATAGAACTGGAAGTTCCTGCAGTTTTCAAGAGGGGAGAAGAGTAAAAATCTGTGATTTCACCTCACAGTGTCTGATAAGTGGCTAGAAAGTTATCACAGTGACTGGGCCTGGCCGGGGAATGTCGGGCAGTGCTTGGAGCCAGGATTCTGGCATAAGCTAATCAGGGAGAAGAAGCGAGGTCGGGAGCAGCCCCCATAGCCTCAGTCAGCCCCCCGCCAGATATTCCCTGGGACCCAGCCCCCAGAGTCCCTGGCCAGGGACCTCAGATACCCCTCAGAGCCCCACCAGCCAGAGAACCCCACCAGACCATCACTGCCAGGTTGGGAATCCCAAAGGGTTCCCCCCACCAAGAGACCCCAACACCCAGAGACCTCCCAAAAGGGACCCCCACTGGGAACTCAGTCCCTCACTGCCTGCCTAGGACTCCCCCACCAGCAGGATCTGCCCTGCCATTTGCCTGGGACCCCCTCCTCCACCCAGCGGGATCCCCTGATGCTTTTCAGTGGGACCCCTCACTCTGCTTCCCTGGCATCCCTGACCTAGTGCCAGGGATCCCTTCCCCCAGCTCTGTGCACTGGGCACGGCAGCGATCCCAGGAGCCAGCCGGGGAAGCCCAGACAGAGCCCCTGGCACAGCACCAGGCTCCCTCTAACCCCCTGTCCCGCCTCCCCAAGAGACGCCCACCCCGGCTGTTCTGCAGCCACCAGGCCCTCAGCGATACCCACCTCCAGGACCCACAGCCTCAGGGCTGGGAACATCACAACCACCCCCTGAAACCCCAGATCTCCAGATCCCACCAACCTCACTAGGGTACCCCCTGCCCAGCCACCCAGAGGCCTCCCCCACCACAATCCCCCTTCAGCTGCTATCTCCCCACACAGCCCCACCCCCACCCAGCAACACTGTTACCTCACAGTGCCTGAGAAGTGGATCGACAGTGACCACCGCCCCCTGCTGGCCAGTCACACAGGCAGAGGGAGCCCTGGGGGATGTCTCTTGAACAGGAGAATGGAAGGCCTGGAGGGACAAAATAGATAAGAAATTTCCATGCCCTGTCACTAGCAAATAATGGCCACCCTGGATCCACCCCAGAAGTGGCTGCATCTTAGCACTGTGGGAAGCAACCCCTCACAGAGGCCATTTGCCATGGGGTTTGGGATACTTCTCAACTCACACTGCACTCAGAGTGACCTCCTCATCCCGTGCCAGCTGGAGAAAAGAAAAGGGTCCAGCCAACTCTCCTGTTACCAGCTGGGAACCACTGATCCTCAAACATGGGGAGGCCTCTGGCCTTGATGGGTATTAAATATGTGGCTGGTCTCTTTCTTTGGCAAACATTTTAACAGAGGTAAAGGAGGGACCAAATGATTCGTAAAGGAGACGGGAAAGATGATCTCTGGACAATTTAACCCCCTGCGACCTCCAGGATGGAGAAGAACTCAGGGCAACAGGTTCCTCGAAGGAAGAAGTTGCTGGGATTTAGGAACACGGGGAACAGCCCCAAACCCGAGAGGATTTTTAACTGACATTTGATAATGACATAGAAAGAGGCAAAACATGAGCTTTGAGAGCAACGTTCAGAAATGAAAGAGAAAGGGTGGAAATCTGAGAGATTTTGGATCCATTTTGCAAATTATAGAGAGGAAAGTGGAAAATCAGAGGGATTTTATATCAGTTGTTGATAGGAGGCAAAATCTGAGTGTTTCACATCAATATTTGATAAATGAATAAAGAGGAAATGGGCAACATTTGCAAACATTTTATATCCAGATTCAAGAATCTGAGAAAAGGTGTAAATCTGAGATTTTCTTGGTATTTTATAATTAGAGAGACAAGGGGAAATCTCAGGGCATATTCAATTAGAAATAGACAACTAGAGAGAAGTGAGGCAAACGTTTAGGTTATTTTATATGAACCTTTGAGATTTGCACAGAAAATGTGTCACAAACTGCGTATTTGAGAAAGAGAGAAAAACACCAAGATCTGAGGGGATTTTATATTGCTGTTCACGAACTAGTGGAAAAGGGGGACTGTTGGACTGGATTTTATACGACTGTCCAATACATAAACACAAAGTGATGGTTCCCCCACCCCCACCATGGGCAGCAGGGAGCCCTTTGAGGAGCTGATTAAAAGGGAGGGGGAGGGGGAGCTGAAAGGTCCCTGGATAAAGGAAGGGGGCAGCTGTGGGGGATGGGCGGGTGACTGGCAACTGATGGTTGTGGGTAACTGTGTTGGTAGTTAGGGGGCAACAACTGGGATTGGGAAACGGGGGTCTGGGCAGTCCCCATGGGGGACACGTGCGCCTCCCTTCCCTGCCCTGGCAGAGACCCGGCATCTCATAGAATATCAGGGCAGGAAGGGACCTCAGAAGGTGTCTAGTCCAACCCCCTGCTCAAAGCAGGACCAATCCCCAACTAAATCCCCAAATGGCCCCGCAAGGAGTCAGCTCCCAGCCCTGGGTTTAGCAGGCCAGTGCTCTAACCACTGAGCCATCCCACCCCCACTCCAGGGGCAGCCATGTGCTGGGGAATGGCTCAGGGCAACAATTTCCCACCTAAACAAGGACAAATCGCTGCGGATAAAATGGGTGGGAAAATGCCCCTCACTAGAGAAGATTTTAAACTGACGTTTGAGACTCATGGGGAGAACGGGGAAAATCGGGGGAGACAGGAGAGCTGATCATTGGAGGGGAAAGGGGGGGAATCGCCCCAGATTTTATAGCCCCATGTGAGACACTGTGAGAGAAAAGGGGCAGAACTAGAGAGAATTTGTATCGGGGGCGAGAGGCAAGTGGCACAAACAGGGACAGGATCCAATTAACTTACCTCCCCCCTTCGCCCGCCCGCCACTCCCCCCCCCGGGAATTTCCTGGCTGCCCAGAGACAGTTCAACCCCCCCCCCCGCATCCCACTGACCTTCCCCCCCCCGCAACTCCAGCTTCTCCCCTCCCTGCCTGACACCCCCCATCTCCCCCCACACCACAGGGGATCCCCCCTGCCAGGCCCCAGTCTCTGCCCCCCAAATCTCACTGGGGCTGAGGCAGCTCTGAGGCTTCTCCCAGGTTCCCTGGGGCAGAGTCACTTTCCTGCCCAGCCCCAGTGCCCCCCCCCCCGGGGTCTCTCGCTCCCCGGGGGCTCCGTGGGAGGCTGGACACCAGGGATGCAGGACGGCAGGAATGGGGGTGACAGGCCTCCTGTTCCTCAGTCTCACGGCAGGACCGAGGGGGCTCGTCGCTCTCCGGCTCGGGAGCGCTGGGAAGACCCGACCGTGGAGGGGCCGTCGCTGGGGGGGGCGGCCCCGCGCAGGCGCTGAGCACGTCCTTATATCACTTCTGTGGCGGGAAAAGTGCTGAGGAGATGGAACGCTGAGGGCTGGTTTTGGCGGGAAAAACCGGTTTGGACTGGTTTGAGCCTGTGTCCTGATGGTAAACAAGTCCCCTCTCAGAGATGGAGTCCAGGGGTCAATAGTTCATATGCTCCAGATTGGATCTTATTTTAAAGCCAGTGATTTACTTCAGCAACATCTTATTAACCAACTAATTAAACCTATTGAACAGTTCATACTTCTCACACCTAACAATGAGATAAAAAAAAGATCACAGACAAGCCTTGTCAGTAACGGCTAATGTCCCACCTGGGAAGCATGTGAGCTTGCTGCAGAGCTGCTGCTCAGGGACGGGAACCTCCTGCCACCCCAGCCTCCAAAATCACTCAGGCTGCACTTTCTGCACAACTAGATGCTGGCTGAGGGGGGCGTGGGAATTGGTGGCCTCTGCTGCAGGTGATGGGAATCGCAGGTATTTAAAGCCATGGCCTAGAGGAGGGAAGTGCCTAACTCCAGAGTCTGCAGCTGCCTAGGGCCAGGGCTGAGGATTTAGAGTCCCTAGTGCTGCCGTTGCAAGGTTCAAGCAGGCTCAGCCTTGGCATTGCCACCCCTCCTGCGGCTCGTAGCTGCAGCTGGCTAAGGCTGGCCTCTGGGAACTGGCCCCATGGCTGTAGCCAGAGAAGCTGCAGGTGGCTCTGTGACTACTGGGACCATTAAGCTAGAGCAGCTAAAGACACTGGAGTTCACCTCAAGGAACAGAGGTCACCAGTAGGACAGGAATGTCAAGGGGAGCAGGGAAAGAGGGAGCAGGTCAGGCTGGCAGAGGGAGCTTCCAGCTGGGTGGGAGCATGTCCAAAGTAGAAAGGAAACAAGCATGGGGAGAGGTGGTGGTGACCAGGTAGCAGACTAGCATGTAGATGGGAGCAGAGGGAGAGAGGCTGGTGGCTTCAGATTCCCAAGGGCTAAGTCCTGACTTTGGGGAGATGGTGTTTGCAGGTGGCTGGCTCACATGGCAGGATGGGGGCTGAGGGGGGGATCTGTCAGAACTGATCAGGTGTCTGCTGGCTTTAGAACTCTGAGCTGAGACTAGGACCACATGCCGTAACTGGTGACATGGGGGGTACTGGAGCCATGGCTAGAGAAGGTCTGAATGAGGAAGGAGATAAATCTGTGGGGAGTTTCCTTGATCACTATGAAAGTTCTGCTCACTGTGGACACTGGTAAACCCACATGGGTGTACAGCTCAATGAGAAAACCCGGGGGCTGAGGGAGCTGTGTATGGCAATGCATATAGTCATGTAGGGGTGTGTGATCAAAATGAAAAATGTCTCTGAGGTTCAGTACCGGGTATGCTATGGCACCAATGGCACAGCCCCACCAGGCCCACACTCAGAGCCCACAGTGACTACATAGGGGCCTACAAATATGTTTGGTACCAGGACCCACAGAAGGTTAATCCGGCCCTGACTGCCTGAGCACTATTTCAACCCCACATTTTGGGGTGGACTTCCCAGTGGGAGCTGCCGAGCCCTCCCCCGCAACACACACACACACACACACACACACCCCTCCCTCCTGGTGTTGGGAGGGGAACAGGAGAAAGAACAAAATAAGCAAGAGAAGAAGAGAAAGGAGGGAGGGAGGGATGGAGGAAAATGTGAAACAAAAAGGACAAACCCCAATGTCCCCGGTGATTCTAAGGGACAAAATCCCAGGTGCACAATAAAATTCTGCTTCCTTAAGCTCGTGTTTTCCATGCCTAGAATTCAACTGTCACCACATGGATCAGACTGAACAAGTTTCAAACCTCCAGGAGGCTCTTACCTTCTAAACAGGGACGGCTGTTTTCTAGTAAAATCACTAAAAGGGAAGGAGAAAACTCAAAAGAGGTTCCTCCTGGCGCTCACGTCCGTGAACCCGAATACTCTCTCAGTCCTCAAAGAGAGACCTGGAGAAGGAGACTTGCTGAAGCAAAGCCACAGGGGTCTCTGAGGTTTCCCTGGCCCCTCGCCCCGGTCCTGCCTGGCTGATGTCAGCATCTCTCTGTGTGGTCACCACCTCCCCACCACCTTGGACCAATAGTCTGAGGTCCTGCCAAAGGCCTTTGTGATGTCACTGCCACACCCCTCCCTTGCTGTGCCAATGTCCTGCCCCTGGCCAGGCACTTTGCAGATTTGAGCTACTCCCTGTGGATCACCCCACTCCAGGAGTGTTCGTTCTAGGCAGCAAGCCGGCTAGACAGGGAAACATCAGACGCTGCTCCCAATGCTACACTCAGTTTTTCAGAAATGAGTCGACTTTATGGCCAGAAGAGACCATTAGAGCATCTAATCTGATCCCCTGCATATCACAGGCCTCCTGTAGGACACCATAGCTACTTTTGGGGCAAACACATTCCAGAAAGTATCAGAGGGGTAGCCGTGTTAGTCTGGATCTGTAAAAGCAGCAAAGAATCCTGTGGTATTCACCCACGAAAGCTCATGCTGCAAAACGTCTGTTAGTCTATAAGGTGCCACAGGATTCTTTGCTGCTTTTACATTCCAGAAAGGCATCTAGTCTTCATGAAATGACAGCAGGAGATGGAAAATCCATCACGTTCCTTGGTAATTTGTTCCTGTGGTGAATCATCCTCGCTGTTGAATATTTGTGCCTTAGTTGTAATATGAATTTGTCTCTTTTCACCTTCCAGCCATTGGGTCTTGTTAGGCCTTTCTCTGCTCGATTCAAAAGCCCTTTAATACCCAATCCTTTCTCTCCATTAAGGCACTTCAGCATTTCAATGAAGTCACCTTTCAATCTTCTTTTGATAAGCTAAACAGGTTGAGCTCTTTCAATAGCTCACTAGAAGGCATTTTTCTCCAGCCCTCAGAACATCTGGTGGCTCTTTGCTGCCCCAGCTCCAATTTCATTGATGCCGTGTCACCTCCTGTGACATTATTGACATAATCTGTAACTGTATAGATCACCGGTGCGACCACTGTTCTATATTCGCAGCCAATACTGTAGAAAGGCTGTTGTGCAAGGGGTCTATGGAGAGGTTCTGATTGGCTCATTATAATTATGCTATCTCTAACTGTGTATCATTTTGTAGTTGACGTTATGAATATTGGCTCTATGCTGCCCGTATTTCAAACTTGTGCTCTGCTTTCAGGGAACACCCCAGCCAGACAAGTTGGTGTCAGTTCTGCCTAGCCTGCTTGATGGCCCATTACGGACCATCAGCTCTACAATCGACCCACTGAGAAAAGGCAGATACACCTTGTGACTCAGCAAGGTCTGCAGGGACCTGCCTATGGACAGAACTCTTAAGGTTTTTCTATGCCATGTGCTTAGGGAGATGTATTTTCCATGCCCTGGTTCCTCACTGACCCGGGGAGAACAACAGAACACAAGAACAGAAACCTTCCCCCAACAGATTTGAAAGTATTTTCTTCCCCTATTGGTCCTTTTGGTCATGTGCCAACCAGGTTACCTGAGCTTTTTAACCCTTTACAGGGTATTTTATGCTACCCGTAGCGATACATTTATGACACCCTGTAAATAGCAATCTGCAGAATCTGATTCTGAGAAAGGGCAGGGTGAAGGGAAGTGGCTTCAGCAGATTTACTGAGCATGCTCAGTTCATGTGAGCATGCTCAATGCACCATAAGTAGCAAATTCCTACACACAGCAGTTACTCACACTACACCTGAGGCAGCATGAGGCAGGGGCTCCATCGCTGTCCAGACCCCACCCAAGAGCAGATCCCCAAGGGCTGCGAGACCCTCAGCTTCTGGGACCTGTGTGTGGAGTCTCTCTTCTGCCCACCCAGGGCTGCCCCTGGGGTCCCTCTGGCCCTTGCCCCTGGCCTGGGGCTGCAGCAGAGCCTGGGACTGGGTCCAGCTGGAGAAATTCCCCACCTCGGATGGGCACAGAAAGTGCTTCAGTGAAAGTCTGTCCCTGGAGCAGCCCCTCTGGGGCCGCATCAGCAGCCCGGAGCTCAGCCCCGGCTCCCAGCGCACACTGGAGGCAGCAGCATCAGCAGTGACTCGTACCTTACAAAGCCCAGCCACCAGGAGGTGCCCCACGGCTCTTTTCCTTGTTTTTCCTGCTTCCTTCCTACCAGCCCCCCACTGCTCCAGCCCCTTCCTGGCTCCTTCAAGCCCAACCCAGGCTGCAGCTGCCGCACTCACCGGGCCAGGGACTGTCTGAGGTGGGAACTAGCCCCATCTCTGCTCCTCCTCCTGCCCCTGTGTGTCCCAGAGCCGCTGCAGGGACTGACCCGCACCCAGGCTCTCGCTCCTATTAGCGCTCACAGGGGCCAATCCAGCTACGGGAGAGTGAGCGCCCCTGGGAGCAGGGAAGTGACCAAGTCTCCCTGCCAGAGGGTGGGGGAGGGGGAAGAAAGGGAAAGAGGAGAGACTGAAAGGGAATAAGGAGAAATAAGTGGGGAAAGCAGCACCCAGCTCTTTTCTGCTGCATCACCCCTGAGCAGATTGCTCCTGAGCTCTGGGTAAATAGCCCCCAGTGTCTCCCAGATCCCCCTGCTCCCAAGGCAATGCACATAGGGGTCTCCTTCCTGCCAGGAGTGATTACAAGCAGGTGTAGGTGTCACCCTTATGCCATGATTGGAGAAAGACAGCAAAGCTTGGGAACACGCGTCTGTATTTCCAGTCCAGTGTGACAATCCCGGCTCCAGGAGGGGTTTGTTCTCTGCTCCTGCTGGATGGGCACCGAATGGGGCAGTAACAGGTCTGTGTCAGTTTTTGTTGTTCCACGTTCCTTAACTTAGAACAGTGTGAAATGAAGAAAATGGAGATTGAATTAAAGGGAAATACACAAAGAAAAGTTCCATCCCCCGTTGCTTATTGAAAGAAATGACTCAATTTCCCAGTTACAGGTTTTATTAACATGAACAAATAAAGCCAAGAGCGCACGTCACTAAGGCTAAATGACTATAGACACCACTCAGCTAAGGGTTAAACAACACAGTGATAAAGTTCAGGTCAAATCAGGAAATCAATGAGTTAACAAGGATATTGCGCTGGAATCAAGTCATCAATTTAGTCCAACCATCAGATTAATACAGCAGAAAAACCAACCCCTATAAATCCTGAAAGAGCAACCCAAGGAGGCAGGTGCACATTTAGTGATGCCGAAACCCCAGTCAGAGATTTTCCACCCAGGGAGTGCAACCCAGATTTACCCAGCTGAATATTTCAATACCGAAACAAAATCATTGCTGACATTTAGCTCACAACCTCAAAGCTAATTAGTTTTCTCCTTAGATTTCACTATTATGTAGCTAATACTTCTCCTCGCCCTCTCGCCCCAAAATACATACAGACCTTAAGAGAGACACATTAGTAAAAGAATTCAAACAGCTCTCGCTGAACAGTACGTATCTGACCACTCAATTCCTTGCAATGCTTGCACGGGTGAGGCGCATGCATTCTGTCATTTCATAGGGCAGGGTTTTAAGGCTATTAAGATTTGGGGAACTATTCTTCCTAGCATCTTCCCGTTGTAGATTTCAGAGGTGTTCACACCCTCACCGAGCCGCACTGTTACACCCCAATGAAATAGAAAGACTGGGAGTTCTCCAACTTCATAAAAAGAAACAGACAAAAATAGAAAAGGGAACAAAACGTTTCTAAGATAATAAGGGGTTGGATCTCTGCACCTCTCGGGCTTTGGATTTGCCCGGAGTAGGAACTGTAGCTGCAGTTTAGGAACCAGGTACTGGCATAGATTTCCTTTCTCTCAGGTGCAGGGCGTGACCTATGTCTCATTCTCTCTGTCTCCCATCGGGTGATGGGACCATGAGTGAGAATGAGGAGGGGAAACCCCAGCAGGAAGATGCTGAGGAATTACAACCACCTGTGCTCTATTTTCACAGACTCTGGACTCAGCATTCAAGTATCCTGCAGTCTGAACTTCACATCTGATACATTCCCTCATTGGCTACCATTGTTTGGCTAGCAAGGAAGTGCTTCTTGTCAACAAGGCAGCCAGATTGGGACCCGTAGGCATGGAATGGCTCTGAAGTAATCAGCTGTTTCTCTCTGTGCTTCGTCTAACTTTGGAGCCAGATGGTAAAAGACAGTTGTGCCCAGTTTAATCATGGCGTCCTTTAGGAATGTGATCAATGCCACTTAACTAGGGAGCAGGATTCTAAAAACACCACAGCTTCCATCTCTGGGGTGAAAATCAACCACTAGTACCTGCAATTTCTACCTGAGTTCTTGTCAACTCTTTGACCTTACTTGGAGTAATTTTACACTTCTCTGGCGTAGAATTCTTCACTAACCTCACAACAGATCAGTAGCGACAGTGAGGTACAACTCCCCCAACTGTGCCCTTTTATTTCTTTAATCTGGTGGCACAGATTTAAAATAGGGACTAAATTCAGGTGCAACTTAGAATCCCTGTAAGACAACAAATGTCAGGTCTCTATTAAAAATAGGTATCTTTCTGCAGCTATATCACATTCAACACGGATTTCATTTTCTACACATTTGCAGCATCTCCCAGGGGTGAGCTGAAGAGAAATGTCACTTCCATGTTTCCCATCTCTACCTAGATAGAGATTGTATTTCCCAAATAATAGCCATCTAGGTTGGATATTAGGAAACTAATTTTGCTAAGGTGGTGGTGAAGCACTGGAATGGGTTACCTAGGGACGTGGTGGAATCTCCATCCTGAGAGATTTTTAAGGCCTGGCTTGACAAAGCCTGGCTGGGTTGATTTAGTTGGGGTTGGTCCTGATTTCAGCAGGAGAATGGACTAGATACCTCCTGAGGTCCCTTCCAACCCTGATATTCTATGGTTCTATGACATACACTCCTACGACTCAATAGAAAAAATCATAGGACTGACCCCAAAGAATGGTGAGCTGGAAAAGGCAGAAGCAGGCAACTCATCTGGGGGAGCTGAGCTACTACGGTGAAGGTGGTGCAAAGATCACTATGTGGGAATTAGCAAATGTGATTTAAAAAAAAAAATCTTTGCTCAGCCCTAGTCAAGGCATTTATTACAGTTCTCTTACGTGGATTTTCTGATGCCTGATAAGGTGTGAGCTCCAATTGAAGCATTTCCCGCACTCGGAGCATGTATAGGGCATCTCCCCTGTGTGGATTCTCTGATGTGATATGAGGGCTGAACTATCAGTGAAGCGTTTCCCGCACTCAAAGCACGTGTAGGGCGTCTCTCCTGTGTGGATTCTAAGATGTGTGATAAGGTGTGAGCGCCGACTAAAGCTTTTCCCACACTCAGAGCACGTATAGGGTCTCTCTCCTGTGTGAATTCGCTGATGTGAGATGAGGGTTGAACTATCAATGAAGTGTTTCACACTCAGAACATCCATAAGGTTTCTCACCTGTGTGGATTCTCCGATGTGTGATAAGGGTAGAGCTCTGACTGAAGCTTTTCCCGCACTCGGAGCACATGTAGGGTCTCTCTCCTCTGTGTATTCTCTGATGAGTGACAAGGTCTGAGCTCCCATTGAAGCTTTTCCCACACTCGTGGCATGTGTAGCGTGTCTCTTCCAAGTTGATTCTCTCGTGTGGAATAAGGTCTGAGAGACTACTTAAGTTTTCTTCTGACCTCTGCTGAGTCTCACAGCCTGTTTCTTTTTCTGGGAGTGCACAACTCCGGAAACATTCCTTTGGATCTTCCTGACAACGTTCCATGTGGTTCTAGTTGCTCAGCATCTTCCTGCTGGGGTTTCTGCTCCTCATTCTCACTCACCAGCCCATCACCTGATGGGAGACAGAGAGAATCCAGACATAGGTCACTCCCTGCACCGGAGAGAAAGGAAATGTCAGAGAGAGGAATGGTAAAAGGGATGAACAAACCAAAATATGTGTGGGAAAGATCAAACCGACCAGGAGCTGGTTTTCCCCAAACCCTTCCCCAGAGGAGAGAGGAAAGGATCAGCTTTAGTCCGCATCTCACCAGAACACTCTGGGGAAAGCTACATTGGGCAGGGACCTGCTGCCACTTGTCAGAGTATAGGTGGGAAGCCATGAGTCACATCTGCCTAATGATTCCACATCTGCAGGAACAATCCTGAACTTGGAGAGCTCACAGGGTCTTTGTAGGGCATCCCAAATGTTTCCTGAATTCACAGCCAGTTTTTGAGTTGGTTTAACCAAGTCCTCACCTCTGCAGGCAGCTCTCGGGAGCACTTCTTTCTCAGAGCCCTGGAGATCTGGGACCCACGGCTCTTCCCCTCGTTCCAGCTGCGAGATCACATCAGGTTTGGAATCTGGAAGCCCTACTCCAGGCAAAGAAAACAAGGGAGGTCAGTGGAATTTGTGGGATACTTGTCACAAAGAATATTCCATGGTTTTACCCCCAGCTCATTTTTAAGCAGTAACATCACAAGGCCAGCTTCCTTGGCTCAAAGTGGCAGGAGAGTTGTTAATCATATGCATTACCTTCATGCCTAAGAACAAACTAACAGTGGGTCCCCATTGTGCTAGGCAAAGTACAAACAGAGAATAGTAGATGGCCCATGCCCTGAAGAATTTACAATCTAAATAGACCAGACAGACACAGAATGGGGGAAGGGGTAGAACCCACTGTTAGAATAGAGATATTCAGGCCTGCCTGTAAAGCCTATAGCTTAAGAACTTAGGGGTATTTTTTATCACTTAGCTACTTACAGGAGTGTGAAAAGAGAGAATCAAAATCACTGTCTGTATTTGTAAGGGCCTTCTCTTACATGGCATTGTCTGTGCTTCAGACTTCTGGTCTTTTGCTGCTTGCTGTCTGCGGACAAGAACCAGGGAAGCGGGAGGCCTCTGACATAACTGACATGACCTGGTAACTAAGAGGTGAGCTTTTAAGGAAGATTTTAATACACGTTGGAAATGATCAGGGATTCCCATGAGCACTGATGAGGGGACCATGCAAAATATGCATTTAGATCCTTGTCTTGTTTTATATCCTTTCCCCATTAGGCACACTGGCACTGTCATGGATCCATGGGATCTGTGCAATGCCTGGGCTTTTAAACAGTGCTTGGGAAGCCTCTGGCTTCAACACTCCTACTTCAACCTGTGAGCTCTGCCAGCAGGTCCAGCTGAATGACACTCCTGTTCAGAGACTGTTCCTCAGTCAATGCACAGAGCAAGTTTTTGCTGTGGCACTGGGCAGACTGTTAAAACATAGCAGGGTTCATTAGTGAACCGAAACACAGCACTGGAAAGTCCTTAGATTAGCACAGGGAAATGAAGAAGACAATATAGTCCATACTGGCCAATGCCCTTGAGCCAGGCTTCTGTAGAAAACGCTTTGGTTTCCTTTAACTGCACCTGTCCGTTTGTCTTTGCTCCAGTAGAGCTCCCTGCGTCTATGAGCCCAGTTATTCCTGCTCCCAAAAATGTAACGAGTCCATGTGTGCTTCACTCAGCCAAGAGGAGATCCTCCCATGGACAGGTGACAATTATTCCCTTGTCTCTGTTGGGTATTCCACTGATGTAGGTTGTTCCCAGCCTGTCCTTAATGCCCCATTCATATTACTCCATGACAGCTACGTGAGAAAACACCTCATGTCTCCTGCTTTTTATAATCATAGCAATACCAATCACAGAGGGAAACTGAGGTGTGTATTGGCATCATACAAGTATCACCAAAATTCCCACCTCTCTCACACACACACCGCTCACAGCCCCTGGAGAGAAAGCAACGCACAGGAACTGGACATTAGTCCAGTGAACACAGTGGAGGACAAGCTGCAATCCTCAAACCCTGGTGAAAAAGGAGAGGCATGTGAGTTCCTATCCAAGCACGTGCCCGGGATGGCAAGCCGCGGGGGCCACCCTGGATGTCCCTGTGAGGGCGGCAGTCAGGCAGCCTTTGGTGGCTTGCCTGCGGGAGATCCGCCGGTCCCGTGGATTCGGTGGCAATTCAGCGACGGGTACGTTATGTAGATTGATCCTTGTCTATGATTTCAATTATAACTGTCTCCATTCAATCAAGTTTCTGTGTTTCACCAAATTTCATCTTCTCAATTAACTGTGAGTAGCCATGAACAAGGGTGAGCTGTGCCCCAATACGTAATCTTATAGGTGTAAAAATTGCACAGGCTACACCACCAGGCTGTGACATCATCAACAAAGTGCCCATTTGTGCCTGGGTAGGGGCCCTGCTCTGGGAGGGAGGATGCAGCAAGGAGTCAGGATCGGTGGTCGGGGTCGCTGTGCACAGAGATGGGGAGGTTATATGGGGAGGGGGGTAATGAGTGGGAGAGGGAGGTCAAGAGTTCAAATAATATTTGGGGAAAAAATGTATACAAGTGAAACTGAACAGAAAGAAAACTGGAGTGTAGGCTCCAGAACAAGGCTTGGGTAGGGATTCGGGGTTAAAGGTCTGGGATCCCCCACAGCTCTGGATCCCCAAACCTCTCCTCCCTCCCACTGACCCACCCAGCCCACTTCCCAGGTGCCCTTCCCCCACACTCCCCTCCCCTTCTTCCCATTACTCTCAGCCGGCACCACCTCCCGGCATCTTGGGAGCTTCTTCTGTTCCCTCCTCGTCTCTCACAACCTCATCCCTCCTTTCTCCATCTTAACTCTAACCCTGCACACACCTTCCCCATGTCCAGGCATCACAGAATTAGCTACTCCCCCCACCCCTTCTCCTCGTCTCACATGGCTCTGTTCTTTCACCTTTGGGCTCCTGACTGACAACATTATATTCTCTTCTATCAAAAGATGAGCTCATCTGACTGTCACACAAGCCCTGCATCGGTCACACACCTATTTACTCAATTTAGAATTCTACAGGAGGCGTATTTTCCTCTTAAAACGAGGAAAAGGCATGAAAGCTACAGTGATTAATGTAGCCAATAAGGACGCATTAAATGCAATTTTAAAATGACTGATGACAAATGTCTAAAAATTATTCTAGTGGGTGGGAGATAAGGCAAAAAAGGGGGGGGGGCAAGGAAACTTGTCAAAACTTGAATGATGAATAAAGGTATAAAGTTATTACTGCTCAGGTTCTTTAGAGACCCCACAGCTTCTAATAAGCCAGGGGACAGGACTCCTTACCCAGCGAGGTCACCGTCTCATAGTTCTCCTGCATGACATCCCTGTAGAGGGCTCTCTGAGCGGGCTCCAGCAGAGCCCACTCTTCCCTGGTGAAATACACAGCCACCTCCTCGAAGGTCACCGGCCCCTGAAAGAGCAAGAGTCCAACACTCAGTACCTGCTGCCCCACTCACAGCCCCACTTTCAATCAAATGGAAGCTCTGGTGGATGATAGTCGACAGAGTCCCACCCCACCCCGCTCAGAGCATCCAGGAAACGCCAGGGGGAGGGACGAAGTGAGAGCCCCTTGTCTCTCCCAGCAGATCCATCCCCCCCTACTAGCCACAGACGGACACAGGAGATGGAGGCCCTGGCAGGGTGCAGGGAGAGCTCGCTGGCAGGGAGCCCAGCGTTGTTCTCATTGTGAAGAGCTGGACGGGGCCAGACTTAGTGGGGGGCAGATGACATGACATGACAGTGCAGGGGGGCCTTGCTGTGGGGGTTCCTCCAACAGGGGTGTCCTGTCTCTCCTCCCCACACTTCTCTTCAGCTGTCTGCCCCTGCAGCTGTTCCTGCAGCCCTGCCCCCTCCCCCCACTTGGAGCTGCCCTGGACAAGCTGCTCCCAGGAGCTTCCTGTGCTGTGTGGGGGAGGAGGGGTGGCCCCCACCCTCCTGCCTCTGTGCCCAGTCTCTGCTGAGCTGAGCTGGGGGGACAAGATTCTGTGCTGCTGCCTCTGGGTCAGGAGTGGGGGCTGCTGGCCCCTGCTGCCGTGTGAACGAGCCTTCAGACTAGCGAGTGCCGCTGGGCTGGAAGTGACAGCGGGTGTGTCTCACCCCTCCCCCCCACCCACACACACCCCACCACAGACAGTTCAGTTACTGTTGTTACTTCCTTTTACTTCCTGTCAAAATGCGCAAAGTACATGTAGTCTCTGTAATTTTATTCTTTCACATTCGGTCAGGATGACAGTGCTGGTAGTTTAGCTTTAACTGGTCTGTGCATTTCATCATTTTATTTCTGGCTTATGCTGAAATTCAGTTCTTTGAGTAACGAGTTCTAAAATGCCTCACCTGGCCTGGCTGGAGTAATTATCATTATTACTGTTATTGCCGTATTGTGCTTTGTCATTCGTTATTTAAATGGTACTGGCAAATAACAGACTGTACATGTTGCATGTATTTACCTGAGCAGGGCTCGTTTGAAAAAATTAGCTAAACTCAAAACTTCAGACACTGCAGATGAAGATCACTTATCTTCAGATTGTATTTTTAGTCTGTGACGAAGGAGGGAGTGGGGAGGATTGAGCTGGGGATGTTGCGGGAGAGTTTTACTGGGACTGTCTGCATTGGGGATGGGATATCAGGGTGTGACTTCACTTGAGGGGCGATAGCTGAGCATGTGACCTGAGCCCAGCGGGGGATGGGCCCAGGTGACACCTTCTGCCCCGGGAAACTAGACAAAGGCTGGAGGAGACGGCTGGAGGGGTTTTTTTCAGAGACTTAAAATTTCTTTGAAATAAATGCAGTTCCAAGTATGATACTAATAGCAGTGATGGAGTCAAATGTTAGTGAGTCACATACATGATTGTGATCAGTAAACATAAAGGCTAAAATAACTAGAAAATAAATTTGTGTTCTTAATAAAAGAGAAAAAACCTTAATCACGTATATAAAATTAAATAAATATGTTGTCCGTGGAGTGAAAAACAATTGACTAAAATAGAGGAGATAATGGCAGTAACACAGAGCGTGTCTGTTAAATAAAATAAGGTGCAAAGTATCCAACTTGTGTTTCTGATACCTGCATCAAAGCTCCAGATACCTCACGGCTTGGGATAGGGAATATCTTGCTGTATTATCTGCTGATTGTTCTAAATTTACTTTTAAATTGAATATGTGGCTGTAATTGGAGTCAGTATATATTTATCTTTCTTTATATAACAATTAGATACAGAGCTCGTCAGTGAATTTCTAAATTATTTTCTGCAAAAACTCTCAGTTTTCAGGTGCCTTAGTAGCCCCTGGGATCACAGTTAAAGTTGCACCCTCCCCAAAATCTGAAGTGGCCCCTGGTGAGCCAGGAGCGGGCACAGGGCTGCCGGGTATCTGGGGCTCCAGCAAGATGCAGCCCCCGTGTGAGCGCGCAAAGCTCATCTTGAGCTGCAGGCAGAGCGCCGGGCACCACAGGCCACAGCAGCAGTGTAGGAGGAAGGGTGGGAACGGCAGCCAGTGATTTTAGTTTACCGTTCATTTATTGTGTGGTGTTATAAATAACTAACACGTTATGTCACATGGAATCACTGTATGCTAAATAGAGAATCGATTGATCGGTCTGTAGCGAGAATAACCATGTATTAGGTATCTATGTAAATAGGGCTGACACGCAAGGCCTGTAGGCTGAGACCTGCAAGATTTTAGCTTCACTGTTTTAGGCCTTGGAGCTAAGAAATGCTGATATAAGTAAATGACCGAGGAATAACCCGATGCCCTAAGATGATGGGAAAAGAGGTACCAAGTGGTAACAGACTGAACAATTAGCCGGAAGATTAATTTTAAATAAAAAAATTCTGTAAAGACACCTCTGTTTCCAAATGTGCCTTAACCACAGGACACAGGTTGTGTGTCAATGCTAATGAGGTATAATCAGAAACACATTATGAAAAGGGGGTGCCCAGAGCAGGAAAATTGAGCTCCCTGTGGGAAACTCCAGCAGGAACCATCCCTCTACTGATGATCAATCCATGAGAGACACATCAGCCCCTAATACTATTGTTCAGGATGTGAGTGGATCTAGAGTCATAACTTTTGCACAGGTCTTTATAGAATTTCTGTGCACTTGGGGCGTCATAACCTTAACTGTAACTTTAATAAAACTTGTAAAACCGACTAGACCTTGTGCTTGTGAGTGTCTGTGTGGTCACTTCCCTTGGTGTGTGCGTGTTCCTAGAGACTGTACATTTGAAGCAAGTAGCAGAGGCGACTTTCACTCTGTTAAGCTTGAAACTGTCGCCACCAGAGCCGACCCCGCGGGGGTGAAATGCCACATTACAAACTGCACTTTACATAAAATCAAAGGCTGCACAATACACCACACACCAGGCCACCCTCACTTCTGCGCTGCTGCTGGCGGTGGCATGGCCTTCAGAGCTGGGCGCTCGGCCAGCAGCCGCTGCTGTGAGGCCGCCCTGCCAGTGCTGAATTTGTGCCAGAGCTGAGCTCTGGCGCCTCTTTCAATACAAACTAAGCCCTAGAGGGAGGCACCAGGGTCTGGACATGATGGTGGGGAGCCCGTGAGGGCCAGGGGGGATGGGGGGCACCAAAATACAAGTTCACCCAAGGTGCCATTTTCTCTAAGGCCAGCCCGGGAGCTGGGTGTGGGGGAGGGGCACATCCCCTAAGGCCGTGGTTCTCAGCTAGGGGTCCCTGGACCTCTGGGGGGGCTGCAAGCAGGTTTCAGGGGGTCCAGGGCAGAAAGCCCAAACCTCACTGCCTGGGGCCATGAGCCCTGCCACCAGGGGCTGAAGCCAAAGCTTGAGCCATTAGCTTTGGGGGGGGGGGCTGTCACATGGGGCCCCAGGCAATTGCCCTGGTTGCCGCCCTCCAACGCCAGCCCTGGCTTTTATATGCAGAGAACCAGGCACATGCAGGGCCGTGGAGTTTTTATAGCACGTTGGGGGCCTTAGAAAGAAAAAAGTTAAGAACCTCCCCCAGCCTCCCTCGTGGGTGCCCCTCACATCTCACAGCAGCCGCTGGTTAATCAGGTCAGGCTCCCAGCCCTGGGAGTCTGGCCCATTTTCCTAGCCCCACCGAGGGGGGTTGTTTCCTGTCCCACAAATTAGAGCATTTCCACCCTCTAACCTCATGGGTCTGTTCCTAGAATGGAAGCTGCATATTGAACAAGTCCCAACAGGTTTGCTGCACTCTGGCCTCCTCCCATTCTCCACCCTGGGAATTTTTTGGCAAACTCCAACCTCCAAACCAGACTGCCCAAACCTCCCTCCTCCGGTGTATTTGCTGTCCCTCTCCCTCCAGCAGGAACCCACCAGTAACTCCCCAATAACCCCTACCTGAACTGGCTCCACTGCAGCCATTTCCCTTCCCTATCCCATGGGAGGATGGGACGAGCTGGAGCGAAACATGGACGACATCCTGCAGCCTGGCAGGGCGAGAAGGGCAGTTGTGGAGGTTTCAGAACAGGCTTTAGTTCATGTCACATCACGATTCCCCCAGGATCTTTCCCTGCAGAGACACAGCCTAGGCTCTGCCATGCTGGGAACATGCTCCAGCTCTTTATTGCAGGAGAGACCTGGTCCCTCCTGCCAGGCTAAGCCCACAGGGAGATTTTTCAGCCTCCCCAGTAATAAAGTCTCTGAACAAAATGCTGGAAAGGAGCAGAACCAAAGGGGCTGGGCAGGCTCCATAGGGACACTGGCTCCTCCCTTCCCCTCCTGTGCCGCCATGTCCTGTTGCTGGCAGAGATCGCCCCCCCACCATCTCGCCCCCACCCAGAGGCAGCCACGTCTGCGGGCTCCCCGAGCCAGCACCTACTAACCACCACCCACGCTGGGGGAGTGACACAGGACAGCAAATTCCACCTACCCAAGGACAAATTGCTGCACATCAAACAGGCTGGGTTCACATCACAAAGCTGAGGAGAATTGAAACAGCAACTGGAGAATTACAGAGAAAATAGGGCAAAATGAGAGACTAGAGAGTCAATAATTTTAGGGAAAATGAGGGAATCTCCTGGGGTTTTTTGGCCACATGTGGGGAGGGGAGAGAGAAGGGGAAGAACTAGAGAGAATTGTTCTCAGGTTTTGAGACGGAAAGAAATGGCACAAACAGGAAAAGGATGCGAGTAGCTCACCCCCATGACCATAGGCATGTGCAGCACATTTCATTAGGGTGTGCACCCAGGGAGCCCCGCCCTAGCCCCATCCCATGCACTGCCTCCCCCTTCCTGCCCCCTGGCTGCCCCCCTCAGAACCTCCAACCCCCCCTGCTCCTTGTCCCCTGACTGCCTCCTCCTGGGACCCTGCCCCTAACTGCCCTCCAGGACCTAACCCCCTATCTGAGCCTCCCTGCTCCTTGTCCCCTGACTTCCCCATCCTGGGACCCCCCCCACTGTAACTGCCTCCCTAGGACCCTACCCCCTACCTGTCCCCTGACCCTTATCCACCCCACCCTGAGATAGACCCCGGGACTCCCACACCCCATCCAACCGCTCCCACCCCTGACAGGACCCCAGAACTCCTGACCCATCCAACTCCCTCTGCTCCCTGCCTGCCCCGACCCCTCAACCCATCCAATCCCCCTGCTCCTTGTCCCATGACCAACCCCTCCAGAGCCCCCCCCCCAACGATCCACCCCCCCTCCCCACCACCGGGCGGCGGAGTCGAGTGGCTGCGCCCACCCACACACTCAAAGTGGCCGGGGAGGTTCCCTCCTTCGGGGAAGGTTGCCTAGTGGTTAAAGGGCGGACGACAGACTCAGGGTGTTCTGGGTTCGAGTCTCTGCTCTGCCACAGACTCCTGCTCAGCCTTGGGAAAGTCACTTCACCTCATTGTGCCTAGATCCCACCTGCCTAATGGGGCCAACACTGACCCTGCCTAATGGGCTAAATCCCTTCATGGCTGGGTGATGGGGGGGGGGGGGATGGAAATACCAACATGGGGCGATTGGGGCTGAATATATCCACAGCCAGAGAGTGGGAGCCAGCTCCACAGGGGGGATGGGAGCGAGAGGGGCTCAGGCCAGCAACACAGAGGGGGGTCAGGGCTTCAGCCCTGCAACTTTTGGCACTAAGGTGGCTGGGGCTCCCGAGCCGGGGACTTCAGCCCCACATCTTCTGCCAGGGTCCGGGGCTTCCCCCACACCGCCCCAACTCGGCTCTCCCCGCCGGTACCTGGAGCTTCTCCTCAGCCCAGCTGGGCTCCCCGGGGCACCCGCCGCTGCTGTGGCCGGAGCCGAGCATGGCGGGCAGGGAGCAGCGATTCACGCGGGGCCCCTGGCAGAGCCCCCAGCCCGAGCGGGGCGGGGCAGTCCCGGGGGAGCGGGGGGGGCTCTGCTGCTGCTGGCCCCGCCCCCCACACCGACCCCTGGGGCTGTTTGGGGGTCTCCTCAGCCCAGGGCCAGGAGCAGCGGAGCGGAGCCTGCCCAGCAAACAGCGGATCGCAGCTGCGCCCCGGGGAAAAGCACCGCGGAGGAGGCGCCACAAGCTGCCGGCAGCGGGTCATTCCCGGGGGGGCCGAGCACCCGCCTGCAGCCGCCGCAGCCTCCTCCCCCCCCCGAGCCCCCACGGGAGGGGGCAGGGGCGGCTCTACAAATCACGCTGCCCCAAGCAGCGCGGAGCGCTGCGCCGCCCTTCCCCAGTCCCGCGGCGGGTCCCCTCTTCCCGCGGCTCCGGCTTCCTGGGGAGGGCGGCATTTGGCTCCGGTGGAGCTCCCGCCGGCATGCCTGCGGCAGGTCCACCGGAGCCCGGGACGAGCGGACCTGCCGCAGTCATGCCTGCGGGAGCTCAACCGGAGCCGCGGGAAGACGGGACCCGCCGCAGGCATGACTGCGGCAGGTCCGCTCGTCCCGGGCTCCGGTGGACCTGCCGGAGCCAAATGACGCCCTCCCCAGGATGCCGCCCCAAGCGGGCGCTTGGCCCGCTGGTGCCTAGAGCCGCCCCTGGGAGGGGGGGAGCAGCCTCCCCAGCCGGGCTCAGGGCATTGGGGTGCCGGGGCTCCCCCCATGCGCACGCCTGGGCCCGGGACACTCACACACACACTCTGCCCCGGGGCTCCTGGTGCCCAGAGACCGAGCAACCCCGCCTGCCCCACCGCCCTTCCCCGCCTGCAGCTCCGGCCTCTCCTCCCGCCCCGCCAGCCGCACCCAGGGGAGCCCCGGGCCCCAGGCTCTGTCCCCACCTGGAGCCCAGCGGGGCCGGGGGCAGCTCCTGCTGCAGCTGAGAACAGCGGCTCCGCTCCGGCCCGGGCGGCTCCAGCGCTGCTGGCAGCACGTGGCCACCAGGGAGCAGCTGCTGGGCCCGGGCTCCTGCGTCACAATGTGCCAGAGCCCCGCCCCAGGAGCTGCCCCGCCCCGGCTGTGCCAGAGCCCCGCCCCGGGCTGTGCCAGAGCCCCGCCCCAGGAGCTGCCCCGCCCCGGTCTGTGCCAGAGCCCCGCCCCAGGAGCTGCCCCACCCCGGGCTGTACCAGAGCCCTGCCCCAGGAGCTGCCCCTGGGATTTGTTCTCCTGCCTCCTACTTCCCAGCACCCACCGCTCCCAGCTGCTCCTTTCTGTGTCTGCAAACACCCCCGGGCTGCAGCGCTCGCTGGGGCTGGCTCCAGTGGCTGAAGTTGCCTCCATCTCTAATCACCTGGGGCGGGGTAGAGGGAACGAAGGAGGAGATGGGCCCAGGTGTGAAAGCAGAATTAGGGGGCAGGGTAAGAAGGACTGTTTGGAAAGGTGGAAAGGAAACCCTGTCACCGCTCCTGGGTGATCCAGATGGAGTCAGAAGAAGTTGGGCAGCAGAGGCTCAGATAAATTGAGGGGAACCCCCTGGGTGTCCCAGTGTTGGCCAGGGATTGTACAGCACCTAGCGCAATATGGGGTCCCGATCTCAGTCATGGTCTGTGCAGCACCTGGGAGCCCTAATGTCTGTTTCCTGATCACAGGCACTGGGGATGGAGTGAGGGAAACCTCAGCACCTGAAGGGTTAATGCAGCCCTGTGTACAGCCCCTGCTAGGGTGACCAGACAGCAAATGTGAACAATCGGGACAGGGAGTGGGGTGATAGGAGCCTATATAAGAAAAAGACCCAAAAATCGGGTCATCCGGTCATGCTAGTCCCTGCTGCGCTTACGAGGGGTTGGCTTAGAGAGTTGTAGTAATAACAGCAGCAAAGAGTCTTGTGGCACCTTATAGACTAACAGACGTATTGGAGCAGGAGCTTTCGTGGGTGAATCCCCACTTCGTCAGATGCACCAATAGTCCCATATGGTCTAGTGGGCAGGATTCCTGGTTTTCATTTACAGGGCCTGGGTTCTACTTCTGGTGTGGGAACAGTGCAGAGCTTTTGCCCAGAGTGGAGACAGGAAATGAAAGGAACAGGAAGGGATCCTGCCAGCAGGGGGGTTAGACAGTGTGGGGAGGGGATCCCAGACGTGGGGGGGGGGGCAGAGGTCTGAGGGGAGACCAGGGAAGGATCCCAGCAGTGTGGGAAGTTGAGAGCACAGGCCTGGCATGGGGACCTGGAAGAGTGAATGTGTCCCTCTAAACCCATCAACTGCAGACTAGGCAGGACTGGAAGAATTACGTGTTTGTTGGTAAATGTCAATTTCTGTGTAAACACACAACCCAATGGCAAAATATTTCCATCGATAATCATCAAAACTGACAGATGGGCAAAGTAAGAAACATGCTGCTTGAGAACTTACCCTGTTGTAGGAGCAGCAGTGAGCTGTGTGCTGCGTATCACCTGTATGCCCAAAAGGTCTGTTACACTCCCCCCACCCTCCGCCCCATCTCCTCTCCCTCTCTGAATGCCTGTGAAGTGGCTTTCCCCCTCCCCCCCTCCTGCAATGCTTGTGGGATGAAGGGGCTGGTTGAACAGCTGGAAGATCAGAAGAGCTCCTAGATAGACAAGGTGTCTGGGACTCTCATTAGGCAGCACTGTGAAAGCACAGCTGAGCACAGGGCCCCTTCCCCTTTTAAGGACCTGAACCTCATGGCCTGTGACTAGAGATGACTTGGCTGCATCCGGTGGGTCACACTCCACCTCAGCCAGTGTCCATGCAGGGTCCATGTGTGTGATCGCTGCCTAATGAGAGTCCCAGACACCTTGTCTACCTGGGAGCTCTTCTGCTCTTCAACCAGCCCATTCATCCCACAAGCATTGCAGGATGGAGCGGGAGGGGGAGGGGGAAAGCCACTTCACAGACATTCAGAGAGGGAAAGGAGACAAAAGGAGGATGGGGGGTGTAACAGACCTTTTGAGCATAGAAATCACTGCTGTTCCTACAACAGCAGGAACAGGCCACTAGGAGCTGAGAAAAGGAAACCATCATGTTTCTGCCTGGCTTTGAACCAAGGACCTTTTGTGTGTTAGGCAAATGTGATAACCACTACACTACAGAAACTCTGTCATGGGGCTATGCCCTTCCCTTCATAAGAATGGCCATACTGGGTCAGACCAAAGGTCCATTCAACCTCATATCCTATCTGCCAACAGTGGCCAATGCCAGGTGCCCAAGAGGGAGTGAACCTAACCGGAAATGATCAAGTGATCTCTCTCTTGCCATCCATCTCCACTCTCTCACAAACAGAGGCTAGGGACACCATTTCTTACCCATCCTGGCTAATATCCATTAATGGACTTAACCTCCATTAATTTATCTGCAAAAAGAAAAAAGAGAACATGTGGCATCTTAGAGACTAACAAATCTATTTGAGCATAAGCTTTTGTGAGCTAAAACTCACTTCATCGGATGCATGCAGTTAAAAATTCAGTAGGAAGATATATATACACACAGGGAACGTGAAAAAAATGGGTGTTGCCATACACACTACAACGAGAGTGATCAGTTAACGTGAGCTGTTATCAGCAGGAGAAAAAAACCTGATTTTGGGAGGGGAACAGGAGAAAGGACAAAGGAAGCAAGAGACGAAGAGAAAAGAGGGATCAGACAGTGGATGGAGCAAGAGGTGAAACAAAAAGGAAAAACCCTTATGTCCCCAGTGATTCTAAGAGACAAAATCACAGGTGCAGAATAAAATTCTGCCTCCTTAACCTCGTGTTTTCCATGCCTAGAATTCAACTGACCCAGATGGATCAGACTGAACAGGTTTCAAACCTCCAGGAGGCTCTTACCTTCTAAACAGGGACGGCTGTTTTCTAGTAAAATCACTAAAAGGGAAGGAGAAAACTCGAAAGAGGTTCCTCCTGGCACTCACGTCCGTGAAGCCGAATACTCTCTCAGACCTCAGAGAGAGACCTGGAGAAGGAGACTTGCTGGAGCAAAGCCACAGGGGTCTCTGAGGTTTCCCTGGCCCCTCGCCCCTGTCCTGCCTGGCTGATGTCAGCATCTCTCTGTGAGGTCACCACCTCCCCACCACCTTGGACCAATAGGCTGAGGTCCTGCAAAAGGCCTTTGTGATGTCACTGCCACACCCCTCCCTTGCTGTGCCAATGTCCTGCCCCTGGCCAGGCACTTTGCAGGTTTGAGCTACTCCCTGTGGATCACCCCATTCAAGGAGTGTTCGTTCTAGGCAGCAAGCCGGCTAGACAGGGAAACATCAGACGCTGCTCCCAATGCTACACTCAGTTTTTCAGAAATTAGTCGACTCTATGGCCAGAAGAGACCATTAGAGCATCTAATCTGACCCCCTGGATATCACAGGCCTCCTGTATGGCACAATAGCTACTTTGGGGGCAAATACATTCCAGAAAGGCATTTAGTCTAGATGAAATGACATGAAGAGATGGAGAATCCACCATTTTCCTTGGTAGCTTGTTCCTGTGGTGAATCATCCTCGCTGTTGAATATTTGTGCCTTTGTTGTAATATGAATTTGCCTCTTTTCATCTTCCAGCCATTGGGTCTTGTTATACCTTTCTCTGCTTGATTCAAGAGCCCTTTAATTCCCAAATCTTTTCTCTCCCTGAAGACACTTCAACACTTCAATGAAGTCACCTTTCAATCTTCTTTTGATAAGCTAAACAGGTTGAGCTCTTTCAATAGCTCACTAGAAGGCATTTTTCTCCAGCCCTCAGAACCTTTGGTGGCTCTTTGCTGCCCCAGCTCCAATTTCACAACATCTTTTTCAAATGAGGACACCAAAACTGGAGGCAGTATTCCAGTATCAGTCTCACTGATGCCGTGTCACCTCCTGTGATGTTATTGACATAATCTGTAACTCTATAGATCACCGTTGTGACAACTGTTCTGTATTTGTAGCCAGTATTGTAGAAAGGTTGTCGTGTAAGGGGTCTATGGAGAGGTTCTGATTGGCTGATTATAATGATGCTATCTCTAGATGTGTTTCATTTTTGTAGTTGAAGTTATGAATATTGGCTCTCTGCTGGCTCACCCACCCCCTCGCCACTGCCCACCCACTTGCCTCCTCAGCCCTCCTCCCTCACCTGCTATTGTGTCATACAGGAGGCCTGTGCAGGGGGTCAGATTAGATGCTCTAATGGTTTCTTCTGGCCATAAAGTCAACTAATTTCTGAAAAACTGAGTGTAGCATTGGGAGCAGCGTCTGATGTTTTCCTGTCTAGCCGGCTTGCTGCCTAGAACGAACGCTCCTTGAGTGGGGTGATCCACAGGGAGTAGCTCAAACCTCCAAAGTGCCTAGCCAGGGGCAGGACATTGGCACAGCAAGGGAGGGGTGTGGCAGTGACATCACAAAGGCCTTTTGCAGGACCTCAGCCTATTGGTCCAAGGTGGTGGGGAGGTGGTGACCTCACAGAGCGATGCTGACATCAGCCAGGCAGGACAGGGGCGAGGGGCCAGGGAAACCTCAGAGACCCCTGTGGCTTTGCTTCAGCAAGTCTCCTTCTCCAGGTCTCTCTCTGAGGTCTGAGAGAGTATTCGGCTTCACGGACGTGAGCGCCAGGAGGAAACTCTTTTGAGTTTTCTCCTTCCCTTTTAGTGATTTTACTAGAAAACAGCCGTCCCTGTTTAGAAGGTAAGAGCCTCCTCGAGGTTTGAAACCTGTTCAGTCTGATCCATCTGGTGACAGTTGAATTCTAGGCATGGAAAACACGAGCTTAAGGAGGCAGAATTTTATTCTGAATTTTATTTGATCCTCACCAATGACCTGGGCCATCCTTTGGGCTCTCTGGTGAGAACCCTCAGCCTCCCGTCCTCAGTCTCTACCCTGATTGGCTGAGCAGGGGTTATTGACAGGGAGGAGACTCAGGTCCTTGTTGTTCTCTTTCAAGACCAAGGAAATAAGTCAGAACCAGTTCTATGTTTGACTAATTTTGCTGCTTCTCTGCATTAATGGTCTCTGAGCAGTTCATGATTCTCTCTAACATGATTCTCCTCAAATACTTGCTGAATAATTACTGTCACTGTTGTTGGTCTGGAGCTCATCTGAGAGCACTTTATTCAGGTCATTCAATGTCTGAAATTCAAGATCCGATGGTTAGTTTGAAAATCAGGGCTCTTGGGTCCTATTCCCAACTCTGCCAATGACTGGCTGTGTGACCTCCGACAAGTCAATTCTCCTTTCTCAGCCTTAGCTTCTCCCTCTTTCAAGTAGGGATAATAATGATCTGCTCCTACCTACCTCACGGTGGGTGGAGGCAGGGCCGGCTCTAGGTTTTTTGCCATCCCAAACAAAAAAAATTTTGGCTGCCCCCACCCCAGCCCTGGGCTCCCCACTGCACCTCCCTGCCACCCCAGACCTGGGCTCTGCCCCCTCCACCTGCACCCCCTGCCACCTCAGGAGGTGTGGGGGGGGGAAATTCCAGATCTTTCCACCTTCTTCCAAATTCCTCCTAAGGCGCCACTTTGGGGGAATGTGCTCAGTGGGGGAGCGGCAGCCCCCCTGCTCCCCCCTAGCTATGCTCCTGCTTGTGGGGGCCCCTGCAAGACCCAGGGCCTGGGGCAAATTGCCCCACTTGCCCCCGCCTCTGGGCGGCCCTGCTAGCAGCTCTTCTGGGAGCGCAGGGAAGGAATGACTCCCCCTTCTCTAGCTTCTCCCCGTGGGGCTCTGGGGAGCAGGGAGGGGTGTGTTATAAATTCCATCCAACTCCCCCTTTGATCCAAGCCAAGGGGCGTCTCAGCTCTGCACGATCCCCTTGGCAGGGCCAAACAAGGGATGTTTTCCACTGCCCAGGAGACCCAGCCAGGGACTCAAGGCAGCCCCAGACTTTCCCTTTCTCCCTTCTGGGAAATCAAGTTCAAGTTCTACAAGCAGCTAAAGAAGCCTCAACCCCGCATCTGAATTAATGTCAATTTCTCACTGCCTGACACAAACAAATGTCATTTAAATCCCAGGTGAGTCCACTTCAGTCATTCCTCAGCCCGATTCCTTCACCCTCCTGCCTTAGCTTAGGGCATTGCGCCACCCTGTGGGCATTTCATGTCCCTCCTCAGTTTCACATACAGACACAATTTCCTTTGCCGTTCAACGAACAGCAAAACCTTTCTGTGTCTCTAGGCTGAGTCAGGGCATTCAATTCCATTGAAACCTTCTCTCCTGCAATGGTAATGGTCAAACAGAGGGGACGTGGCCACCTTCAGCCCTGGCAGTGAGATATTCCCTCTCCTCTTTCTTCATGCTGATGTCGTTATTCCATAAAACATGAACCATGGAATAAATAGCTGAGTTTACTTCAGGGTGAGGAAAGAAAGGAGCCACCAACTCCCCAAAAAATCTCAGTGCCCCAGAGAAAAGCTGCCCCTATTATTGGAACTAATGATGTGCTGGAGATATGTTGGGAAAAGGGACTGTCTGAATTGCCAAGGCAGGAAACAAACAATCTACAGCAACATCATTAACCACAGACACACTCTAGCCATGCTCCAGCCAGTGGGGAAATGGGCAGGAATTCATAACGTCAACTATAAAAATGATACACATCTAGAAATAGCATAATTATAATCAGCCAGTCAGAACCTCTCCATAGACCCCTTACGCGACAACCTTTCTACAATATTGGCTGCAAATATAGAACAGTGGTCGCAATGGTGATTTATACAGTTACAGATTATGTCAATAACATCACAGGAGGTGACACGGCATCAGTGAGACTGATACTGGAATACTGCCTCAAGTTTTGGTGTCCTCATTTGAAAAAGATGTTGTGAAATTGGAGGTAGGGCAGCAAAGAGCCACCAAATGTTCTGAGGGCTGGAGAAAAATGCCTTCTAGTGAGCTATTGAACAAGCTCAACCTGTTTAGCTGATCAAAAGAAGATTGAAAGGTGACTTCATTGAAGTGTTGAAGTGCCTTAATGGAGAGAAAGGATTGGGTATTAAAGGGCTCTTGAATCGAGCAGAGAAAGGCATAACAAGACCCAATGGCTGGAAGGTGAAAAGAGACAAATTCATATTACAAATAAGGCACAAATATTCAACAGCGAGGATGATTCACCACAGGAACAAGCTACAAAGGAAAGTGGTGGATTCTCCATCTCCTGAAGTCATTTAATGAAGACTAGATGCCTTTCTGGAATGTGTTTGCCCCCAAAGTAGCTCTTGTGTCATACAGGAGGCCTGTGACATGCAGGGGGTCAGATTAGATGCTCTAATGGTCTCTTCTGGCCATAAAGTCGACTAATTTCTGAAAAACTGAGTGTAGCATTGGGAGCAGCGTCTGATGTTTCCCTGTCTAGCCGGCTTGCTGCCTAGAACGAACGCTCCTTGAGTGGGGTGATCCACAAGGAGTAGCTCAAACCTCCAAAGTGCCTGGCCAGGGGCAGGACATTGGCACAGCAAAGGAGGGGTGTGGCAGTGACATCACAAAGGCCTTTTGCAGGACCTCAGCCTATTGGTCCAAGGTGGTGGGGAGGTGGTGACCTCACAGAGAGATGCTGACATCAGCCAGGCAGGACAGGGGTGAGGGGCCAGGGAAACCTCAGAGACCCCTGTGGCTTTGCTTCAGCAAGTCTCCTTCTCCAGGTCTCTCTTTGAGGACTGAGAGAGTATTCGGGTTCACGGACGTGAGCGCCAGGAGGAACCTCTTTTGAGTTTTCTCCTTCCCTTTTAGTGATTTTACTAGAAAACAGCCGTCCCTGTTTAGAAGGTAAGAGCCTCCTCGAGGTTTGAAACCTGTTCAGTCTGATCCAGCTGGTGACAGTTGAATTCTAGGCATGGAAAATACGAGCTTAAAAATACGAGTTTATGGCGCACCTGGGATTTTGTCCCTTTTAATCACCGGGGACATTAGGATTTGTTATTTTTGTTTCACCTTTTCCTCCCTCCCTCCCTCCTTTCTCTTCGTCTCTTGCTTCTTTTGTCCTTTCTCCTGTTCCCCTCCCAACATTAGGAGAGGTGTGTGTGTGTGTATTGCGGGGGAGTGCTCTGCAGCTCTCACTGTGGGAGGTCCATCCAAAAATGTGGGGCTGAAATAGTGCTCGGGCAGTGATCCCCACCAGTGACCTGGGCCATCCTTTGGGCTCTCTGGTGAGAATCCTCAGCCTCCCGTCCTCAGTCTCTACCCTGATTGGCTGAGCAGGGGGTTATTGACAGGGAGGAGACTCAGGTCCTTTATGTTCTCTTTTAAGACCAAGGAAATAAGTCAGAACCAGTTCTGTGTTTGATAAATTTTACTGCTTCTCTGCATTAATGGTCTCTGAGCAGTTCATGATTCTCTCTAACATTGCAGTTCTCCTCAAATACTTGCTGAATAATTCCTGTGCACTGTTGTTGGTCTGGAGCTCATCTGAGAGCACTTTACTCAGGCCATTCAATGTCTGAAATTCAAGATCCGAGGGTTAGTTTGAAAAATCAGGGCTCTTGGATCCTATTCCCAACTCTGCCCCTGCCTGGGCATGTGACCTAAGACAAGTCAATTCTCCTTTCTCAGCCTTAGCTTCTCTCTCTTTCAAGTAGGGATAATAATGATCCGCTCCTACCTATCTCAACACACTCACTCTTCCCCAATACACACACTCCCCCAACACACACACTGTCTCTCCCCACACACAAACAGTCTCCACACTGCAGTTGAAAAGCAGCTCGCAATCCAGTAGGATGCCCATGGAACAATGGGATGGAGAAACCTGTATCGTGTGATGCTATGCCATCCTCTGAGACATCACAAACCCTTCTCAAATCACCCTGCACCTGTTGCACAGTGGTATAGCTACCCACAGTGCACTGCTCTCTGTGGCGATCCAAGAGATGCTAGCGTGGATGTGCACTGGTGACACAAGGGGCATATTGTGGACACGCAACAGCGGTTTAATTAAAACACTTTAAAGCAGCAATGCCAGGGGGTTGGTGGCTCCTTTCTTTCCTCACCCTGGAGTAAACTCAGCTTTTTATTCCATTCTTGATGTTTCATGGAATAACAACAGACGACCGAAGAAAGATGTGGACAGGGTGGGTCTCAGGGGACGGGCAGAGAGGTTTGAGCGGTGGGCAGAGCAGGTCTTGAAGGAGGGGGCAGTGGGCAGGGCAGGTCTTGGAGGAGGGGGCAGAGAGGTGGGGGCAGTGGGCAGGGAGGTTTCAGGGGAGGGGCACAGAGGTGCAAGTGGTGCAGGGCAGGTCTCAAGGGAGAGGCACAGAGGTGTGGGTGGTGGGCAGCGTGGGTTGCAGGGACGGGTCAGCGAGGTGGCGGCTGGTGGGCAGACCTTGTGGTAGGGAGTAGAGAGGCATGAGCAGCAGACAGGAAGGCCTTGGGGGAGGAGAGGAGAGGAGCGAGCGAAAGGTGGCTCATCCATCCTCAGCCAAAGAGGAAGAGTGGGGGTGGGAAGTGGCCGAACTGGAGCAAGGAGGGAGCACAGGTGGGGCCTCAGAGAGAGGAGAAGGGGGAGGGCAGTGCCATGGTCTGGGCACCAATGGGCGCCCCACTTCTAGGGAGCTTCCAGCGCTCACACCCAGCCTCCCCAAATGCAAGAGCCATGGGCCACCTATTCTCTTCATCTTCACTAACCAAGCCCCTCCCCAAGCTATGTTGATGGGAGAAGCCCTCCTGTTGGCACAGCGCTATCTGCACCGGGGTTAGGCTGATATAACTCCATTGCTTAGGGAGGTAAATTTTTTACACCCCTGAGTAATGTAGTTACACCGATCTAATTTTGTAGTGTAGACCTGTCCAAAGAACCTTGGGAGTAAAACTTCACCTGCTCCTCTGCTTTACTGAATCCAAACACCAGCAAAGCTTGTCAGGCCCAGATGGAGGTTGGCAGAGAGTCAGGTGTGTGCAGACATGATCCCTTCAGCAACTGTAGGCACCATGGCTTAGCTGGCTAAAACCAGTGTTTTGTATACAGGAGATCCTGGATTCAAGTTCCAGTGGTACCTTACTGAGTTGCTTTTGGGGCACCTGGTACTGGCTACTGTCAGAAGACAAGATTCAGAGCTAGATGGACCGTCGGTCTAGCCTAGTGTGGTTTTTCTTATGGTTTAAATTACACTCACAGGCACTGATGATAGAGTTACTGAAAGGAACTAAAATAATTAAATAATAAAGTCTGTCTAATAGTCGTACGAAGGAATGTGCAGACTAAACAGACAGAGGGGGCATAAGTGTATAAATGATAAAATAAGGTAACCACATAACAGTGTTTAGCCCACTGGGTTATCTTTAGTCCATGCATTATGCTTTTCCGGGACGATGGGTAAACATCCTCCCCATAAAAAGACAAAAAGTGGGGGAATGTAGTAAGAGGAGGCCCTAAGATATAAACCTTGGTATCAGAGGCCTGGTATGAGGCCTGAGGCCTAAAGTAATGATCAAGACTTTGCTAACATAAAGCAAAGTTAAGCTGTGAGCCAGAGGCAGGCCCTGCTCACAAAAGCTGGCAAGGAAAAGGCTGATGCTGCAAGAAGATACGTACCTAAAAAGGTACTGAACACTAGATATCAGAACATTCACATACTTGCACATTCCACACAGATAACAAAGAACAGGCTGGCCAATCCCAATGACAGGGGCAAAAGGGTAAAATGATGGATAAAGTTGTTTTGATCGAACCAACATGTACAAGGTAGAAGGCGGCTCCTTAATACATAGAGGGGTTGTAACTTGCTACGTAGAGAGGTTGTACCTCAATACGTCAGGTGTGATGTGTAACTTGTTTGTATCTGTGTATAAGAATGCATCCCTGGGGAGGTGCCTTTGTCCGGCCGTAGGGGGAGTGGAAAGTCCCGCCACTAAGCCGGGTCCTTGCCAAGAGGCACTCTCTCGCAGTACGCCCGGTAGACTAAGTAATCTACGGGGACCCTGCACAGGTGTCCGAGGTCGCAATAAACCTAGCCGACGTGGCTTTGCATCTTACTGGACTCTGTGGTTATTGGGGATTCTCGTCGAGTCTGCTGTGTCAGCTATCTGCAGAGCTGGGGCAGCACACAGAGGGAACTCACGCACGCAGCCAAGTGATATCAACAAGGAAAAAGCAGAGCACCATACCGGTACCGCTCTGACAACACCAGCTGGAAATACACCTGGATGACAAAACTGATTCAGAAATCAGAAGAGAATAATAATAGTACATTCAAACCAAAGTCCCCAAACAGACTAGTATTGGTTTTTCAGCAGAAAATTTTTATTTTCGGCTAATTCTGTTTTCTCAGTCAGACTTTGCCAAGGGAAGCAGAGAGAAAATGGTTGAGTTGCCTCCTTCAGAACAGCTTGGCCTAGACACTAGCTCTGGTTCACTGTTGTGGCCTTGCTCAGGTTGGGGGTATTTTAATTATTTGGGGAGGTCCCAGGGTGTTTGGGGGAGATTATGAGGCTGTTCCCCTTTGAGATAAAAACTAAGAAATGGCGGACTAGAGAATTTTTTTTAGAAATCTGGGATTTAGACATTTTATTTGAAGCAAGGGCAGGGGTGCAGCTGAGATTCTGAGAAGGTTTTTGTTTGCAAGAAGCAACATTGTGGGATCTGTCATTGTACCAAGGGGGGAGATGGTTGTCTATAAAGGAGAATGAAGAGTAAATGCAGCCGATGAGGATGGGATTTGAACCCATGCATGCAAAGCACAATGGATCAGCAGTCCAGCACCTTAACCACGCAGCCACCTCATCTGAGCTGTTAAGACAGGGACAGGAGGAGAAATCTAAGGCCAGCAGAGATAGGGACACAGGCGTTTTTAAATACTAAGCATAAGCAGGGGCTGAATGAGCTCCCCCCCTCACATCTAGTGATGAGCTGGGGGAAGACTTCAGGAACAGGCCGTGTTTGCATAGACACCCCTGCTCTGCCTAGCTATGCAGCATGAGGGGGCCGCTTCCCCAAAATGACCAGTTTGGGATGGTGGCGGGTAACAAATCACTTTAGGATTGAGTGGAATGAAATGTTATTCTCCTTCCTGTACAAGTGAAGGGCAGTGGAACATACCTAGGCCGTCCTGACGGAGGGGTGGGTGGGTGAGGAATCGCTTTCATTGGACTGCAGAGAAGTGATTGAGGACGTCCCCCTAACCCAGTGGTCCCCAAACATTTCACACTGTGCCCTCGTGTCCATGGCTGTGGCCCCTCGGAAGCCGCGGTCGAGAACCGGGGCTGAGAGTGGGGCCGCTACTTGCTGGGGAGAGGGGTGTGGACAGGGGTAAGGGGGTCGAGGCCGGGCTGGGAGCCAGGGGCCAGGCTGAGGGTGGGGTTGGGGAAGAGCTGGGACAGAGTGGGGCTGAGTGGGGCTCCCTCCCTGCCCTCCATGGGGGCTGGCTCAGGCCCTGAGGTGCCCCCATCAATCTTCCTCTGTGTCCCCCTAGGAGTCACGCCCCACATTTTGGGGACCACTGACCCCTACTCGCTCAGCAGGGGCTAGTGATGCCAAAGCCCAGGGAAAGGGAGAACAAGTGCGGGGGCCCCAGCACCGGAACCATGACCCCCCCACTTCTGTGTGTGGCTCCGCCCCCTTCCACCCCTTCCACCCATGGCCCCATCCACTGTCACCTCTGTTCCACCCCTTCCCCCACTGGCCCCCCCTTCACTCCTTTACCCAGCCCCGCTGCGGCCCTGAGACCAGAGACGCTCTGTGCCCCTGCTGCAGCCCCTGGGCCGTAGCAGAGAGTGGGAGCTCCTCCAGCCCTGGGGCTGACATGGGGGAGACTTTCCCGGGGGGCCCAATTTGGCTAGGGCCTCTAGTCATGGGCCCCACTGCCCCCTTGGCAACGCAAGGTTTGGGGAGGCTGAGCCCCCCCGAGCCTCCATTACGAGCCGCCCAGGCTACCTCTGCTCAGTGGGTGGCCAGTCTCCCTGTGTCTCTGCTGTTCGTGCTGGGGAGCCCGGCCGGCCTTAGGGGTGGGGCCCCCGGCAGCCGCCCAGGGCTCCAGGGGGTCAAAGGGCACCGTGTGGCCATGCAAAGGTGCTCACTGCTCTCCCCTGCCCCAGTGCTCCTCCGTGGCCCCACAGAGGGTGGGGGGAGCGAGGAGCAACACTATGTGCTCCATGCGTCCTGGTCACTTTCCCCACCTGGGCTGGGCTGTGAGGGGAGCATCAGAAGCTGCTGCTCTCTGCCCTCCCCTGACGCAGCCCGGCTGAGGAAAGTGACCTGGATGCAGGGAGCTCGGATGATGTCGCTTCTCGCCCCCCTGCCCCTGCTAGGGAAGGCTGCCGTGTGGTGTCTCCATGGCTGCACTTTCAGTGATGCAGGTTTCTCTCTCCCATTGTTCCATGGGCATCCTACTAGATTGCCAGCTGCTTTTCAACTGCAGTGTGGAGACTGTGTGTGTGTGTGGGAAGAGACAGTGTGTGTCTTGAGGAAGAGTGAGTGTGTTGAGGTAGGTAGGAGCGGATCATTATTATCCCTACTTGAAAGAGGGAGAAGCTAAGGCTGAGGAAGGAGAATTGACTTGTCTTAGGTCACACAGCCAGTCAGTGGCAGAGTTGGGAATAGGACCCAAGAGCCCTGATTTTCAAACTAACCATCGGATCTTGAATTTCAGACATTGAATGACCTGAATAAAATACGCTCACATGAGCTTAGAATCAGACTGAACAGGTTTCAAACCTCCAGTAGGCTCTTACCTTCTAAACAGGGACGGCTGTTTTCTAGTAAAATCAGGAAAAGGGAAGGAGAAAACTCGAAAGAGGTTCCTCCTGGCGCTCACGTCTGTGAACCCGAATACTCTCTCAGTCCTCAAAGAGAGACCTGGAGAAGGAGACTTGCTGGAGCAAAGCCACAGGGGTCTCTGAGGTTTCCCTGGCCCCTCGCCCCTGTCCTGCCTGGCTGATGTCAGCATCTCTCTGTGAGGTCACCACCTCCCCACCGCCTTGGACCAATAGGCTGAGGTCCTGCAAAAGGCCTTTGTGATGTCACTGCCACACCCCTCCCTTGCTGGGCCAATGTCCTGCCCCTGGCCAGGCACTTTGCAGGTTTGAGCTACTCCCTGTGGACCACCCCACTCAAGGAGCGTTCGTTCTAGGCAGCAAGCCGGCTAGACAGGGAAACATCAGACGCTGCTCCCAATGCTACACTCAGTTTTTCAGAAATTAGTCGACTTTATGGCCAGAAGAGACCATTAGAGCATCTAATCTGACCCCCTGCATATCACAGGCCTCTGGTATGACACAATAGCTACTTTTGGGGCAAACACATTCCAGAAAGGCATCTAGTCTTCATTAAATGACATCAGGAGATGGAGAATCCACCACTTTCCTTGGTAGCTTGTTCCTATGGTGAATCATCCTCACTGTTGAATATTTGTGCCTTAGTTGTAATATGAATTTTTCTCTTTTCACCTTCCAGCCATTGGGTCTTGTTATGCCTTTCTCTGCTCGATTAAAGAGCCCGTTAATACCCAATCCTTTCTCTCCATTAAGGCACTTCAGCACTTCAATGAAGTCACCTTTCAATCTTCTTTTGATAAGCTAAACAGGTTGAGCTCTTTCAATAGCTCCTAGAAGGCATTTTCTCCAGCCCTCAGAACATTTTGGTGGCTTTTTACCGCTCTAGCTCCAATTTCACAATATCTTTTTCAAATGAGGACACCAAAACTGGAGGCTATTCCAATATCAGTCTCACTGATGCTGTGTCAGCTCCTGTGATGTTATTGACATAATCTGTAACTGTACAGATCACCATTGCAACCACTGTTCTACATTTGCAGCCAATATTGTAGAAAGATTGTCGTGTAAGGGATCTATGGAGAGGTTCTGATTGGCTGATTATAATGATGCTATCTCTAGATGTTTCAGAGTAGCAGCCGTGTTAGTCTGTATCCACAAAAAGAACAGGAGTACTTGTGCTACAGCTCACTTCTTCGGATGCATAGAATGGAACACACAGACAGGAGATATTTATACATACAGAGAACATGAAAAGGTGGAAGTATGCATACCAACAGGAAAAGTCTAATCAATTGAGATGAGCTATCATCAGCAGGAGGAAAAAAAACCTTTTGAAGTGATAATTAAGATGACCCATAGAAGGTGTGAGGAGAACTTAACATAGGGAAATAGATTCAATTAGTGTAATCACCCAACAATTCCCAGTCTCTGTTTAGACCAGAGTAAATTGTATCTAATTTGCATATTAATTCGAGTTCAGCAGTTTCTCTTTGGAGTCTGTTTTTGAAGTTTTTTTGTTGCAAAATTGCCACCTTCAAGTCTGTCACTGAGTGGTTAGAGAGGTTGAAGTGTTCTCCCACTGGTTTTTGAATGTTATGATTCCTGATGTCAGATTTGTGTCCATTTATTCTTTTGCATAGAGACTGTCCAGTTTGGCCAATGTATATGGCAGAGGGGCATTGCTGGCACATGATGGCATCTCTAGATGTCTATCATTTTTCTCATTGACGTTATGAATATTGGCTCTATGCTATCTGTATTTCAAACTTGTGATATGCTTCTGGGAACACCCCAGACAAGTTGGTGTCAGTTCTGCCTAGCCTGCTTGATGGCCCATTAAGGACCATCAGCTATACAATCGACCCATTGAGAGAAGGCAGATACGTCTTGTGATTCAGCAAGGTATGCAGGGACCTGCCTATGGAGAGAACTCTAAGGTTTTCTGTGCCACGTGCTGGACAGAGTGTCCTTGGGACAAAGAAAGCAAAGACCACATGGCAAGAGACTATAAAGGCTGATGCCTCATCTCCATTTTGTCTTCAATCCTGCTTCATACCTGGAGGACTTTGCTACAAACTGAAGCTCTGTACAAAGGACTGAATGACCCATCCCAGTGGGGGATGTACTCCAGAGACTTGATTTGAACCTGCAGTTTATTCCATCACTGCTACAAGCCTGAACCAAGAACTTTGCCATTACTGGATGTGAAAGGTTAAAATCCATGTGCATTTTATATAACAACCTGGTCTATGGATTGTGCCAGCTCTTTTCCAGACCCGAAGTCCAGAGTATGGTCAAGGGACCAGAGGCCTAGCAAATAGTGATCAGCTAAGAGAAAGCTGGGGTAAATGGAAAGCCTTGCTTGCTAAGATAGGCCTGGTCAGCAAATTGCCAGGTGTTGGAGCTAAGAACTAAAGAATTGTGTCTTATTCAGAGTTGCAGATTGAGCAAAGAATCCCTGTTCCTATTGTGTTAGTCTCTTCTGTAGGGAGACATTTTTCCCACAGAGCCAACCTTGAGTTTATGAAAAGTTGGCACGTCAGTATAAGATATGGCATCCTTCCACCTCCCTTCCCAGGGACCAATGCCTGCCGTTAGACACACAAAAACAATCTTTATTGCCATAGACTTTCACTCTTTCTTTGCTTTAACCCCTAGGAATGTACCTGTTGGACAATCAAAGGAGTTGCTCCATTCCTATGGACCTCAAATCAGAATTCAACATATATATTTTATACTAATAACATATTATCAAAGTATTAATGAAATGTTAACTTGCTAACTTGAGACCATGGGTGGAGACATTATGTAACCTGTTAACCATTGGCTACTGTGCTATCCTGTCTTGCTGCAAAACCTATCCCAGGGTTTGGAACTGCCTACGCCATCACTTTCCCCCACCCATGGAAAATCTATATATTCTATTGTAATTAATTAATTAATAGTGTCTCTGAGCCTAATAAGCCCACTCCGCCAGCACTGTGTGTAATAAACTCCTATTCTTGACCTCTACACGATGGAGATTTATGTCCTTCACAGACACCTGCTGAATAAAGAGGAGATTCAGCATCCAGCTTGGCTGAATGTGTCTCCTCTCCCCACAGCTTGGTGATCTTTTGAGGAAATGGAGAAGACTGCCTTTGCCTGGCTGTACATCGCTTGCAAAAGAAACAGGTCTTTTTGGTGACAAGTGTTGAAAGGAGCCATTAGACAAATGTGGAGACAGGAAAAATGTCCCCTAACTGAACTGGCATCTGTGGATGCTGAAGCCACAACACAAAGTGCTAAACAGTATATGAGAACGGGTGGTGTCAGAAGAGTCTCTACCAAAGCCTTTCCCACCAGCAGGGGCCTCTCTGTGCACAGAACTCCTGGTAGTGTGATGGCTGCAGGCAGTGGAGAACTCCATTTTGGCATCTCTTTGTTGGTGAACATCTGCAGTGGCTGTTTAAAGGTCTCTGGATAGTGATCTTTGGGAAGAGCTGGCTGAAGTGTCTTCCTAGTAACCAGGAGATCCTGGCTTGGCCTGACAGTTCTTCCTTGCAAGTATTGAGGGAAATGGGGAACGTCTGTAGTTTGGAATTTGCAGGTGTTGTCCTGGACCATCAAATGGAACAGTTGCAAATATTTTATTGAGGCAGGCACCATGGCTTAGCTGGCTAAAGTACCTCTTTAGTAAACAGTAGATCCTGGGTTCAAATCCCAGTGGTGCCTTGTTCTATGACTTTTGTCTCCTCTGCTCACATTTTCCTGTGTCTTTCCGGGAAACAGAAGAGACCTCCCTTGGTATCCAAGTAATTGCTTGCTAAGGAAAAGGTTTCTTTGGAGAGAAACATTGGAAAGAATCAGATCACAAGCCTGGAGCTGATGAAAAGGCTGCTGTGACTGGCATTAGCATGGTGGTTGCTTCAACTGCAATTGCTGCGACACAAAAGCCTGCGCCACACGTCCTTGTGATTCGCTGGGGATGTCTGCACACAGATGTCATGTCATCTTCCTTTTGATTGTCACTGATGAAAAATGGAGCAGCTGGGAGAAAAGTCCCAGAGGCACCTGGCAGGTAAAGTGGAGGTTCATAGAATCATAGAACTTAAGATCAGAAGGGACCATTATGATCATCTAGTCTGACCTCCCGCAAGATGCAGGCCACAAAAGCTGACCCAACCACTCCTGAAATAATTCTCTCCCTTGACTCAGCTGTTGAAGTCCCCAAATCCTGATTTAAAGACTTTAAGTAGCAGATAATCCTCCAGCAAGCGACCCCTGCCCCATGCTGCGGAGGAAGGCGAAAAAACCTCCAGGGCCACTGCCAATCTACCCTGGAGGAAAATTCCTTCCCGACCCCAAATATGGCGATCAGCTGAACCCCGAGCATGCGGGCAAGACTCTCCAGCCAGACACTCAGGAAAAAGACTTTCAATATCCCAACATTGACCCTCGGTACTAAATACCAGTGGTCGCACGTTATTGACCTATTGACTAAATCACGTTCTCCTATCAAACCATTCCCTCCATAAACTTATCAAGCTTAATCTTAAAGCCAGAGAGGTCCTTCGCCCCCACTGTTTCCCTTGGTAGGCTGTTCCAGAATTTCACTCCCCTGATGGTTAGAAACCTTCATCTAATTTCAAGCCTAAACTTCCCGACTGCCAATTTATATCCATTTGTTCTCGTGTCCACATTAGTACTGAGCTGAAATAATTCCTCTCCCTCCCTGGTATTTATCCCTCTGATATATTTAAAGAGAGCAATCATATCTCCTCTCAACCTTCTTTTGGTTAAGGAAAACAAACCAAGCTCCTCAAGGTTAGAGATGTAGCACCCAGTAGTGCCTTGCGAAATGTGTCCACTCCTCCCACCTTTTGGTCAATTTTTGAGGAAACAGAGAGGACTGCCTCTGCCTTGCAATGCTTCCAAAAGAAATCGGTAGTTTTTTCTGACAAGTGTTGGAAGGAGGCACCTAAGAAACGTGGAGACAAGGAAAAGGTCGCCATAACTCAACTTGCATCCATGGCTCTTGAGGCCACAACGCAGAGCACTAAGCACTGTACGACCACAGCTGGGGAGAGAAGGGTCTTTTCCAAAGGCATTTTCCACTTGCAGGGTCCTCTCTGTGCGCAGAATTCCTGATAGTTTGATGTCTGCAGGCACTGGAGATCACTATTTTGCCATCTCTCTCACTGTTTCAGTGAACATCTGCTGTGGTTGTTGAAAGTCTGTGATGGGATCTATGGGATGCAACCTGAACAGTGGGACCCCTGAGCCCTGTGTCCCACTGCCTGGGCTCCCTCTCACACTATGATGTTGTGAGGAGCTGTGAATCTCTGGCAGATATTGCACTTACACAGACATCTACAGGTAGGGACACATCCAACTGTTACATGAATGCTTCTCCCAGACACTCATAACACTAATGGTAGATAGAGAGCCTCCCGCCAATTTCCCCCAGCTCTGCAGCCTTGCACCCCTGGACCATACCATCTTGCCTTAATCAGAAGCCTGATCAGTGTGAGTTTATTACGCAGGGTCCACCTCTCCCTCACTGTGAATAGTACATGAACCAGCATTGTAATGGAGCTGCGATTTCCCAAGAACTTCAAGCAAAATACACCAGTTTCAGTACAGCGTAAAACAGATTTATTAACTACAGAAAGATGGAGTTTTAAGGATTATAAGTGGTAGGCATAAAAGAGCAAAGTAAGTTACCATGGAAATTAAAGATAAATTCACAATCTTAACTTTACACCTTATTACACTAGGCCGTAGTTCGGTTATGCCACAGGAAGGCTTAATGCTCGAGCTGCAGTGCATGCTGGGCAGGCTCTAGGCCGGGCTCCCCACGACAGGAGAGAAGAAGAAGACTCGGCCCCTGGAGGGGCAGGCTGGGGCTTCCTGGATCCCATTTGCTCACAGCTAGCGCCCTGCCCCCACTCCCAAGCCCCCAGGTCAGCCAGAATGGAGCAGCGGTTTTCACTCCACCAAGTCCACTTATGGCTTACAGGCAACTCCCAGACCCACCACAGCCCACCATTTCGGCCAGAAAGGAGCCCACTCAGCCTCGCCATTGCTGCTTTTCCGTCCCCCTAGAACCCCGCTTCTCCTGGGCTGCAAGGAGCCACCCCTGGGAAGCCAAGAGGCAGGCACATGATTCTGCCTCCCAGCAGCCAACCGCACCTCCCCCGGCTTTGAAGAACGAATGGTGACGCTCTACTAACCCCACTTAGCCGCACTGAGGTGCTTCGCTTCTGCCCTGCCTTCCTCAGCTCGACTTTCCTCTTTTCCCCCATTCCTGCCTCACTTCCTCCTTTGGCAAGTCACGCAGAGGAGGCCAGCAGGAAGAGCCGGCCTCCACCGGCCAACCTCCCAGGGCAGAGGAGGCCAAGCCACAAGCCTCCAAAAGGTGACACGCCCCACTCCTCTAGGTTCTCCAGCCTGATGCCAAGGTGCTTTCTCCACTGCTGTCAGCACCCTCTGTCATGGAGGGGTTGGAGTTATCCCAGGGACGGGACAATAGGAGAAGGAGGAGGCCTTCCTGAACAGCAAGGGGATCTGGGAAAAGGAAGCCAGCATATTTCTGCCTGGTCTTGAACCAGGGACCTATTGCATGTTAGGCAAATGCAATAACCACTACACTACAGAAACTCCATCTGCTTGGTTCTTGCTCACCCTCGCACAGACCGATGGACAAACCTGGAGAAAGTGGTGACAGCCCTTCAATAGGTCAGCTGGCAGAGCAGAGGACTGGAGCCGGCGCTCAGGAAGTCGTCCTTACGTCGCCCTTGTGACTCCAGCTTGAGGGAGAGCTTCTTTTTCTTCCCCTTGCTGACAAAGAGCAAGAGAAGAATGAAAGGTCAGGGGGGCCAACTCGGTGCAGAAGCCCATGCTGTCTTTTCCTGCTGCATAGCCTGAAATGAGGGACTCGTGGCAGTTAAAGGCACTGCTGCACTTTCAGAAAACATCCCACCCGTGCACAAAGGGGCATAGACGAGCGTGTTAGTCTAGCACGCTCCCAACTGAGCTACTTCAGCAGCTGCTCAGTTTCTTTTTGGCCTCCTGCTTTTCTGTCTGGGATGTTGTTGTCAGCTGTGGCACAGAAAAAGAACGTCATTGCGAGCGGCCCATGCAGACAAGATTCACTTTTGCCTTCCTTGCTCGGCTTTACTTGCTTCCTCGCCCTATTCCTGCCTTAGTTCCTGGGTTACCTGAAGGCGACGGGGGGCCAGCAGTACCAGGAGGAAGTTGGGCAGCTAGACCCTGGTGGCAAAAGTCCTGCCGCCACTTGCCACCCCACTCTCTTCTCCCAGCGTCACATATTGGCCACCAGAGACTTGGGGCCCAGCAGCGCAACAGAAGGCAGTGGACAGAGCCACCCTCGCCTTGAAGCTCCAGCTCATTAAACCACATCTTCAGTCACTGATGGCCAATGACAGACCGACACCGCTTGCTATTTTAGCACTTGGAAATGCCATTGGTCAGTCATTGGATCTCTGTAATGCTGTTACAGAACAAATGAACATAGAATCTCAGTGTGACATTCTATACCTTTCGGGGAGCAGCTGTAACCCCCATAATCATCGTGATCTTACATATAGAGCATGACTTGTAAGGTATCAGGGAAAGGATATGATCGGCTGAAAGTCACTTCTCTACCCATAGATGTAGACCACTCATGCATATGAAGTCATGAGAAAATTGTGCAGTGTGGTTGTCACTGTGCTGGAAGGTGGGGGAGTCAGCCAAATATTAGCTCCCTAGTGGCAACAGCAAGGAAAATAACCAACACCCGGACAGGGTGTCAAACAACCCATCGACAGCCATTGTCCAGCAAGGGAACTACAATGCAATGACTCACCTGCATGAGGACACCCCAGGGGAATTGCTCAGACTTGCTTGGAGAGACGCAGTGATGCTCACCTGACTCTGAAGGGGGGGGGGCAAAGCCATGAGGGAAGAAAGGACATGATAAAAGGAGAAACATTTGCTAGGCTTTATCTCTCTCTGTCACCTACATCTACAGACACCCCCACACCAAGCAACTGAAGCGCTGATGAAAGGGGAGAGCCTGGCTGAAAAGCCACCAGCCAGCCTGTGGTGAGAAGCATCTGAGTTTATAAGGGTACTGAAAGGGTTAAGATCAGCTTAGTATTAAAAGGAATGAGGAGTCCGGTGGCACCTTAAGGACTAACAGATTTATTTGGGCATAAGCGTTCGTGGGTAAAAAGCCCACTTCTTCAGATGCATGGAGTGAAAATTGCAGATAGAGGCATAAATATACATTGGAACATGAAGTGATGGGAGTTACCGTACAAGGGGAGAACCAGTGTTGAAGGCTAATTCAGTCAGGGAGGATGTGGTCCTCTCCCCATAATTGATGGGGAGGTGTCAATACCAAGAGAGGGAAAATTGCTTTTGTTGTGAGCCAGCTACTCCCAGTCCTTATTGAAGCTCAAATTAATGGTGTTAAGTTTGCAAATCAATTGTAACTCTGCAATTTCTCTTTGAAGTCTGTTTTTGAAGGTTTTTTGAATGGCTACTTTGAATTATTAGGTGTGAATGTGTAAATGTGCTATTGATTATACAAGTCCCGTATGATCTCATGATTTGGATTCCTGGTTTTTCACCCAGGCAGCCTGGGTTCAATTCCCAGTGTGGGAATAATGCAGAGCTTTTGCTCAGAGGGGAGGCAGGAAATGAAAGGAATGGGAAGGGATCCTGCCAGCAGGGGAGTTGGACAGTGTTGGAAGGGGACCCCAGAAGTGGGGGTGGGGCAGTGGTCCTGGGGGGAGATGAGGGAAGGATCCCAGCTCTGTGGGAAGTTGACATTCTGGAGAGCACAGGCCTGGCATGGGGGGTGGGAGGAGTGAGTGTGTCCCTCTAAACTCACCACCAGCAGGCTTGGAAGAATTACGTATTTGTTGGTAAATGTCAATTTCTGTGTAAACACACGACCCAATGGCAAAATCTTTCCATCGATAATCATCAAAACTAACAGATGGGCAAAGTAAGAAACATGTTGCTTGAGAACTTATCCTATTCTAATCCTCTAGGGTTCCCTTTTGCCTTAGGCACCACCACGTGGGCATTTCATATCCCTCCTCATTTTTACACAGACACACAATTTCCTTTGCACAGATCCATGAACAGCAAAACCTCCCCGTGTCTATTGTCTGAGCCAGGGCATTCGATTCCACTGAAACCTTCTCTCCTGCAATGGCAATGGTCAGACAGAGGGAATGCGTCCACCTTCCCCCTGGCAGTGAGATATTCACTCTCCTCTTCATGCTACTGCTGTTATTCCATGAGTCATCAAGGATGGAATAAAAAGCTGAGTTTACTCCAGGGTGAGGAAAGAAAGGAGCCACCAATGCTCTCAAAAATCTCAGTGCCCAGAGAAAACCTGCCTCTGTTATTGGACTCACAGCGGTGCTGGCAATACAACGGGAAAAGGGACTGTCTGAATTTCCAGGGCAGGGAATGAACAATCTACAGCAGCATCATTAACCACAAACACACCCTCATCATGATCCAGCCAGTAGGGAAATGGGCAGGAATTCTTGCTGTTCAGCCATGGCCACACGTACAGAGCTGCACAGCAGTGAGTGTGCTGGGGAAGCTGGTCTGAGCAAACAATTTGTAATGACCCTTCAGTGAGAACAGAACCAGAGTGTAGAAAGGCCCCTGTGTTAAGTGGTTGTGGCTGAGGCCTTAGGGAGCTGAACTAGAAAACCGTGGGTGTCTTTCTGTAAAGGTTTGATCCTTGCCAGCTAGGCAAGGCTGGTGTGTGGTGTCTCCATGGCTGTACTTCCAGGGTCTGATCACCCATGGTGCCATAGGGAGCCAAGCCTAGACATATTCAGAGGCTAAGGCCAGGTCAATATTTCAAACAGTGAGTCTATGCTGCTGCAGCTCAGTAATGGAGATGCTCTGTGCCAGGGTTTCTCAAACGTCCTTTCACTGCAACCTCCTTCTGCCAAAATAACTTAATACATAGCCCTGGAAAGAGAGACCAAGCCCCTCCACTCGGGGGGGTAGGGGGGGTGCCAAAAACTGAGCCCCAGTGGGGGGAGGGCAAAACCAAAGCCTGAGGGATTCAGCCCTGGGTTGGGGGGCTCAGACTTTTGGCTTCAGCCCCAGGACCCAACAAGTCTAATGCCAGCCCTGGTGACCCCATTAAAACAGGATCACAACCCACTTTGTGGTCCTGACCCACAGCTTGAGAACCACTGCTCCATGCTGAGGGGGGAGAGTTTTCCTGTTGGTGTAGTCAATCCACTTCCCCAGGAGGTGGCAGCTCTGTCATGGGGAGAAGCTATATTGGTGGGTGTGCAAGCTGTGGTGTTTACCACATTTAAGAAGTTTAATCAAACCCCATTTTTAAAACCACCTGTGGTCTGGGAATGGCAAAGGAGCTCGATGAAGCAGGATCTGTCCTTCAAAGTCCTGGAGATCACGATTCCATACTCCTGTTGTAATGGGGGTATAGCTCAGTGGTAGAGTGTTTGATTGCAGATCAAGTGGTCCTTTGTTCAAACCCAAGTGCCCTCTTAAAGAAAAGAAAAACATTTCCATTCTCCATTATGTTCAGGAGCTCCACCATACGAGGATGCTTGAAATGAATGTGAACACTCAACATTTTGCTGTCCAAATGCATAAAAACCTAGCAAAGCTGTCCATCTGCTGAAATCAGTTCCAATCCTCTAAGTGTTTAGTTTATGTTTTCATCAATTAAACAAAGGGATCATTCCCTGAAGCAGAGCACAATTTTGAAATACAGGCAGCATAGAGCTAATATTCATAATGTCAACTACAAAAAAACGATACACATCTAGAGATAGCATCATTATAATCAGCCAATCAGAACCTCTCCATAGACCCCTTACACGACCACTTCTCTGTAATATTGGCTGCAAATATAGAACAGTGGTCGCAACGGTGAGCTATACAGTTACAGATTATGTCAATAATGTCACAGGAGGTGACACGGCATCAGTGAGACTGATACTGGAATACTGCCTCCAGTTTTGGTGTCCTCGTTTGAAAAAGATGTTGTGAAATTGGAGCTGGGGCAGCAAAGAGCCACCTAATGTTCTGAGGACTGGAAAAAATACCTTCTAGGGAGCTATTGAAAGAGCTCAACCTGTTTAGCTTATCAAAAGAAGATTGAAAGGTGACTTCACTGAAGTGTTGAAGTGCCTTAATGGAGAGATAAGATTGGGTATTAAAGGGCTCTTGAATCGAGCAGAGAAAGGCCTAACAAGAGCCAATGGCTGGAAGGTGAAAAGAGACAAATTCATATTACAACTAAGGCACAAAAATTCAACAGCGAGGATGATTCACCACAGGAACAAGCTACCAAGGAAAGTGGTGGAGTCTCCATCTCCTGATGTCATTTCATGAAGACTAGATGCCTTTCTGGAATGTGTTTGCCTCAAAAGTAGCTCTTGTGTCCTACAGGAGGCCTGTGATATGCAGGGGGTCAGATTAGATGCTCTAATGGTGTCTTCTGGCCATAAAGTCGACTAATTTCTGAAAAACTGAGTGTAGCATTGGGAGCAGCGTCTGATGTTTCCCTGTCTAGCCGGCTTGCTGCCTAGAACGAACGCTCCTTGAGTGGGGTGATCCCCAGGGAGCAGCTCAAACCTGCAAAGTGCCTGGCCAGGACCAGGACATTAGCCCAGCAAGGGAGGGGTGCGGCAGTGACATCACAAAGGCCTTTGGCAGGACCTCAGCCTATTGGTCAAAGGTGGTGGGGAGGTGGTGACCTCACAGAGAGATGCTGACATCAGCCAGGCAGGACAGGGGCGAGGGGCCAGGGAAACCTCAGAGACCCCTGTGGCTTTGCTCCAGCAAGTCTCCTTCTCCAGGTCTCTCTCTGAGGACTGAGAGAGTATTCGGGTTCACGGACGTGAGCGCCAGGAGGAACCTCTTTCGAGTTTTCTCTTTCCCTTTCAGTGATTTTACTAGAAAACAGCCGTCCCTGTTTAGAAGGTAAGAGCCTCCTCGAGGTTTGAAACCTGTTCAGTCTGATCCACGTGGTGACAGTTGAATTCTAGGCATGGAAAACATGAGCTTAAGGAGGCAGAATTTTATTCTGCCCCTGGGATTTTGTCCCTTAGAATCACTGGGGACATTGGGGTTTGTCCTTTTTGTTTCACCTTTTGTCCTTTCTCCTGTTCCCCTCTCAACACCAGGAGAGGGGTGTGTGTTGCGGGAGAGTGCTCAAAATGTGGGGCTGAACTAGTGCTCGGGCAGTGATCCCCACCAGTGACCTGGGCCATCCTTTGGGCTCTCTGGTGAGAACCCTCAGCCTCCTGTCCTCAGTCTCTACCCTGATTGGCTGAGCAGGGAGTTATTGACAGGGAGGAGACTCAGGTCCTTGTTGTTCTCTTTTAAGACCAAGGAAATAAGTCAGAACCAGTTCTATGTTTGATGAATTTTGCTGCTTCTGGGCCAAAGCCGCCTACTCCTTGGGCACATTTGTTCCCCATTCACAGTGCCACCCCCCTCTCCATTCACAGCGAGGTGCAGCATGAGGTTTCGGCTACCATACTCCCTCCCCCTCCCTTTCCTGTTGATAGCAGCCAAGGGAATGCTGGGAAATTTGGTTCTTTCCCTGCTCCAGGGCTGGCTCTATAGGCAGGGAGTTAACCAAGGAACTACAGCTCCCAGGCTCAATCCCTGCCGGCTGCCGCCCCTGCAAATGGGCTGCTCCAGGCACCTGCTTGCTTTGCTGGTGCCTAGAGCCCTGACTCTGTGCCCCTGCCCGGAGCCTGCATCCAGCACCCAAACTCCATTCTAGAGCCTGCACCTGACTCCATCCCAGAGCGCAACCTCTCAACCATCCTACACTCCAATCCCCTGCCCCAATCCAGGGCCTGCACCCCAGACCTCCTCCCCCAACCCAAACTCCCTTGCAGAGCCTTAGGCAAGTGTGGGGAAGAGTTCGGGGGGGGGGGGCAGGCTCTGAGTGGTCTGGGCACCACCAAAACTTCTACAAACCTGCTGCCACTGATACTTGGGGCGGGGTGAGGAGGCGAGCGGCGAGTCGGTGGATGGAGGGGGGCGCCATTTTCAGTATTTTAATGTTTGGTACTGTATTGATTGACTGCTGTGTGCAGTAATATAGTGACCCCTGGGGGGTCCATACTTGGGGGGGGGGTGAGGAGGTCAGCTGCGAGTCGGCGGATGGAGAGGGGCAAATCTCTCAGATTCAAAATCTGGGACAGTGTCTGTTGGTCCTTTTTGCTGCTTTTCTCTGGGCTGGGGGTTGTCCCAGTGCTGCACAGAGGGGTTCCCACAGGAAGGTGCTTGCTCCTAACCCCCGAGGCCGTCAGTGTGTCGGCTCTTCTCTAGCCAGCCCACTTGCCAGATATGATTGGCCTTGGTCGGGCTCCCAGCCCCTCTCCAAGGGTTGCAGCTGTCTGGAGGTGCTGCCTTCCACGCCTTCCTCAGTCCCACCTCATTCACTCCACAGGGCAACTGATTACAAAGTGGGGGGAAGATCTTATTCTACTTCTAGCAAAAAGACATTTTTCTATTACCTTAATTACACTACCTTAGGGGCCCCCTATAACATATTACCAAGGTTCAATACAAAGTCATAGGCAAGTTATACAAAAATGCATAATGGAGAGATTTATCTACAACTGCACTGAGTGACTGCTGTGTGCAGTAATATGGTGACCCCTGGGTCTTTGAATGAGGCTTTATACTGGGGGGCGGGCGAGTCGGAGGCGGGTGGGCAAGTGGCAGGTGGGCACAGAGGTGAGCAGTGAGCCAGCAGGGGCTCAAGGGGCAGGGATGGGGTTTCTGGCCGGGAGGAGGAGGTGAAAGGAGGCGTGTGGTGGGTGGGGGACTGACTAGGAGGAACGCAGCAGGCCAGTGGGGAGCTAGGGGTTGAAGAGGGGTGTGATGATGGGGACGAGCGGGGAGGGGGCAGGTCCTATTTTACTGCTGTGATCTGGTCACCCTACGGGTGCCATTTCTTCCCCCTCCCCCCAACCTTCCTTTTTGGCCCACACCTGGTTCAGTGGGGCGGCGCTGGGAAGGCGGGTTTGTTTCGTTGGGGCGGGCAGTGCTGGGGACTTTGTTTCCACAGGGCTGGGCAGCGCTGGGGAGGTGTTTCAAGGGGGCGGGGTGGCCCAGTGGGGGGAGGCACTTTTATATTCTTGCTTTGAGTGCAAAAATAGCTAGTTACAGCTCTGGGACCCCATATTGCGCTAGGTGCTGTACAATCCCTGGCCAACACTGGAACACCCAGGGGGTTCCCCTCAATCTCCCTGAGCCTCTGCCGCCCAACTTCTTCTAACTCCATCTGGATCACACACACACACCCCGGCAAAAACAAACCAAACTGGGCAGGGCAGCTCCTGGGGTGGGGCTTTGGCACAGATTGGGGCGGGGCAGCTCCTGGGGGCGGGGCTCTGGCACGGCCGGGGGGCGGGGCACTAGCACAGAGCAGGGGCGGGGCAGCTCCTGGGGGCGGGGCTCTGGCACAGCCTAGAGGCGGGGCAGCTCCTGGGGGCGGGGCTTTGGCAGAGATGGGGCTAGTTCCCACCTCAGAAAGTCCTTGGCCCGGTGAGTGTGGCAGCTGCAGCCTGGGTTGGGCTTGAAGGAGCCAGGAAGGGGCTGGAGCAGTGGCCAGAGGCTGCAGGCACCAGGGGCCAGAGGGATCCCAGGGGCAGCCCTGGGTGGGGCAGAAGAGAGACTCCACACACAGGTCCCAGAAGCTGAGGGTCTCGCAGCCCCTGGGGATCTGCTCTTGGGTGGGGTCTGGACAGCGATGGAGCCCCGGCCTCATGCTGCCTCAGGTGTAGTGTGAGAAACTGCTGCATGTAGGAATTTGCTACTTATGGTGCATTGAGCATGCTCAGTAAATCTGCTGAAGCCACTTCCCTTCACCCTGCCCTTTCTCAGAATCAGATTCTGCAGATTGCTATTTACAGGGTGTCATAAATGTATAGCTACGGGCAGTGATGAGCTGCCAAAATGCTAACAACCGGTTCCCTCCTCCTCACCCCATGAGGGGTCATGCCCCCCTGGGACTCCTGCCCCATCCAACCCCATGTTCCTTGACAGCCCCACCCCAGGACCCATCCCCTATCCACCCCTTGCCCTGCCCCGACTGCCCCTTGCCACCCCATCCAACCCCTTCTCTGATTCGTGATGGCACCCTGGGACCCCTACCCCATCCAACCACCCCTTCTCTCTGTCCCCTGACTGTCCCTGGAATCCCTACCCCTAACTGCCCCATTCAACCCCTTCTCCTTTCTGACTGCCTCCCCCCCGCTTGCCCCGTTCAATCCCCCTGTTCCCTGCCCTCTGACCGCTCTGACACTAATCCATTCCCCCCCCACAACTCCCCTGCCCTCTATCCAACACACCCTCCCTGTTCCCTTACCATCCTACCTGGACCCGGGGCCAACCCCGGGGGCCGGGCAGGCAGGAGCTGCACCGCCCGGCTGGACCCGGACCCGGGGGCCAGGCAGGCAGGAGCCGTCCCCCCCCGCTGGACCCGGACCCGGGCGCAGGGCAGGCAGGAGCCGCCCCCCCCGCTGGACCCGGGCAGGCAGGAGCCGCCTCCTGGACCCGGACCGGGGTCGGGCAGGCAGGAGCCGCCCCGCTGGACCCGGACCCGGGGCCGGGCAGGCAGGAGCCGCGCCCCCCCCCCGGCTGGACCCGGACCCGGGCAGGCAGGAGCCGCACCCCCCCGGCTGGACCCGACCCGGGCAGACAGGAGCCGCGCCCCCCTCCCCGGCTGGACCCGACCCGGGCAGGCAGGAGCCGCGCCCCAGCTGGACCCGACCCGGGCAGGCAGGAGCCGCGCCCCCCCCCGCTGGACCCGGACCCGGGGGCAGGGCAGGCAGGAGCCGCGCCCCGGCTGGACCCGGACCCGGGCAGGCAGGAGCCGCGCCCCGGCTGGACCCGACCGGGCAGGCAGGAGCCGCCCTCCCGGCTGGACCCGACCGGGCAGGCAGGAGCCGCGCCCCAGCTGGACCCGGACCGGGGCAGGGCAGGCAGGAGCCGCCCCGCTGGACCCAGGCAGGCAGGAGCCGTCCCCCGCTGGACCCGGACCCGGGGGCAGGGCAGGCAGGAGCCGCCCCCGCTGGACCCAGGCAGGCAGGAGCCGTCCCCCGCTGGACCCGGACCGGGGCAGGGCAGGCAGGAGCCGCCCCGCTGGACCCGGGCAGGCAGGAGCCGCCCGGGCAGGCAGGAGCCGCCCCCGCTGGACCCGACCCAGGCAGGCAGGAGCCGCGCCCCGCTGGACCCGGACCGGGGCCAGGCAGGCAGGAGCCGCGCCCCGGCTGGACCCGACCGGGCAGGCAGGAGCCGCGCCCCGGCTGGACCCGACCGGGCAGGCAGGAGCCGCCCTCCCGGCTGGACCCGACCGGGCAGGCAGGAGCCGCGCCCCCAGCTGGACCCGGACCGGGCAGGCAGGAGCCGCCCGCCCCAGCTGGACCCGACCTGGGCAGGCAGGAGCCGCGCCCCTGCTGGACCCGACCGGGCAGGCAGGAGCCGCGCGCCCGGCTGGACCCGGACCTGGGCAGGCAGAAGCCGCGCGCCCCCCCGGCTGGCCCCGGGCCCGGCCAGGCAGGAGCCAAGCCCCCACGGCTGGACCCGGACCGGGCAGGCAGGAGCCGCGCCCCGCTGGACCCGACCCCAGCAGGCAGGAGCTGCGCCGTCCGGCTGGACCTGGGGCCGGGCAGGAGCCACTCCGCGCCCGGCCGAGGTCACAGCTGGACCCGGAAGCAGGAGCCGCGCGCCCATCCCCAGGGTCCGGCCGCGACCTCGCCGGGCGGCGCAGCGCCTGGAGCCCTCCCTCCGCTGGCATCCCGCTCCCGCCCCAGCTCAAGCTCACCTGCAGGAAGCCGCTGCTTTCTTCTCAGCCCTCCCAGGCTTCCGCGCGAACAGCTGATTCGCGGGAAGCCTGGGAGGAGGAGAAACCAGAAGCTTCTGAAGAGGAGGCGGAGTGAGGTGAGCTGGGGCTGGGGGAAGGGCAGGGAGCTGCTACAGCTTTTCTTAAATTTAAAAGCCCTTTTGGAACTAGTTGTCCCTCCGGGAACAACCGGTTCTAAAGGGGGCTTCTGAATTTAACAACCGGTTCGCGCGATCCGGTGCGAACCGGCTGCAGCTCACCACTGGCTATGGGTAGCATAAAATACCCTGTAAAGGGTTAAAAAGCTCAGATAACCTGGTTGGCACATGACCCAAAGGACCAATAAGGGAAGAAAATACTTTCAAATCTGTGGGGGAAGGTTTTTGTTTTCGTGTTCCTTTGTTCTCTCTGGGTCAGCGAGGAACCAGGGCATGGAAAATACATCTCCCTAAGCACATGGCATAGAAAAACCTTAGAGATCTGTCCATAGGCAGGTCCTTGCATAGCTTGCTGAGTCACAAGGCGTATCTGCCTTTTTTCAGTGGGTCTATTGTATAGCTGATGGTCTGTAATGGGCCATCAAGCAGGCTAGGCAGAACTGACACCAACTTGTCTGGCTGGGGTGTTCCCTGGAAGCAGAGCACAAGTTTGAAATACAGGCAGCATAGAGCCAATATTCATAACATCAACTACAAAAATGATACACAGTTAGAGATAGCATAATTATAATCAGTCAGTCAGAACCGCTCCATAGACCCCTTACACAACAGCCTTTCTACAATATTGGCTGCGAATATAGAACACTGGTCGCAACGGTGATCTATACAGTTACAAATTATGTCAATAATGTCATAGGAGGTGACACGGCATCAATGAAATTGGAGCTGGGGCAGCAAAGAGCCACCAGATATTCTGAGGGCTGGAGAAAAATGCCTTCTAGTGAGCTATTGAAAGAGCTCAACCTATTTAGCTTATCAAAAGAAGATTGAAAGGTGACTTCATTGAAGTGCTGAAGTGCCTTAATGGAGAGAAAGGATTGGGTATTAAAGGGCTCTTTAATCGAGCAGAGAAAGGCACAACAAGACCCAATGGCTGGAAGGTGAAAAGAGACAAATTCATATTACAACAAAGGCACAAATATTCAACACTGAGGATGATTCACCACAGCAACAAGTTACCAAGGAAAGTGATGGATTCTCCATCTCTTGATGTCATTTCATGAAGACCAGATGCCTTTCTGGAATGTGTTTGCCCCAAAAGTAGCTATGGTGTCCTACAGGAGGCCTGTGATATGCAGGGGGTCAGATTAGATGCTCTAATGGTCTCTTCTGGCCATAAAGTCGACTAATTTCTGAAAAACTGAGTGTAGCATTGGGAGCAGCGTCTGATGTTTCCCTGTCTAGCCGGCTTGCTGCCTAGAACGAACGCTCCTTGAGTGGGGTGATCCCCAGGGAGTAGCTCAAACCTGCAAAATGCCTGGCCAGGGGTAGGACATTGGCACAGCAAGGGAGGGGTGTGGCAATGACATCACAAAGGCCTTTGGCAGGACCTCAGACTATTGGTCAAAGGTGGTGGGGAGGTGGTGACCTCACAGAGAGATGCTGACATCAGCCAGGCAGGACAGGGGCGAGGGGCCAGGGAAACCTCAGAGACCCCTGTGGCTTTGCTCCAGCAAGTCTCCTTCTCCAGGTCTCTCTTTGAGGACTGAGAGAGTATTCGGGTTCACGGATGTGAGCACCAGGAGGAACCTCTTTCGAGTTTTCTCCTTCCCTTTTAGTGATTTTACTAGAAAAGAGCCATCCCTGTTTAGAAGGTAAGAGCCTCCTGGAGGTGTAAAACCTGTTCAGTCTGAGCCATGTGGTGACAGTTGAATTCTAGGCATGGAAAACACAAGCTTAAGGAGGCAGAATTTTATTGCGCACCTGGGATTTTGTCCCTTAGAATCACTGGAGACATTGGGGTTTGTCCTTTTTGTTTCACCTTTTCCTCCATCCATCCCTCCCTCCTTTCTCTTCTTCTCTTGCTTATTTTGTTCTTTCTCCTGTTCCCCTCCCAACACCAGGAGGGATATGTGTGTGTGTGTGTGTGTGTGTGTGTTGCGGGGGAGGGCTCTGCAGCTCCCACTGTGGGAGGTCCACCCAAAAATGTGGGGCTGAAATAGTGCTCAGGCAATCAGCGCCGGATTAACCTTCTGTGGGTCCTGGTACCAAACATATTTGTAGGCCGTATGTAGTCACTGTGGACTCCGAGTGTGGGCCTGGTGGGGCAGTGCCATTGGTGCCATAGCATACCCGCTACTGAACCTCAGAGACATTTTTCATTTTGATCACACACCTCTCCATGACTGTACGCATTGCCATACACAGGTCCCTCAGCCCCTGGGTTTTCTTATTGAGCTGTACACCCATGTGGGTTTACCAGTGTCCACAGTGAGCAGAACTTTCATAGTGATCAAGGAAACTCCCCACAGATTTATCTCCTTCCTCATTCAGACCTTCTCTAGCCATGTCTCCAGTACCCCCCATGTCACCAGTCACGGCATGTGGTCCTAGTCTCAGCTCAGTGCTAAAGCCAGCAGACACCTGATCAGTTCTGACAGATCCCTCCCTCAGCCCCCATCCTGCCATGTGAGCCAGCCACCTGCAAACACCATCTCCCCAAAGTCAGGACTTAGCCCTTGGGAATCTGAAGCCACCAGCCTCTCTCCCTCTGCTCCCATCTACATGCTAGTCTGCTACCTGGTCACCACCACCTCTCCCCACCCTTGTTTCCTTTCTACTTTGGACATGCTCCCACCCAGCTGGAAGCTCCCTCTGCCAGCCTGACCTGCTCCCTCCTTCCCTGTTCCCCTTGACATTCCTGTCCTACTGGTGACCTCTGTTCCTTGAGGTGAACTCCAGTGTCTTTAGCTGCTCTAGCTTAATGGCCACAGTAGTCACAGAGCCACTTGTAGCTTCTCTGGCTACGGCCATGGGGCCAGTTCCCAGAGGCCAGCCTTAGCCAGCTGCAGCTACTAGCCGCAGGAGGGGTGGCAATGGCAGGGCTGAGCCTGCTTGAACCTTGCAACGGCAGCACTAGGGACTCTAAAACCTCAGCCCTGGCCCTAGGCAGCTGCAGACTCTGGAGTTAGGCACTTCCCTCCTCTAGGCCATGGCTTTAAATACCTGAGATTCCCATCACCTGCAGCAGAGGCCACCAATTCCCACGCCCCCCTCAGCCAGCACCTAGTCATGCAGAAAGTGCAGCCTGAGTGATTTTGGAGGCTGGGGTGCCAGGAGGTTCCTGTCCCTGAGCAGCAGCCCTGCAACAAGCGCACGTGCTTCCCCGTTGGGACATTAGCCGTTACTGACAAGGTTTGTCTGTGTTCTTTTTTTGATCTCATTGTTAGGTGTGAGAAGTATAAACTGTTCAATATGTTCCATTAGTTGGTTAATAAGGTGTTTATGAAGTAAATCACTGGCTTTAAAATAAGATCCAATCTGGAGCATATGAACTATTGACCCCTGGACTCCATCTCTGAGAGGGGACTTGTTTACCATCAGGGGACAGGCTCAAACCAGTCCAAACCGGTTTTTCCCGCCAAAACCAGCCCTCAGCGTTCCATCTCCTCAGCACTTTTCCCGCCACAGAAGTGATATAAGGACGTGTTCAGCGCCTGCGCGGGGCCGCCCCCCACCCCCAGCGACGGCCCCTCCACGGTCGGGTCTTCCCAGCGCTCCCGAGCCGGAGAGCGACGAGCCCCCTGGGTCCCGCCGTGAGACTGAGGAACAGGAGGCCTGTCACCCCCATTCCTGCCGTCCTGCATCCCTGGTGTCCAGCCTCCCACGGAGCCCCCGGGGAGTGAGAGACCCCGGGGGGGGCACTGGGGCTGGGCAGGAAAGTGACTCTGCCCCGGGGAACCTGGGAGAAGCCTCAGAGCTGCCTCAGCCCCAGTGGGATTTGGGGGGCAGAGACTGGGGCCTGGCGGGGATCCCCTGTGATGTGGGGAGATGGGGGTGTCAGGCAGGAGAGGAGAAGCTGGAGTTGTAGGGAGGAAGGTCAGTGGGGCGGGGGTTTGAACTGTCTCTGGGCAGCCAGGAAATTCCCGGGCGGGCGAAGGGGGGAGGGGGGTTAATTGGATCCTGTCCCTGTTTGTGCCACTTGCCTCTCGCCCCCGATACAAATTCTCTCTAGTTCTGCCCCTTTTCTCGCTCAGTGTCTCACACGGGCTATAAAATCTGGGGCGATTTCCCCCCCCTCCCCGCCACTGATCAGCTCTCCCACCCCCGATTTCCCCCCTTCTCCCCATGAGTCTCAAACGTCAGTTTAAAATCTTCTCTAGTGAGGGGCATTTTCCCACCCATTTTATCTGCAGCGATTTGTCCTTGTTTAGGTGGGAAATTGTTGCCCTGAGTCATTCCCCAGCACATGGCTGCCCCTGGAGTGGGGGTGGGATGGCTCAGTGGTTGGAGCACTGGCCTGCTAAACCCAGGGCTGGGAGCTGACTCCTTGCGGGGGCCATTTGGGGATTTAGTTGGGGATTGGCCCTGCTTTGAGCAGGGGGTTGGACTAGACACCTCCTGAGGTCCCTTCCAGCCCTGATCTTCTATGAGATGCCGGGTCTCTGCCAGGGCAGGGAAGGGAGGCGCACGTGTCCCCCATGGGGACTGCCCAGACCCCCGTTTCCCAATCCCAGTTGTTGCCCCCTAACTACCAGCACAGTTGCCCCCAACCATCAGTTGCCAGTCACCCGCCCATCCCCCACTGCTGCCCCCTTCTTTTATCCAGGGACCTTCCAGCTCCCCCTCCCTTGCCCTTTTAATCAGCTCCTCAAAGGGCTCCCTGCTGCCCATGGCAATGGTGGGGGTGGGGGGAACCATTACTTTGTGTTTATGTATTGGACAGTCGTATAAAATCCAGTCCAACAGTCCCCCTTTTCCACTAGTTCGTTAACAGCAATATAAAATCCCCTCAGATCTTGGTGGTTTTCTCTCATGTTATCAAATACGCAGTTTGTGACACATTTGCTTTGCAAATCTCAAAGATTCATATAAAATACCCTAAACATTTGCACCACTGCTCTCTAGTTGTCTTTCTAATTGAATATGCCCTGAGATTTTTCCCCTGTCTCTCTAATTATAAAATACTAAGAAAAGTTCAGATTTACACCTTTTCTCAGATTCTTGAACCTGGATATTAAATGTTTGCAAATGTTGCCCATTTCCTCTTTATTCATTTATCAAATATTGATGTGAAACACTCAGATTTTACCTCCTATCAACAACTGATATAAAATCCCTCTGATTTTCCACTTTCCTCTCTATAATTTGCAAAATGGATCCCAAATCTCTCAGATTGGGAACTCTTTCATTTCTGAACGTTGCTCTCAAAGCTCAGGTTTTGCCTCTTTCTGTGTCATTATCAAATGTCAGTTAAAAATCCTCTCGGGTTTGGGGCTGTTCCCCGTGTTTCTAAATCCCAGCAACTTCTTCCTTCGAGGGAACCTGTTGCCCTGAGTTCTTCTCCATCCTGGAGGTTGCAGGGGGTGAAATTGCCCAGAGATCATCTTTCCCGACTCCTTTGTGAATCATTTGGTCCCTCCTTTACCTCTGTTAAAATGTTTGCCAAAGAAAGAGACCAGCCAGATATTTAATACACATCAAAGCCAGAGGCCTCCCCCTGTTTGGGGGGGTCAGTGGTTCCCAACCAGTTACAGAAGAGTTGGCTGGACCCTTTTCTCCAGCTGGCACGGGATGAGGAGGTCACTCTGAGTGCAGTATGAGTTGAGAAGTATCCCAAACCCCATGGCAAATGGCCTTGGTGAGGGGTTGCTTCCCGCAGTGCTAAGATGCAGCCACCTCTGGGGTGGATCCATGGTGGCCATTATTTGGTAGTGACAGGCCATGGACATTTCTTATCTATTTTGTCCCTCCAGGCCTTCCATACTCCAGTTCAAGAGGCATCCCCCAGGGCTCCCTCTGCCTGTGTGACTGGCCAGCAGGGGGCGGTGGTCACTTTCTATCCACTTCTCAGGCACTGTGAGGTAACAGTGTTGCTGTGTGGGGGTGGGGCTGTGGGGGGAGATAGCAGCTGAAGGGGGATTGTGGTGGGGGAGGCCTCTGGGTGGATGGGCAGGGGGTACCCTAGTGAGGTTGGTGGGTTCTGGAGATTTGGGGTTTCAGGGGGTGGCTGTGATGTGCCCAGCCCTGAGGCTGTGGGTCCTGGAGGTGGGTATCGCTGGGGGCCTGGTGGCTGCAGAACAGCCGGGGTGGGCGTCTCTTGGGGAGGCGGGACAGGGGGTTAGAGGGAGCCTGGTGCTGTGCCAGGGGCTCTGTCTGGGCTTCCCCCGCAGACTCCTGGGATCGCTGCCGTGCCCAGTGCACAGAGTGTGTGTGGGAGAATCCCCGGCGCTAGGCCAGGGGGTGCCCCTGTAAAGCACCAGGGGATCCCGCAGGGGGGAGGAGGGGGTGCCAGGCAAAGGGCAGGGCAGATCCTGCTGGAGGGCAGGGGCGGAGGGGGTCCTAGGCAGGCAGTGAGGGACTGAGTTCCCAGTGGGGGTCTCTTTTGAGGGGTCTCTGGCTTTTGGGGTCTCTTGGGGGGAGGGGGAAAACACTTTGGGATTCCCAACCTGGCAATGAAGATCTGGTGGGGGTTCTCTGGCCGGTGGGGTGAGGGGAGGGAGAAGGGAGGTTAAAAATGTGTCTGGGCTTAGCATGGCAGGAGGGGCCAGGTCTACATTGTAATAAACAGATTCAGCATTTCCCAGCATGGCAGGATCTAGGGTGTCTGTGTGCAGGGAAAGGGCCTGGGGGATTCTGATGTGAAATTAACTAAAACCGGTTCTGAAACACCCACAACTGCCCTTCTCCCCCAGACAGGCTGCAGAATGATGTCTTTGTTTTGCTCCAGCGCATCCCAGCCTGGCGTGGGACAGGGAAGAGAAATGGCTGCAGTGGAGCCAACTCAGGTAGAGATTATCAGGGGGTTGCTGGTGGGTTCCTGCTGGAGGAGAGGGACAGCAAATACACTGGAGATGGGAAGGTTTGCACAGTCTGGTCTGGAGGTTGGAGCGGGGCAGGAAATGCACAGGGTGGAGAAAGGAGGAGGCCAGGGTGTGGCAAACCTGCTGGGAGTTATTTAATAAGTGGCCTAGATTCTAGGTACAGACCCAGGAAGTTCGGAGGTGGAAATGTCCTAATTTGTGAAGAAAGAAAATAGCCCACCTACATGGAGCTAGTCAAACTGATCAGACTCCCAGTGCTGGAGCCTGACCTCACTAACCAGTGGCTGCTGTGAGATATGAAGGGGGCACCCATGAGTCAGGCTTATTGGAGCTGCCTCTCCCTTCATATCCCGCTTTTCACAAGGAGGAGGCTATTGGGCTTCCTACCAGGGAGCTCTCCCTGGACCCTGCTAGGGGCTCCAACTCCTGTATCGGTCAGTGGCTAGTAGGTCTGTGATGGATCTGCTGGGAGAGACAATGGGCTCTCGCTTCGTCCCCTCACCCTGGTATTTGCTGGATACTCTGAGCGGGGTCAGGGTGGGACTCTGTTGAGTGGGATCCACCCAGAGCTTCCATTTGATTGGCTCCTCTCTGCCACAAATAGTGGGGTTGTGAGTGGGGAAAGAGGTCCTGAGTGCTGGACTCTTGCTCTTTCAGGGGCCGGTGACCTTCGAGGAGGTGGCTGTGCATTTCACCAGGGGAGAGTGGGCTCTGCTGGACCCCACTCAGAGAGCCCTGTACTGGGATGTCATGCAGGAGAACTGTGAGACTGTGACCTCGCTGGGTAAGGGTTCCTGTCCCCTCGGTTCTTGGAAGGGGAAATGAAGAGAAAAGGTTCATGCCAGCCCCATGATGCCACCTCTACTCTGTCCTATTTCAGCATCACCCCAATATGCCAGTGACACACACACACTGCCAGAGACCCTCCCCTGCTGCAGAACACTTTGGGAACAGAGCACAGGAGCAGTATCGCACAGTGTCAAATAGCTCCTGTTTGCTCAAGTGAAACGGGGGGTTAGGTCTGGCATAACTGTTCCATACCCCTAATCATTTTTGTTGCCCTTTTCTGAACCTTTTCCAATTCCAATATATCTTTTTTTGAGATGGGGCGACAACATCTTCATACAGTATTCAAGATGTGGGTCTATCATGGATTTATTTGCTGTTTTTACAAATATGATATATGATATATTCTGTCGTATCTATCCCTTTCTTAATTATTTCCAACATTGCTTGCATAATATTTTGCAATATATTCCAAATAAGGTAATTAACGTGCAACGTATGTGTCGTTGTTTGGGGTTTTAAGCTTTAAAAGGCTTGTGTGATTTTTAGATCAGGGGACAGTATTCCAATAGCTGTCCCCCCCTGCGCACTTTTAACTAAGAAAAGAGCCTCAGGCTGAGCTGATTCAAAATCAATCATGTGGTTGTTTTCCACAACAGCTTCAAGAGGTCCCTGTGATGGAATGTAAATGTCTTCTTCACACCTTCCCCCTATAGGAGAATGGATGTTTGACCAGCTGTTTGCCTTGCTGTCTCTGAGGAACTGGTCTGTGGGTGTTCCCCAGAATTGTAACATTTTCAGTAATCTCATACTGTAAAATCTCATAACTTTACATACAGTGTTACTACACATTTTAACAGGAGGATAATATTCAGTAGATTATGCATTTTCAAATGATACCTCACAAGCCATACTGTGTACAAAATTGATCATAATTTTCTAGAAGAGTGAACACAGAGGTATAGACTGACACAGTGTCTGTGTGTGTGTTCCCAGCAGATATGTGGGTATTTCAATCCCTTATAATCATAGTCTTCGGCATCTTCAAGGCCCTGGGGAACTGGTCCTGGGAATTCACTGTTTTACCAAGTGTGACACTGTATGGAATTGTGACACACTTTGGTATTAATAATAAAATAATAATATTATCTGATAAAATTGCAATGAATCATGCTAGATATGCCATGTAAGGTGTCAGTAAAAATGTTATGATTTGCCAAGTATGATAATATTATTTCTATGTTTGTATCACCTTTGTATTGTGAGTTATAGATATGTAGGGTATATCTGTATTTCCAGACTTGTGCAGTGTTTCTGGGTGACACCCCCAGACATATTGGGATCAACACTGCCTAGCCTGTTTGATGGCCCATTGACGATCATCAGCTGTACAATGAGCCCATGGAAAGGACCAAGGGGATACACCTATTGAGTCAGCAAGACATGCCGGGGTATGCCTGTCTACTGAGAACTCCAAGGTTTTTCCATGCCATGTGCTGTGAATCTTGTGTTTGGGACACAGGAAGTACAGGCCACATGGCAAAAGGAATATAAAGGGCAGCTGCATCATCTCCATGCAGCTTCAATCCCCCTTCCTACCTCTGGAGCAACTTCTCTACAAACTGAACCCTGGAACAAAGGACTGAATGACCCATCCAAGCTATGGATGTGTTCCAGACAGACTTTCAAGCCAGCAACTCACCAATACTGCTAAGAACCTGATATATCCATTTTGGAATGTATCTGACTGCGTTCCCATTTAACTTCTTTCTGTCTTTCTTTCGTTTAAACCTTTAGTTTAGATGCTAAAGGATTGTCTGGAAGGATGGAATTTTGGGTAATATCCAAACCTCTACTGACCTGGTGATGTGGCTGAGCCTTTGGGGTCAGAGGAACACTTTGTTTATGTGAGCAGAGTTTTGAAATAACCTCTCACTGTGCTGGACCTAGCTGCTGATTAGGAGCCAGAGAACTGGGATGGAATAAAGGGGGCCGTGTGATTTCTTTTTTCAGCTTCTCGATAACCCATGTGGGGGATAAGAAGCACAGTTGGTGATTGGTCGGTGAGTTTAACTTCAGTGTTAACCAGCAGTTTTTGGAGCATCTGCTCTGTCTTTTTCAGCCTGCCCTGATCTTGGCATTTTCAGTGAGAACTGCCCCTGGCCCACCAGGTCACACTAAGCACTGAAGTTAAATGAATAGAATGTTTTTTTTTTATGACCAAGTCTTATGAAATCAACTGAACTCCTTTGTTTTCTTTCATCTGAGCAGGGTTTCTAGTTTTCCAGCGTGATGTGATCTCCCAGCTGGAACAAGGGGAAGAGCCATGGGTCCCAGACCTCCAGGGTTCAGAGGAAAGAGAGATCCTGAGATCTCCCTGCACAGGTGAGGAAACATTAAACCACCTCAGAATCTGTAAGTGCCTGAAGGAAACATCTGGAATGCCCAACAAAGCCCTTGGGGAGGTCTCTCAGTTCATTATTATCCCTAGCAGGGGTCGTATCCTCGGGGTAAATATAGTTCATGGCTTCCTATAGATCTTAGCAGACACCAGGCAGTAGCTTCCTCCCTTCCCCCTGCGTATTTGGATGGGATGTGAAGGCTGAATTCATCCCCCTCCTCTCTGCTACTTGGGGGAAGAGTTTGGGGGAGTTCAGCTCCTGATTTTTATTTGATCTGTCTTCAGCACTTGTTTTTGTTTGGTCTTCCCCTTTCCATCCCTGTTTGAGGTTTCTGTCTCTGTCACAGCAGGTGATGCAATGGCATGTGAGAAAGAGGAGCAGAATTCTCAGCCTGAAAATGTTGAGCCAGTGGGTAAAAACAGAGCATTATCGCAAAGATCGAAAAGGAATGTGTCCAGGAGTCATAAGCAGGGAAAATCTTGGGAGATTCAGCACAGACCACAAACAGATCAAGGAAACCAGCCAGGGAAGAAAGAGGATAAATTTATTTCCTGTTTGGGAACCTAGAAGGTCCTCATGGAAACCACAACACAGCAGGATATTCTCAGGCGAAAGAGAAAAAATACATGCAGTGAGTGTGGAAAAACCTTCTCTCACAGCTCAGCCCTTTCTGTACATCAGAGAATCCACACAGGGGAGAGGCCTTGTGAATGCCGTGAGTGTGGGAAAAACTTCACTAGCAGCTCAGCCCTTTCTCTACATCAGAGAATCCACACAGGGGAGAGGCCTTGTGAATGCAGTGAGTGTGGGAAAAGCTTCACTAGCAGCTCACACCTTTCTAAACATCAGAGAATCCACACAGGGGAAAGGCCCTATGAATGCCGTGAGTGTAGGAAAACCTTCTCTCACAGCTCAGCCCTTTCTGTACATCAGAGAATCCACACAGGGGAGAGGCCTTATGAATGCAGTGAGTGTGGGAAAACCTTCAATCGCAGTTCGCACCTTATTAGGCATCAAACAATCCACAGAGGAGAGAGGCCTTATGAATGCAGTGATTGTGGGAAAAGCTTCACTAGCAGCTCAAACCTTTCTCAACATCAGAGAATCCACACAGGGGAGAGGCCCTTTGAATGCAGTGTGTGTAGGAAAAGCTTCACTCACAGATCAGACCTTTCTAGACATCAGAGAATCCACACAGGGGACAGGCCCTATGAATGCAGAGAGTGCAGGAAAACCTTCAATCACCGCTCAAACCTTATTACCCATCAGAGAATCCACACAGGGGACAGGCCCTATAAATGCTGTGAGTGTGGGAAAACCTTCAATCGCAGCTCAGCCCATGTTAGCCATCAGAGAATCTTCAAGGGAGATAAACATTGTAAAAATATCTAGGGCTATCAAGACTTTCTTTTCTTTAATACTTTTCCTGATTCCCACATAGTAACTTTTAAAACTCTTTGAACTGTGTGCAGCACCATTATCCCTCAGCTTGTCCAGATGAGTGGCCCATTTTTGCCTTTTGCAGTTCACCCTCTTTTGAGATGGACCTATTTGTCCTTTCTATTGTCCCAGAAGTAATTTTAATGTGCCCTTCCTATGAGGAACCAGGGAGCATCACATTTATACCATTCCTCCTATTGCAAAGTTCTTCTTCGAGTGATTGCTCATGTCCATTCCAGTTAGGTGTGTGCGCGCCGCGTGCACTTTCGTCGGAAGATTTTTACCCTAGCAACCCCAGTGGGTCGGCTGAGCGCCCCCTGGAGTGGCGCCATAACGGCACCACATATATACCTGAGCCGACCCACCCGACCCTCAGTTCCTTCTTACTGCCCATGTTGGTCATTGGAACAGTGGAGTGCAGCTTGCCTGACCTCCGCTTCCCTAGCTTCCTCATAGTTCTTTCTCTAAAATTGTACATAGTTGATCTTAGTTGTAGGTTTTCTTGTTTTGATAGTTTAATCAGTTTACTGTTAGATAGTTAGCGGGTTCGGGGATTAGCCCCCACCCGCACCTGGGACCAGAGCGTATGCCCGGCTCCCCGGGTTTCAAGCTGTATTCGGCCTGCCGCAGGCCTATGCCTACAGGGGATCCTCATAGCTCCTGCTTAAAGTGCCTGGGAGAGTTGCACTTATCTTCTAAGTGCCCAATTTGCAAGGCTTTCAAGCCTCGCACAAAGAGGGAAAGAGACATTAGGCTTAAACAACTCCTCATGGAGGCAGCCTTAACCCCTCCGGCCGCGGCACCGCCCGCTGTCCCTCTGGACTCTCACAGCGCCGCCACGGTGCTGGGCCACTCTGCCATGCAACAGAAAGTGCAATTGGCACCGAAACCCACCCAGAGACGCGCTCTCTCGCCAAAGGGGAAGGCCGCTGCCTCTTCGGCACCGCCTGCCCCTAAGCACCAGAGTGCGCCCCGTCCGGACTGCCCGGCACCGAAACCTGCCGCAGCACCGGTTCCTCCACCGCAGACGCTTCTGCCGGCACCGGCGACTCCTGCCCCTCAGATGCCATCGAGCCCGGCACCTGTGACCTCCCCGGCTCCGGACGCGGTAGAGATGCCACTGCCGTCGACTCCAGAGACCTTCGACGCGGCGCGGGACCTCATCGCATTGACAGACCCGGCTGTGCCGCCGCCCCCGGCGCCCCGTTCCATGGGTAAGCCGTCAATGCTCAAGCCGCCTGCCAGCACCGAGTCCGACCGGCACCGCTCCCGTTCCCGCTCTCACCAGTGCTCACGCTCTCAACGCCGATCTCGATCTAGGCGCCGATCGCAACGCCGCTCGCAGTCCCGGCACCGCTCGACTACGCGGTACCGGTCAGACTCGCGGCACCGGTCATTCTCCCACTCTCCGACTCATCATTCCAGGCACCGTTCAGGATCTCGGTGCCGCTATGGCCGCTGCTACTCGCGAAGCCGCTCCCGGCACCGAACATGGAGATCCCGGTCGACCTCCCAGCACCGCGCCGGTCGCAGGTCCCGTTCTCGCTCCCGCTCTCGCTATCGGGATGCCTCCCGGCACTGGTCGCCGCAGAGGAGGGAAATGCGATCAGTGGGCACTTCGGCACAAGGGTTATCTGCTCCGCCCTGGCCCTCCCACCACGCCTCAGCCTCTTCCCACGCCGACAGTTACTACGTCGACGAACATGACTCTCCGGACCCTTCGGGAGTTTTTCAGCAGTCCCATTACGCGGACCAGGACCCTCATCACTGGGGTTATTGGACCCCTTGGGCCTACCACCAAGCCCAAGGTGCTCCTGTGCCTACCATGCGCACCGTACCACACGAGCCGCGCATCCTGGAGGCTACGATAAGCCGCCCCCCAGTTGACACTGAGGTACCATCATTCGTAGAGGAAGGTAATCAGCCTGCTCAGGAACCTCTGGAGCAGGAACCTTCCCAGGACCCAGACACTGACCGGGATGCCATCATTCCCGTGATCTCTTCCTCTTCCCCGGATGAGGTGGTGGCAGGGTCGTCGTCTGCAGGTCCCCCGCCTATTGACTTACGGGCACACCATGAGCTTCTTCGCAGGGCGGCCTTGTGAATGGATTTACAGGCTGAGGAGGTATCAGAAGTGGACGACCCGATAGTGACCATTTTGTCAGCGGACGCCCCAACTCGCATCACCCTCCCTTTCATTAAGACTATCCAAGCAAATGCTGATAGCTTATGGCAGACTCCGTCCTCTATTGCACCCACAGCCAGGGGGGTGGAACGCAAGTACATGGTCCCTTCCAAGGGATATGAGTATTTGTATGTACACCCTATCCCCTCGTCATTGGTGGTCCAATCTGTCAATGATAAAGAGCGCCATGGCCAGCAAGGCCCGGCTCCTAAATCAAAGGAAGCCAGGCGAATGGACTTGCTTGGTCACAAGGTCTACTCTGCTGGTGCCCTGCAGATCCTAGTGGCCAACCAGCAGGCCTTGCTGAGCCGTTACGGGCATGACACTTGGGCTGAGGTAGAGAAGTACAAAGAGCTCCTACCTCAGGACTCAAGACAGGAGTTTGCAGCCTTCATAGAGGAAGGTAAAAAGGTAGCGCGCACTTCATTACAAGCCTCCTTGGACGCAGCTGACTCGGGGGCACGTACTGTAGCCTTGGGCGTTACCATGCGCCGGATCTCTTGGCTCCAGAGTTCAACGCTTCCCCCTGAAGTACAGTACACCATTCAGGACCTTCCTTTTGACTCTAAGGCTCTGTTCTCTGAAAAGACGGACTCTAGGCTCCAGAACCTAAAGGACAATAGAGTCATTATCTGTACTTTGGGGATGCATACCCCTGTAACCCAGAGGCGTCCGTTCCGCCCCCAGCTTAACCGGCCTTACTATATGCCTCGCTACAGACAGGACTCTGGTTGGCGACGGGGTCGCAGAGGACATAAACGGCAACCTGGCCGCTAACCATCCCAAGGGCGGGCCCCTTCTAAACCGTCCTTTTGAAGATGCGCCCGGGGACGGCATACCAGATCTTTCTCCAGATCCCTCCCTCCCTTTTTCCAACCGTTTTTCCCATTTCCTCCCGGCGTGGGCCCAGCTGACCACCGATGCCTGGGTCCTAAGCACTGTGGAACGTGGTTACCAACTCCAATTCGTTTCACCCCCACCTTCCCACCCTCCTTCCCGGTCCCTCTTCAGGGACCCCTCTCATGAGCAACTCCTCTTACAAGAGGTGCACTCGCTCCTCGCTATCGGAGCAGCAGAGAGAGTTCCGGAGAGGGAGAGGGGCAAGGGGTTTTATTCCCGTTATTTTTTGATCCCCAAGTCCAAAGGGGGCCTCCAACCCATCCTCGACCTGCGAGACCTCAACAAATACATGCTGAAGTTGAAGTTCCGCATGGTATCTCTGGGGACCATTATCCCTACATTGGATCCGGGAGACTGATATGCTGCCCTCGATATGAAGGACGCTTATTTTCATATCGCCATCTTTCCACCACACAGGCGTTTCCTCCGATTTACAATCACTCACCTTCACTTCCAGTTTGCGGTCCTCCCCTTCGGCCTATCCACGGCCCCAAGGGTGTTTACGAAGTGCATGGCCGTTGTCGCCGCCCACCTCCGTCGGCGTGGCATCTGCATTTTTCCCTACCTAGACGACTGGCTCATCGGGGGGACTCGCAGACCACAGTCCAGCAACATGTCACAGTGATCAAAGACTTGTTCACATGTCTGGGCCTGGTTCTCAACGTAGAAAAGTCCACCTTAGTACCAACTCAGAGGTTGGACTTTATTGGCGCGACCCTGGACTCATCGCTAGCCAGAGCCTACCTTCCTCAGCTACGATTCCAGGCCCTTACACAGCTAATTCGTGCCCTTCAGACCTCTCGTATGTCCTCGGCCCGCGCTTGTCTCCGCCTCCTCGGTCACATAGTGGCTTGCATGCACGTAATTCCGTTTGCCAGGCTCCGCCTCTGCCCCCTCCAGCTGTGGCTCAACTCACTATACCGTCCGCACAGGGACCCTCTGGATACCCTGCTCACCATTCCAACGAGCGTCCTTCAATCCCTGAACTGGTGGCTGGCCCTATCACTCGTATGTGCAGGGGTCCCATTCCATCCTCCTCAACCTTCCCTTTCCCTGATGACGGATGTTGCAATAAATAAAGCCTAGTCCGTCAATCTGTTCCAGTGGAGCGCCCCAAGCGGGGGTTTTCCACGTCCTTTTATTATAATGGTTACATAAATCATTCTATTATGTGCATGTGCAACCTCAATCCAACTACTTCGCCCCCTCCCCTGATTGGTGCTCTATGCATTGCGTGTTCCAGTGGTACACACTTGGTCGGCGCTTAATCTGTGTGTCTCCTGATCGAGTGTGGGGGGGTGGGAACCACTTCAGCCGCTCTAAAGTCGGGGGCGGTTTTCCAACCCCCTTAGTGCTTGAGAAGTGTAAAGTTCCTACATCCCCTCCTTTTCTGTTTTGTTGACCCGTGCCTGGTCCGCATGTTTCATGATTTTATATGCATACATGACGGCTTGGAGTGTAGGCAGGGGTTTGCGCCGACAGGGTGTAAAACACATCCTAATTAAATTAGGAATACACTGAGCAAAGCAAAAAAAACCAATCAAGCAGGCGATAACAATCAAAGCATATTGCAAAACAGTTTGGACCCATCCCATGGATGGCATTTATAAAATTAAACATCCCCATTGCATGTGCAGCACTGCCCGGCGCCTTACATACTGGGACCAGGCAGGTGCCCAACAGGCCATACATCTCAGGGGCCTGCTGTAAACAAAAGGGAGATTAATTGGCAAGGACCGCAAGTCGAATTTACAACGCATGCGGTTATGCAAGTCGGGTTCGGCCCCAACCGCTAACACACAAAAACAACACAACAATATAATAAAAGAATTAGCGGTCAAACAGGCAAAAATGGCAGCAGTAAAATTTTCGGGGGTAGGCTCGGCCTTGTTATTCTCCAACGTCTGCTGAGCCTGCTGCGCCAGTCACTTCACCTGCCCCCAGGTAACCTTTGGTGCCGTCTTTGTGGCTTGGCACGCTAGAAAGGTCTCGGTTAGGCTCGGATTGAAGTTGGGTATCAGGTTCTTGAGGCTTTGATGCCACGTCATCGTGCCACGGTCGCATGTTCTTGGCAGGGACCCACAACGGACCTGTGGGAGTAAGCACAGCGGCATGCCCTCGTCCCCAGGTTATCAATGGAACGGGGCCATACCAATTAGGGTCTGGGCTCTGCCTATATTTGACAGATGGGCGTGGGAACGGGGTTTCCGTCTTAAAATGTCGTTCAGTGGCTGTAAAATTTTGAAAAATATTTAAAGTATTTAGGGTAAACAATACTATCGCTAATTGGTTTTGCTTGGCTCCCATGGTTGGCCCATCATCCCCCACTGTTTTGTTTTGCTTTTTAAGGTACTCTTTAAGTGTACAATTGGTCCGTTCCACAATGGCTTGACCAGTGGAATTGTACGGAATACCAAAGACGTGGTCAATTTGCCACTGTGTGCAAAAATCCGCAAACCTGTGAGAAATGTAGGCGGGGCCGTTATCGGTTTTTATCTGTTGGGGGCGGCCCATAATGGCCACTGCAGCAAGAACATGATTAATCACGTGTTTGGCCTGTTCGCCCCGTTGGGGGGTGGCCCAAATATAATGAGAGTAGGTATCAATGGTAACATGTAAATATTTCCAAGGAGAAAAAGGGGGATAAAGCGTGACATCCATTTGCCAAATTTGGTTGGATTGAAGACCGTGGGGATTAACACCCAGTTCGGGGCAATGATGAAGACTTGCACAATGATTACAGGTTTGAACAATACGTTGGGCCTGAATCAGGGGGATCATAAAATTCTTCGCCAAGGATTTAGCATTTTGATGAAAAAATGCATGACTATCAATGGGATCCGAAAAAACGGGAGTTAAGTGGAGAGGGGAGGGACTGAGTTTCGCTGCTGAATCGGCGATCCGGTTACCCTCCACTAAAAATCCAGGAAGTGGCTGGTGACTGCGTATATGGGCAATATACAACAACTGGCAACGACTACAAAGAGCCAATTGCAGGGTTATAAATAAGGCCATGAGGTCGCTATCAATAGCAGGAGTGACATAGGCCCCAGGCAGGTGTCGCACAAGGTCGTGCACATAAAGGCTGTCCGTAATAATATTAATGGGAACATCTGGAAAGGTTCGAAGCGCAAGAATCACAGCGGCTACTTCGGCGTGCTGCGCGGACACTTGGAGTAAAGTATATTTTGTTCTCCACTTTCCCATGTCTTGCCAGGCTAATACCCCATAGGTTGTCCCACCATCTGTAAACACCGTCATGGCATCCTGAAGAGGTTGGGAGGCCAGAACAGGGCGAAGGGAAAGGGAAATATGAGGGGAGGTGGTTAACCGGGGGTCCTTGGGCCCATGGTACTGAAGCACCCCCACAAAGCCCCCAAGGGCCATTTGCAGTGAGGCCGTTAAGGCAATGTACTGCTCCATCTCTTTTAGAGGGAGCGGTATCGTGATGCTAGGGTAAAATCTTCCGACGAACGTGCACGCAGCACGCACACACCTAACTGGAATGGATATGAGCAACACATCTCGAAGAACAACAGTTACAAAGGTAAGTAACCATTTTTTCTGCGGTGTTGGAATCTCCCTGTTCACGTTTTAAGCGAACAAAAGATGGGTGCTGGCATTCTGAGACCCTCAAAATCCTGCCCTGGGGGCCAGACAGTTAAGCAACCAGCATCCACAACCTCTACCATGATAGCATCCTGTCTGGCAACAACTCACTTATCAATAGCTGGGGTCTGAAATCCTCATTTCTTTGTTGTTCTATCACTGTAGTCTCCACTTTCCTATTGCTTGTCTGTATAATCTCTGTCTGGTTCTGTGATTGTTTCTGTCTGCTGTATAATTAATTTGTTGGGTGTAAAGCAATTCAGGTGGTGGGGTATAACTGGTTAGATAATCATGTTACAATATGTTGGGATTGGTTAGTTAAATTTCGGTAAAATGATTGGTTAAGGTATAGCTAAGCAGAACTCCAGTTTTACTATATAGTCTGCAGTCAATCAGGAAGTAAGGGGGGAATGGGAATGGGGGTAGGGGAATTGGAGTTATGTTTTGCTAAGGGGGGAATAGGAAGAGGGAATGGGAACAGGGACACAGACAAGCCTCTGTGGTGTCAGAGCTGGGAAGGGCGATACCGAGGAAGGAAATTGGCATCATTGCTTGCTGGAAGTTTACCCCAATAAACATTGAATTGTTTGCACCTCTTGAACGGCGGGTATTGCTGCTCTCAGGTCATGCGAGAAAGACCAGGGAATGGGAGGGTGATGTACGTCTTTCAGGGTGTGAAAAACCCTGGATTCAGTATAATTAAGCTGACCTAAGCCATGGTTAGATAGTGCTAAATGAAAGGAAAGATTGTTCTGTCAATGTAGCTATTACAGGGATGGAAAACCCCTCCACTCACTATAGCAACTGTCTACTCCATAGTGCTAGAGCAGTGTCACAGCAGCATTTCAAGTGTAGACAGCCTCAGAGTGAGACCAGGTCTGGCTCTGTGGATGCTCAGGCACTACAACAAGAGCAGTGACAATACACTGATGCTTCCATAGTTGGCAGGATTCAAACTTGCCGGGGAGACCACAATGGATTTCGAGTCCATCGCCTTAACCACTCGGCCACAACTACTTGATGTATAGGTGCTTCACTACACAATGATTCTGTTCTCACTGAATTGTCACTTCACATTGCTCAGACCAGCTCCCCCAGCACACTCCTGGCTGTGTATTAGTGTAGGTGTGTCCATGGCTGAACAACAAGGGTTCCTGCCCATTTCCCTTCCGGCTGGAGCATGATTAGAGTGTGTTTGTGGTTAACGACATTGCTATAGATTGTTGTTCATTCCCCACACTGACAATTCAGACCGTCCCGTTCCTATTCGAATCTCCACCAGATCATGCCAATAGCCGGAGTCAGGATTTCTCTGGGGCACTGCAATGTTTCATGGGATTGGTGCATGAACTCAGCCTTGCATCCATCCCTGATGTTCATGGACTAACAACAGCAACGTAAAGAAAGAGCTGATCCGATATCTCACTGTCAGAGGTGAAGGTGGCCTCGTCCCCTCTGCATGACCATTGCCATTGCAGGAGAGAAGGTTTCAATGGAATCGAATGTCCTGGCTCAGACAAGAGACACAGGGAGGTTTTGCTGTTCATGGATCTGTGCAAAGGTAATTGTGTCTCTGTATGAAATTGAGGAGGGAAATGAAACGTCCACATGGTGGCCCAATGCCCTAAGGAATGTGGGTGATGGACTCCGGCTGGGAAATGATTTCACAGGATCAATGTATTGCCCTGATTAAAAGCTATGGCTAAAAGGCAGCCACTGTTGTTAGTACCTGAACCTGTGTAGGGACGCCCGAGTGCGTATCAAGTCCATTGCCGTAACCAGGGGTAGTCGATTATTTTATCAAGATTCCAATTTCTTGGTCAAGGTATAGTCAATGTATAGACGCCAGAGAAAATAATACACTGATAAGAAGAATATAGAAATATTTTGCAGTCACTATGGGCATAACTATGATAATTGTTTTGTGTTACACTCTTTATTATGGCACCACCTTCCTTCCCTTTAGACTTCTAGTTTGCCAAGGGTAAAACTAAACATCTCTTCAGAAACCAGGGCGTGTTTGTGTTCATTCCTGCTAGCTACACAGGGATTTGATGTAGCTGCTTTCAATCCTCCAGCTCTGCCGGGATAAGTAACATTTCAGGCTGTCACTGAACTGAAGGAGGGAGATCATTTTTTGACAGGTTACGCCTCCTCTTAAAGGTGTTTGTCTGGCAGCCTTGGTTCCCAGGTCTCTCCTGAGGGAAGAAAGTTTCTGTGCAAAATACCAAAACTTTCAACAGAGCGGAGGGAAAGGCAACGGCCACATGATGAAGCCAATATGTACCGCAACATGATTCTTTTATGTGGGATGACTCTGAACACTGACTGATCTGCACTCGCTTGTGTTTGAAGAGATGTTGAGTTTTGCACTTGGGAACCTATAAGGCTGAAGCAATGTTATGGATAGTGACACTGCGATTGAAGGGTGATTTAAGGTTGTAAAAATTGTTAAAAACACTGAGCTTAAACTTGAACTGCCTGTTATTAAAGGCTGGTTTCCCCATGTTGGTTCCATAAGCTCTGCTAGAAAGGCCCTGGGTTCTCTCCTGCCTCGCTGGGAACTCGAGGGAATCGTCCCCTGCTGCCCTTGACTCCAGGCTGATTTTTCTGGGGAGGGGGCGTGGAATTTAGTTGTTTGCTGTTGAGAAGGGAGCCAGGCCAGTTCTCAGGGAACGAGAACTCCCAGCATCTGCCCAGCCCAACCCAGGCTGCTGCCCTGTCCCAGCCTCTGTTCCCCTGGGGGCCCTGCATGTTTGACTCTAGAGCAGGCCGGGAGCAGCAGCTGAGGCAGAGAACACCTGGGCTGGGCAGATAGGAGGGAGATTAGGAAGTGGAAATGGTAAAACCGCAGTGAATATTACCTTGGACTCTACGGCATTTCTCCATTGGTCTGTCTGCTTTGGGACAGGGACAATGACACGTCCTGTTGCATTTGTCATTTCAAAGGGTGGTTTAGGATTTTCATTCTCAGACATGGTGCACAAAGCAGGACTTAACGAAATGCAAACGAAATGAGCCACTCACAGGTTCTGGCAGCCACAATGAGCCTTTGGTGCGAGAGCTCAGACCTGCCCCTGTCCCAGAGGGAAGGGGGGTGTCTACATGGGGCTTGGACCACTGATCTATCAGCGCCTAACTCCCAAACTTTCAGTAACTCTATTATCAGTGCCCGTGAGTGTAATTTAAACCATGAGAAAAACCACACTAGGCTAGACCAAAGGCCCATCTAGCTCTGAATCTTGTCCTCTGACAGTAGCCAATAGCAGGTGCCCCAACAGCTACCACTGGGAGTTGAACCCAGGATCGCCTGTTTACAAGGCAGGTGCTTTAGCCAGCTAAGCCATGGTCCCTGCCTAGGGGTAAGATATAGTGTCTGCCCACACCTGACTCCCTGCCATCTCCACCAGGCCCTGACAAGCTTTCCTTGTGTTTGGATTCTGCAAAGCAGAGGAGCAGGTGACGTTTTCCTTGCAAGCTGTGTGTGTGAGTGAATCTTTGGCCAGGTCTGCACTACAAAGTTGTTTCAGCAGAAATATATTGCTCAGGTGTGTGAAGAACACACAACGCTCCCTCGGTCGGCAGCTTGGTGTGGCTGGTGTACACACTGCAATGCCACGTCTGGCGACAAACCTGCCCTGTTTTGGTGACAAAATAAAACCACTTCGATGAGAGGCCTAGAGCTTTTTGCAGCAAACTTACAGTGACAGAGTGCCAGTGTAAATGCTGCTGGTCATTAAATCACCATAACTGGCCTCCGCCAGTATCCCACAATGCCCGCCGTGAACCCACCTGCCCTGCATTCCTGCTAAAGAGGCTGGGCCCCTCCCCTTTCCTAGCTCCAGGAAGTTCTGACAGCTGAGCCTGCTGCTCTGCTCCGGCAGCCAGGAGCAAATCACTGCCGTGCAATGCTGCTCTCCGGCCCTGCGAACACAGAGCAGGGGGCGGGAACTTCCATACATGGGGGGGCCACCGGCATCTGAACTGTGACACACCATGACACCCCTTCCCTCGAGGAGGCTCTTACGTTCTAAATAGGGACGGCTGTTTTCTAGTAAAATCACTAAAAGGGAAGGAGAAAACTCGAAAGAGGTTCCTCCTGGTGCTCACGTGCGTGAACCCAAATACTCTCTCAGTCCTCAAAGAGAGACCTGGAGAAGGAGATTTGCTGAAGCAAAGTCACAGGGGTCTCTGAGGTTTCCCTGGCCCCTCGCCCCTGTCCTGCCTGGCTGATGTCAGCATCTCTCTGTGAGATCACCACCTCCCCCCCACACCTTTGACCAATAGTCTGAGGTCTTGCAAAAGGCCTTTGTGATGTCACTGCCACACCCCTCCCTTGCTGGGCTAATGTCCTGCCCCTGGCCAGGCACTGTGGAGGTTTGAGTTACGCCCTGTGGATCACCCCACTCCAGGAGCGTTCGTTCTAGGCAGCAAGCCGGCTAGACAGGGAAACATCAGACGCTGCTCCCAATGCTACACTCAGTTTTTCAGAAATTAGTCGACTTTAGGGCCAGAAGAGACCATTAGAGCATCTAATCTGACCCCCTGCATATCACAGGCCTCCTGTATGACACAAGAGCTACTTTGGGGGCAAAGACATTCCAGAAAGGCATCTAGTCTTCATGAAATGACATCAGGAGATGGAGAATCCACCACTTTCCTTGGTAGCTTGTTCCTGTGGTGAATCATCCTCGCTGTTGAATATTTGTGCCTTAGTTGTAATATGAATTTGTCTCTTTTCACCTTCCAGCCATTGGGTCTTGTTATTCCTTTCTCTGCTATTTTAAAGAGTCCTTTAATATCCAATCTTTTCTCTCCATTAAGGCACTTCAACACTTCAATGAAGTCACCTTTCAATCTTCTTTTGATCAGCTAAACACGTTGAGCTCTTTCAATAGCTCACTAAAAGGCATTTTCCTCCAGACCTCACAACATTGTTGGCTCTTTCTGCCCCAGCTCCAATTTCACATCATCTTTTTCAAATGAGGACACCAAAGCTGAAGGCAGTATTCCAGTATCAGTCTCACTGATGCCGTGTCACCTCCTGTGACATTATTGACATAATCTGTAACTGTATAGATCACCATTGCGACCGCTGTTCTATATTTGTAGCCAATATTGTAGAAAGGTGTCGTGCAAGGGGTCTATGGAGAGGTTCTGATTGGTTGATTATAATGATGCTATCTCTAGATGTGTATCATTTTTTTAGTTGACGTTATGAATATTGGCTCCATGCTGCCCTTATTTCAATCTTGTGCTCTGTTTCCGGGGAACACTCCAGACAAGCTGGTGTCAGTTCTGTCTAGCCTGCTTGATGGCCCATTAAGGACCATCAGCTGTACAATCGACCCACTGAGAGAAGGCAGATACGCCTTGTGACTCAGCAAGGTAGCAGAGACCTGCCTATGGAGAGAACTCTAAGGTTTTTCTACGCCACGTGCTGGATAGAGTGTCCTTGGGACAAAGAAAGCAAAGACAACATGGCAAGAGACTATAAAAGGCTGATGCCTCGTCTCCATCTTGTCTTCAATCCTGCTTCATACCTCTGGAGGGACTTTGCTCCAACTGAAGCTCTGTACAAAGAACTGAATGACCCATCCCAGCTTTGAATAGACTCCAGAGACTTGATTTGAACCTGCAGTTTATTCCATCACTGTTACAAGCCTGAACCAAGAACTTTGCCATTACTGTATGTGAAGGGTTCAAATCCATGTGCATTTTATATAACAAGCTGGTCTATGGATTGTGCCAGTTCTTTTCCAGACCCAAAGTCCAGAGTATGGTCAAGGACCAGAGGCCTAGCAAATAGTGACCAGCTAAGAGAAAGCTGGGGCAAACAGAAAGCTTTGCTTGCTAAGATAGGCCTGGTCAGCAAATTGCCAGGTGTTGGAGCTTAGAACTAAATGATTGTGTCTTATTCAGAATTGCAGACTGAACAAAGAATCCCTATTGTGTTTGTTTCTTCTCTAGGGAGACCTTCTTCCCACAGATCCAACCTTGAGTTTATGAAAAGTTGGCACATGTCAGTATAAGATATGGCATCCTTCCACCTCCCTTCCAAGGGACCAAAGCCTGCCTTAAGACACACAGAAAACAATCTTTATTGCCATATACTTTCACTCTTTCTTTGCTTTAACCCCTAGGAATGTACCTGTTGGACAATCAAAGGAGTTGCTCCATTCCTATGGATCCCAAATCAGAATTCAACATATATATTTTATACTAATAACATTTTAGCAAAGTATTAATGAAATGTTAACTTGCTAACTTGAGACCATGGGTGGAGACATTATCTAATCTGTTAATCATTGGCTAATGTGCTTATCCTGTCTTGCAAAACCTGTCCTGGGGTATGGAACTACCTAGCCTCTCACTTTCCCCCACCCGTGGAAAATCTATATATTCTATTGTAATTAATTAACAGTGTCTCTGAGCCTAATAAGCCCACTCCACCAGCACTGTGTGTAATAAACTCCTATTCTTGACCTCTACGCGGTGGAGATTTGTGTCCTTCACAGACACCTGCTGAATAAAGAGGAGATTCAGCATCCAGCTTGGCTGAATGCGTCTCCTCTCCCCACAGCTTGGTGATCTTTTGAGGAAATAGAGACGACTGCCTTTGCCTGGCAGTACATCGCTTGCAAAAGAAACAGGTCTTTTTGGTGACAAGTGTTGAAAGGAGCCATATAGACAAATGTGGAGACAGGAAAAATGTCCCCCAATTGAGCTGGCATCTGTGGATGCTGAAGCCACAACACAGAGCGCTAAACACTATATGAGAATGGGTGGTGTCAGAAGAGTCTCTACCAAAGCCTTTTCCCACCAGCAGGGGCCTCTCTATGCACAGAACTCCTGGTAGCGTGATGGCTGCAGGCAGTGGAGAACTCCATTTTGGCATCTCTTTTGTGGTGAACATCTGCAGTGGCTATTAAAAGGTCTCTAGATAGTGATCTTTGGGAAGAGCTGGCTGAAGAACCTTCCTACTAACCAGGAGAGCCTGGCTTGGCCTGCCAGTTCTTCCTTGCCAAAGCTAGTGTGTCTGTTGGCTCCTTTTTTTGTATCTCTTTTCAGAAAAAACCTGTCAGCAGAATCCTTCTAAGTGCTTGTTCAAGACAGAGAGAGCCTTCCTTGCGGCTAAGTCTTGGTGCCATGGGGCATGCCTCACTGCAGCACCTCCTGCTGACCATCCTAGCAATTAGCTCTGCTTCACCGGTGCGCCTTCATCTAGTAGCATCTGGCCACCATCTGTTCTATCATTAGGACCCATGTTGCTCTCAGGACTTCAGTGTCCTCTTACGGACACAGCCCTCTGGCTGTGCCCCACTCAGTTCTCTCCCCCCTGCTGGGTGGGTGGGGATGTCCTCTACCCAGACACTTGCCTCAGTGGCCGGCTGCAGTCCAGGGTGTAGCCACCTGTGTCAGTGGCTACTGAGGCAAAAGGTGTGAACCTCCAACCCTGCCATCTGTTTCCCTGGACCATTTCCCAACAGACCTAGAACCTTCCTCCACCTTTGTATCAGGGCCTTAGTCTGGCAGTAGTCAGCCAGGAGGTCACTCATGCACCCCTTACCCCAGCACTGCTCTGATCATGGTGCCCTCCCGGCTCCTTCCTTCCTTCCTGGCAGCCAATCCTCCCTCCTCAAACTCCAAGGAGTGACTAACTCTTGCTGTGCTGAGCAGCTCTTTATATATGGGCTGCTCCAGCAAGCCTTCTCCTGATTGGCTCTCCCAATAAGCCCTTTCTTGACAGGCTGGGTTCTGCACAGCCTCTTCAAGGCTGCCTTAATCTTTCTCCTGCTTGTTTGGGGCAGACAGCCCACCACACGTGGAAAGTGGCAAATGAGAAGTCTGGAGCTGAAGGAAAGGTTACCATGACTCAGAACTGAGCTGAGGTTGCTGCGACTGAAACACAGATCACTAACCATTATATGATCACAGTGACTGGTGGGAGAGGCACATGTTAGAAGCCCTTTGTCTGCTCAGCTGTGGCTTTGTGTGCACAGAGAGCCAGACACCTCAAGGTCTGCAAGTCTTGAGGGAAATGGGGAACGTCTGTACTTTAGAATTTTCAGGTGTTGACTTGAACCATCAAATGAAACAGTTGCAAATACTTTCTTCAGGCAGGCACCATGGCTTAGCTGGCTAAAGCACCTGTCTAGTAAACAGGAGGTCCGGGGTTCAACTCCCAGTGGTGCCTTAGTGTATGGCTTTTGTCTCCTCTGCTCACATTTTCCTGTGTCTTCCTAGGAAACAGAAGAGGCCTCCCTTGGTATCCAAGTCATTGCTTGCTAAGGAAAAGGCTTCTTTGGAGAGAAGCATTGGAAACAATCAAATCACAAACCTGGAGTTGATGAAAACGCTGCTATGACTGGCATTGGCATGGCGGTTGCTTCAACTGCAATTGCTGCAACACGAGAGCCTGCGCCACATGTCCTTGTGATTCCCTGGAGATGTTCACACACAGATGTCTTGTCACCTTCCTTTTGATTGTCATTGATGAAAAATGGAGCGGTTGGGAGAAAAGTCACAGAGAGTCGCACCGTGACTAAGCTGGGTGACTCACCTGCCAGGTAAAGTGGAGTTAGGGATGCAGCTCCAAGTGGTGCCTTAACAAATGTGTCTGCTCTTCCCACCTTTTGGTGAATCTTTTGCGGAAACAGAGAGGACTGCCTCTGCCTTGCAATGCAAATGCTTCCAAAAGAAACCAGTTGTTTTTTTCTGACAAGTGTCAGAAGGAGGCACATAAGAAATGTGGAGACAAGGAAAAGGTCATCGTAACTCAACTTGCATCCATGGCTCTTGAGGCCAGAACGCAGAGCACTAAGCACTGTACGACCACAGCAAAATCTAAACTTTACACCTTATTACACTAGGCAGTAGTTAGGTCAAGCAATTTTCTCATCCTACTGGATGTTACCCTCCTTAATACATAGAATTCCCCCTAAAACCTGGATTACTGTCCTCAGATGACCTTCATTTTCTCAGGATTCCTGCTGCTTCCAGAATAGGTGGGGGAGGAGAAAGGCAAAAAACATGATGCCACAGTCTCCTATTTTATATCCTTAGTTCAAGTGTCTAGAAGACACTTGCCCAGACGTGTCCGGGTGGGCTCTGCTGAGTCACTAGGTTGGGGAATCCTCCTGGTGTGGTCTTGTGCAACTGAGTCATAGACTTGAGCGGTCCCCACAGTGTTGTGTTTGGGCATCTGTCACTGAACTGGAAATCCCTTAATTACAATTCCTCTGCTGATTCATGGCTGTTGAACACCCTCCTCGGCAGGGGTCACTAGCAAAATTATAGCCTATTTCAGTAACAACCATTCAGCAAAATGCATAACTTCACACACCCTCATGCTATACATATTTGGACAGAATAACCGATTTCAGCAGATCATGACTTTTCATATGATAACTTACATGGAATGGTTGGTAGGACATATCACAGCCATATAGGAATGATGACTATGTGAGCTACAGGGAGCTATTTTGAAGTACATCATGTCACAAAAGCCTCTAGAGACTGGCCTTTGGGAAGAGCTGGCTGAAGAGCCTTCTGAGTAACTGAGAGATCCAGGCTTGGCCCTGCCAGTTTGTGCTTGCGAACTAAACTTGTCCGTTGGGCTCCCTTTTTTGTGTCTCTTTCACAGAAACAGAGCAGAAGTTCTTGGCCAATCCTTGAAAGTGCTTGTTCAAGACACAGAGAGCCTCTGTGCGGGGCAGGGGTAGGGGTGCAGGAGGTGGTCGGGGTAAAGGTGCTTACCTCGGGCAGCACAGCTCCCAAAGTGACTGGCACACACTCCCCTCCGGCAGTGGCTCCTAGGCAGTGGGATACGGGGGCGGGTCAGCTGTGGCGTTTGCACTCAGGGCTGCAGGGATATGCCGGCCACTTCCAGGAGCAGTGTGGCAGGGAGGGAGGGGGCAGAGTGGGCAGGGAGCCGCCTTAGCGCTGCCGGCACATCTCCATGTGTCACTTGGGGAGGCATCAGGTCTCTGTGGGCTGCCTGGGGTAGGGGCAGGGGCAGGGGCCGAGGGAGCTCGGGTCACCCCTTTGCCTCCTCTCTCCAGGCTCCCAGCCCATCTTGCCGGCCGACAGGGATTTTAGGGTGCAGCAGTGCAGGGAGCAGGAAGGGCGAACCACAGCGGCTGCCTCCCCCACATGCAGGAAAATGGCTTGACCTGCTGGCCCCACAGACTAAGGCACCAGGCCTCCAGCTTGCCCCATTTGACCCAATGGGTTGATCTTGTGGCCAGAATTATTCGCAGTCAGGATTTCCCCCAACAGTGCCCCACAGGGGTCCAGGGTCAGCTCAGCACAGGCCACACAGGAAGGATTAATGCTCGAGCTGCAGCACATGCTGGGCAGGCTTAAGGCCGGGCTCCCTATGGCAGGAGAGAAGAAGAAGACTGGGCCCCTAGAGGGGCAGACTGGGGCTTCCTGGATCCCATTTGCTCACAGCCAGCGCCCTGCCCCCACTCCCATGTCATCAATGGCGCCCCCAGGTCAGCCAGAATGGAGCAGCGGTTTTCACTGCACCAAGTCCACTTATGGCTTACAGGTACCTCCCAAACCCACCACAGCCCACCATGTCGGCCAGAAAGGAGCCCACTCCGCCTCGCCATTGCTGCTTTTCCGTCCCCCTAGAACCCCGCTTCTCCTGGGCTGCAAGGAGCCATCCCTGGGAAGCCAAGAGGCAGGCACAGGATTCTGCCTCCCAGCAGCCAACCGCACCTCCCCCGGCTTTGCAGAATGAATGGTGATGCTCTACTAACCCCATTTAGCCGCAATGATGTGCTTACTTTCTGCCCTGCCTTTCTCAGCTTGACTTTCCTCTTTTGCCCCATTCCTGCCTCACTTCCTCCTTTGGCAAGTCACCCAGAGGAGGCCAGCAGGAAGAGCCGGCCTCCACCAGCCAACCTCCAACAGCAGAGGAGGCCAAGCCACAAGCCTCCAAAAGGTGACACACCGCACTCCTCTAGGTTCTCCAGCCTGACGCCAAGGTGCTTTCTCCACTGCTGTCAGCACCCTCTGTCATGCAGGGGTTGGAGTTATCCCAGGGACAGGCCAATAGGAGAAGGAGGAGCATCTTCCTGAACAGCTAGGGGATCTGGCAAAAGGAAGCCAGCATGTTTCTGCCTGTTTTTGAACCAGAGACATTTTACATGCTATGTAAATGCAATAACCACTACACTACAGAAACTCCATCTGCTTGGCTGTTGCTCACCCTAGCACAGACCGATGGACAAACCTAGAGAAAGTGGTGGCAGCCCTTTGATGGGTCAGCTGGCAGAGCAGAGGACTGGAGCCGGGACTCAGGAAGTCGTCCTTACATCGCCCTTGTGACTCCAGCTTGAGGGAGAGCTTCTTTTTCTTCCCCTTGCTGACAAAGAGCAAGAGAAGAATGAAAGGTCAGGTGGGCCAACTCGGTGCAGAATCATAGAATCATAGAATCTCAGGGTTGGAAGGGACCTCAGGAGGTCATCTAGTCCAAACCCCTGCTCAAAGCAGGACCAAACCCAACTAAATCAGAAGCCCATGCTGCCTTTTCCTGCTGCATAGCCTGAAATGAGGGACTCGTGGCAGTTAAAGGAACTGCTGCTCTTTCAGAAAACATCCCACCCGTGCACACAGGGGGACAGAAGAGCCTGTTAGTCTAGCACGCTCCCAACTGAACTACTTCAGCAGCTGCTCGGTTTCTTTTTGGCCTCCTGCTTTTCTGTCTGGGATGTTGTTGTCAGCTGTGGCACAGAAAAAGGACGTCATTGCGAGCGGCCCATGAAGACAAGATTCACTTTTGCCTTCCTTGCTCGGCTTTACTTGCTTCCTCGCCCTATTCCTGCCTTAGTTGCTGGGTTTCCTGAAGGCGACGGGGGGGCAGCAGTACAAGGAGGAAGTTGGGCAGCTAGACCCTGGTGGCAAAAGTCCTGCCGCCACTTGCCACCCCACTCTCTTCTCCCAGCGTCACTTATTGGCCACCACGGACTTGGGGCCCAGCAGCGCAACGGAAGGCAGTGGACAGAGCCACCCTCGCCTTGGAGCTCCGGCTCATTAAACCACATCTTCAGTTGCTGATGGCCAATGAGAGACCGACATCGCTTGCTATTTTAGCACTTGGAAATGCCATTGGTCAGTCACTGGATCTCTGTAATGCTGTTACAGAACAAAGGAAAATAGAATCTCAGTGTGACATTCTATACCTTTGGGGGAGCGGCTGTAACCCCCATAATCCTCATTTTCATATCATCATGATCTTACATATAGAGCATGACTTGTAAGGTATCAGGGAAAGGATATGATCTGCTGAAAGTCATTTCTCTACCCATAGATGTATACCATTCATGCATATGAAGTTATGAGAATTGTGCAGTGTGGTTGTCACTGTGCTGTAAGGTGGGGGAGTCAGCCAAATATTAGCTTCCCAGTGGCAACAGCAAGGAAAGTAACCAACACCCAGACAGGGTGTCAAACAACCCATCAACAGCCATTGTCCAGCAAGGGAGCTACAATGCAATGACTCACCTGCATGAGGGCACCCCAGGGGAATTGCTCAGACTTGCTTGGAGAGACGCAGTGATGCTCACCTGACTCTGAAGGGGGAAGGGGGGCAAAGCCATGAGGGAAGAAAGGACATGATAAAAGGAGAGACATTTGCCAGGCTTTATCTCGCTCTGCCACCTACATCTACAGACACCCCCACACCAAGCAACTGAAGCGCTGATGAAAGGGGAGAGCCTGGCTGAAAAGCCACCAGCCAGCCTGTGGTGAGAAGCATCTGAGTTTGTAAGGGTACTGAAAGGGTTAAGGTCAGCTTAGAATTAAAAGCAATGAGGAGTCCGGTGGCACCTTAAGGACTAACAGATTTATTTGGGCATAAGCGTTCATGGGTAAAAAGCCCACTTCTTCAGATGCCTGGAGTGAAAATTACAGATAGAGGCATAAATATAGATTGGAACATGAAGTGACAGGAGTTACCGTACAAGGGGAGAACCAGTGTCGAAGGCTAATTCAGTCAGGGTGGATGTGGTCCTCTCCCCATAATTGATGGGGAGGTGTCAATACCAAGAGAGGGAAAATTGCTTTTGGCATGAGCCAGCTACTCCCAGTCCTTATTCAAGCTCAAATTAATGGTGTTAAGTTTGCAAATCAATTGTAACTCTGCAATTTCTCTTTGAAGTCTGTTTTTGAAGTTTTTTTGAATGGTTACTTTGAATTGTTGGGTGTGAATGTGTAAAGGTGCTATTGACTATACAAGTCCCCTATGGGCTCGTGATCTGGATTCCTGGTTTTCACCCAGGTGGCCGGGGTTCAATTCCCAGTGTGGGAACAATGGAGAGCTTTCGCTCAGAGGGGAGGCAGGAAATGAAATAAATAGGAAGGGATCCTGCCAGCAGGGAAGTTGGACAGTGTTGGTAGGGGACCCCAGAAGTGGGGGTGGGGCAGTGGTCTGGGGGGAGATGAGGGAAGGTTCCCAGCTCTGTGGGAAGTTGACATTCTGGAGAGCACAGGCCTGGCATGGGGGGTGGGAAGAGTGAGTGTGTCCCTCTAAACTCACCACCGGCAGAATTACGTATTTGTTGGTAAATGTCAATTTCTGTGTAAAAACACAACCCAATGGCAAAATCTTTCCATAGATAATAATCAAACCTAACAGATGGGCAAAGTAAGAAACGTGTTGCTTGAGAACTTATCCTATTCTAATCCTCTAGGGTTCCCTTTTGCCTTAGGCACCACCATGTGGGCATTTCATATCCCTCCTCATTTTCACACAGACACACAATTTCCTTTGCACAGATCCATTAACAGCAAAAACTCCCTGTGTCTATTGTCTGAGCCAGGGCATTGATTCCACTCAGGGGCGGCTCTACAAATTTGTCCGCCCCAAGCAATCATGCCCGGGAGGCGCCCCCGAGCCGCGGGAGCAGCGGACCTGCCGCGGGCATGACTGCGGAGGGTCCGCTGGTCGCGCGGCTCGGCTGGACCTCCCGCAGCTGCGGACGGTTCGCTGGTCCGGCGGCTCCGGTTGAGCTGCCGCTGTCATGCCTGCGGGAGGTCCAGCCGAGCCGCGGGACCAGCGAACCGTCCGCAGTCATGCCTGCGGCAGGTCCGGTCGTCCCGGGGCTCCGGTGGACCTCCCGCAGGCATGACTGCGGCAGGTCCACCGGCCCAGCCTGCCGCCCCCCTGGGAAAGGGCCGCCCCAGGCGGGTGCTTGCCCCGCTGGGCTCTAGAGCCGCCCCTGATTCCACTGAAACCTTCTCTCCTGCAATGGCAATGGTCAGACAGAGGGAATGCATCCACCTTCCCCCTGGCAGTGAGATATTCACTCTCCTCTTCATGCTGCTGTTGTTATTCCATGAGTCATCAAGGGTGGAATAAAAAGTTGAGTTTACTCCAGGGTGAGGAAAGAAAGGAGCCACCAACGCCCTCAAAAATCTCAGTGCCCAGAGAAAACCTGCCTCTGTTATTGGACTCACAGAGGTGCTGGCAATACAACGGGAAAAGGGACTGTCTGAATTGCCAGGGCAGGGAATGAACAATCTACAGCAACATCATTAACCACAAACACACTCTAATCATGCTCCAGACAGTAGGGAAATGGGCAGGAATTCTTGCTGTTCAGCCATGGCCACACGTACAGAGCTGCACAGCAGTGAGTGTGCTGGGGAAGCTGGTCTGAGCAAACCATTTGTAATGACCCTTCAGTGAGAACAGAACCAGAGTGTAGAAAGGCCCCTGTGTTAAGTGGTTGTGGCTGAGGCCTTAGGTAGCTGGGCTAGAAAACCATGGGTGCCTTTCTGTGAAGGTTTGATCCTTGCCAGCTAGGCAAGGCTGGTGTGTGGTGTCTCCATGGCTGTACTTCCAGGCTCTGATCACAACAGTGCCATAGGGAGCCAAGCCTAGACATATTCAGAGGCTAAGGCCAGGTCAATGTTTCAAACAGTGAATCTATGCTGCTGCAGCTCAGTAATGGAGATGCTCTATGCCAGGGTTTCTCAAACGTCCTTTCACTGCAACCTCCTTCTGCCAAAATAACTTAATACGTAGCCCTGGAAAGAGGGACCAAGCCCCTCCACTCGGGGGGGGGGTGCCAAAGACTGAGCTCCAGTGCGGGTAGGGCAAAGCCTGAGGGATTCAGCCCTGGGTTGGGGGGCTCAGACTTTTGGCTTCAGCCCCAGGCCCCAACAAATCTAATGCCAGCCCTGGTGACCCCGTTAAAACAGAGTCACGACCCACTTTGCGGTTCTGACCCACAGCTTGAGAACCACTGCTCCATGCTGAGGGGGGGAGAGTTTTCCTGTTGGTGTAGTCAATCCACTTCCCCAGGAGGTGGCAGTTCTGTCATGGGGAGAAGCTATATCGGTGGGTGTGCAAGCTGTGGTGTTTACCACATTTAAGAAGTTTAATCAACCCCCATTTTTAAAACCACCTGTGGTCTGGGAATGGCAAAGGAGCTCGATGAAGCAGGGTCTGTCCTTCAAAGTCCTGGAGATCATGATTCCATACTCCTATTGTAATGGGGGTATAGCTCAGTGGTAGAGTGTTTGATTGCAGATCAAGTGGTCCTTTGTTCAAACCCAGGTGCCCTCTTAAAGAAAAACATTTTCATTTCCATTCTCCATTATGTTCAGGAGCTCCACCATACGAGGATGCTTGAAATGAATGTGAACACTCAACATTCTGCTGTCCAAATGCATAAAAACCTAGCAAACCTGTCCATCAGCTGAAATCAGTTCCAATCCTCTAAGTGTTTAGTTTATGTTTTCATCAATTAAACAAAGGTATCATTCCCTGAAGCACAGCACAAGTTTGAAATACAGGCAGCATAGAGCTAATATTCATAATGTCAACTACAAAAAATGATACACATCTAGAGATAGCATCATTATAATCAGCCAATCAGAACCTCTCCATAGACCCCTTACACGACCACTTCTCTGTAATATTGGCTGCAAATATAGAACAGTGGTCGCAACGGTGAGCTATACAGTTACAGATTATGTCAATAACGTCACAGGAGGTGACACGGCATCAGTGAGACTGATACTGGAATACGGCCTCCAGTTTTGGTGTCCTCGTTTGAAAAAGATGTTGTGAAATTGGAGCTGGGGCAGCAAAGAGCCACCTAATGTTCTGAGGACTGGAAAAAATACCTTCTAGGGAGTTATTGAAAGAGCTCAACCTGTTTAGCTGATCAAAAGAAGTTTGAAAGGTGACTTCACTGAAGTGTTAAAGTGCCTTAATGGAGAGATAAGATTGGGTATTAAAGGGCTCTTGAATCAAGCAGAAAAAGGCCTAACAAGAGCCAATGGCTGGAAGGTGAAAAGAGACAAATTCATATCACAACTAAGGCACAAAAATTCAACAGCGAGGATGATTCACCACAGGAACAAGCTACCAAGGAAAATGGTGGATTCTCCATCTCCTGATGTCATTTCATGAAGACTAGATGCTTTTCTGGAATGCGTTTGCCTCAAAAGTAGCTATGGTGTCCTACAGGAGGCCTGTGATACGCAGTGGGTCAGATTAGATGCTCTAATGGTCTCTTCTGGCCATAAAGTCAACTAATTTCTGAAAAAGTGAGTGTAGCATTGGGAGCAGCGTCTGATGTTTCCCTGTCTAGCCGGCTTGCTGCCTAGAACGAACGCTCCTTGAGTGGGGTGATCCACAGGGAGTAGCTCAAACCTCCAAAGTGCCTGGCCAGGGGCAGGACATTAGCCCAGCAAGGGAGGGGTGCGGCAGTGACATTACAAAGGCCTTTGGCAGGACCTCAGACTATTGGTCCAAGGTGGTGGGGAGGCGGTGACCTCACAGAGAGATGTTTACATCAGCCAGGCAGGACAGGGGCGAAGGGCCAGGGAAACCTCAGAGACCCCTGTGGCTTTGCTTCAGCAAGTCTCCTTCTCCAGGTCTCTCTTTGAGGACTGAGAGAGTATTCGGGTTCACGGACGTGAGCGCCAGGAGGAACCTCTTTCGAGTTTTCTCTTTCCCTTTCAGTGATTTTACTAGAAAACAGCCGTCCCTGTTTAGAAGGTAAGAGCCTCCTGGAGGTTTGAAACCTGTTCAGTCTGATCCATCTGGTGACAGTTGAATTCTAGGCATGGAAAACACGAGCTTAAGGAGGCAGAATTTTATTCTGCACCTGGGATTTTGTCCCTTAGAATCACTGGGGACATTGGGGGTTGTCCTTTTTGTTTCACCTTTTGTCCTTTCTCCTGTTCCCCTCTCAACACCAGGAGAGAGGTGTGTGTTGCGGGAGAGTGCTCAAAATGTGGGGCTGAACTAGTGCTCGGGCAGTGATCCCCACCAGTGACCTGGGCCATCCTTTGGGCTCTCTGGTGAGAACCCTCAGCCTCCCGTTCTCAGTCTGTACCCTGATTAGCTGAGCAGGGAGTTATTGACAGGGAGGAGACTCAGGTCCTTGTTGTTCTCTTTTAAGGCTAAGTAAATAAGTCAGAACCAGTTCTATGTTTGATTAATTTTGCTGCTTCTGGGCCCAAGCCGCCTACTCCTTGGGCACACTTGTTCCCCATTCACAGTGCCACCCCCCTCTCTATTCTCAGCAAGCTGCAGCATGAGGTTTCAGCTACTATACTCCCACCCCCTCCCTTTCCTGTTGATAGCAGCCAAGAGAATGCTGGGAAATTTGGTTCTTTCCCTGCTCCAGGGCTGGCTCTATAGGCAGGGAGCTAACCAAGGAACTACAGCTCCCAGGGCTCCCTGTTGGTTCTCAGCTCCCAGGCTGGATCCCTGCCGGCTGCCGCCCCTGCAAATGGGCTGCTCCAGGCACCTAATTACTTTACTGGTGACTAGAGCCACCCCCACCCTGTGCCCCTGCCCGGAACCTGCATCTAGCACCCAAACTCCATTCTAGAGCCTGCACCTGACTCCATCCCAGAGCGCAACCTCTCAACTATCCTACACTCCAATCCCCTGCCCCAATCCAGGGCCTGCACCCCAGACCTCCTCCCCCCACTCAAACTCCCTTGCAGAGCCTTAGGCAAGTGTGGGGAAGAGTTCGGGGGGGGGGCAGGCTCTGAGTGGTTTGGGCACCACCAAAACTTCTACAAACCTGCTGCCACTGATACTTGGGGCGGGGTGAGGAGGCGAGCGACAAGTCGGTGGATGGAGGGGGGGCGCCATTTTCAGTATTTGGTACTGCAATGATCGACTGCTGTGTGCAGTAATATAGTGACCCCTGGGGGGTCCATACTCGGGGGGGGGTGAGGAGGTCAGCTGCGAGTCGGCGGATGGAGAGGGGCAAATCTCTCAGATTCAAAATCTGGGACTGTGTCTGTTGGTCCTTTTTGCTGCTTTTCTCTGGGCTGGGGGTTGTCCCAGTGCTGAACAGAGGGGGTTCCCACAGGAAGATGCTTGCTCCTAACCCCCGAGACCGTCAGTGTGTCGGCTCTTCTCTAGCCAGCCCACTTGCCATGTCTGATTGGCCTTGGTCGGGCTCCCAGCCCCTCTCCAAGGGGTGCAGCTGTCTGGAGGTGCTGCCTTCCACGCCTTCCTCAGTCCCACCTCATTCACTCCACAGGGCAACTGATTACAAAGTGGGGGGAAGATCTTATTCTACTTCTAGCAAAAAGACATTTTTCTATTACCTTAATTACACTACCTTAGGGGCCCCCTATAACATATTACCAAGGTTCAATACAAAGTCATAGGCAAGTTATACAAAAATGCATAATGCAGAGATTTATCTACAACTGCACTGAGTGACTGCTGTGTGCAGTAATATGGTGACCCCTGGGTCTTTGAATGAGGCTTTATACTGGGGGGCGGGCGAGTCGGAGGCGAGCGGGTGGGCAAGTGGCAGGTGGGCACAGAGGTGAGCAGTGAGCCAGCAGGGGCTCAAGGGGCAGGGATGGGGGTTTCTGGCCGGGGAGGGAGGAGGTGAAAGGAGGCGAGTGGTGGGTGGGGGACTGACTAGGAGGAACGCAGCAGGCCAGCGGGGAGCTAGGGGTTGAAGAGGGGTGTGATGATGGGGACGAGCGGGGAGGGGGCAGGTCCTATTTTACTGCTGTGATCTGGTCACCCTATGGGGGCCATTTCTTCCCCCTCCCCCCAACCTTCCTTTTTGGCCCACACCTGTTTCAGTGGGGTGGCGCTGGGGAAGGAGGGTTTGTTTCTTTGGGGCGGGCGGTGCTGGGGACATTGTTTCCACAGGGCTGGGCAGCGCTGGGGAGGTGTTTCAAGGGGGCTGGGTGGCACACTGGGGGGAGGCACTTTTATATTCTTGCTTTGAGTGCAAAAATAGCTAGTTACAGCTCTGGGACCCCATATTGCACTAGGTGCTGTACAATCCCTGGCCAACACTGGGACACCCAGGGGGTTCCCCTCAATCTCCCTGAGCCTCTGCAGCCCAACTTCTTCTAACTCCATCTGGATCACACACACACACACCCCAGCAAAAAAACAAACCAAACTGGGCGGGGCAGCTCCTGGGGCGGGGCTTTGGCACAGATCGGGGCGGGGCAGCTCCTGGGGCGGGGCTCTGGCACAGCCGGGGGGCGGGCAGGGCCAGGGGGCGGGGCTGGGGCGCAGAGCAGGGGGGGGGCACGCGCACGGCGGCGGGGCAGGGCAGCGCCGGGGGGCGGGGCGCTGGCCCAGCCGAGGGGCGGGGCAGCTCCTGGGGCGGGGCTCTGGCACAGCCTAGGGGTGGGGCAGCTCCTGGGGCGGGGCTCTGGCACAGCCTAGGGGTGGGGCAGCTCCTCGGGCGGGGCTTTGGCAGAGATGGGGCTAGTTCCCACCTCAGAAAGTCCTTGGCCCGGTGAGTGTGGCAGCTGCAGCCTGGGTTGGGCTTGAAGGAGCCAGGAAGGGGCTGGAGCAGTGGCCAGAGGCTGCAGGCACCAGGGGCCAGAGGGATCCCAGGGTCAGCCCTGGGGGGGCAGAAGAGAGACTCCACACACAGGTCCCAGAAGCTGAGGGTCTCGCAGCCCTGGGGATCTGCTCTTGGGTGGGGTCTGGACAGCGATGGAGCCCTGCCTCATGCTGCCTCAGGTGTAGTGTGAGTAACTGCTGTGTGTAGGAATTTGCTACTTATGGTGCACTGAGCATGCTCAGTAAATCTGCTGAAGCCACTTCCCTTCACCCTGCCCTTTCTCAGAATCAGATTCTGCAGATTGCTATTTACAGGGTGTCATAAATGTATAGCTACGGGCAGTGATGAGCTGCCAAAATGCTAACAACCGGTTCCCTCCTCCTCACCCCATGAGGGGTCATGCCCCCCCGGGACTCCTGCCCCATCCAACCCCCCCATGTTCCTTGACAGCCCCCACCCCAGGACCCATGCCCTATCCACCCCCTTCCCTGTCCCGACTGCCCCTTGCCACCCCATCCAACCCCTTCTCTGATTCGTGATGGCACCCTGGGACCCCTACCCCATCCAACCACCCCTTCTCTCTGTCCCCTGACTGTCCCTGGAATCCCTACCCCTAACTGCCCCATTCAACCCCTTCTCCTTTCTGACTGCCTCCCCCCCGCTTGCCCCATTCAATCCCCCTTTTCCCTGCCCTCTGACCGCTCTGACACTAATCCATTCCCCCCCACAACTCCCCTGCCCTCTATCCAACACACCCTCCCTGTTCCCTTACCGTCCTACCTGGACCCGGGGCCAACCCCGGGGGCCGGGCAGGCAGGAGCTGCACCGCCCGGATGGACCCGGACCCGGGGGCCGGGCAGGCAGGAGCCGCCCACCCCGCTGGACCCGGACCCAGGGGCAGGGCAGGCAGGAGCCGCCCCGGTGGACCCGGGCAGGCAGGAGCCGCCCCCCCCCCGCTGGACCCGAACCGGGGGGCCGGGCAGGCAGGAGCCGCCCCCCCCCCCCCGCTGGACCCGGACCCGGGGCCGGGCAGGCAGGAGCCGCGCCCCCCCGGCTGGACCCGACCCGGGCAGGCAGGAGCCGCCCTCCCCCGGCTGGACCCGACCCGGGCAGGCAGGAGCCGCGCCCCCCCCAGCTGGACCCGGACCCGGGCAGGCAGGAGCCGCGCCCCGGCTGGACCCGACCCGGGCAGGCAGGAGCCGCGCCCCCGCTGGACCCGACCGGGCAGGCAGGAACCGCGCCCCACAGCTGGACCCGGACCGGGCAGGCAGGAGCCGCGCCCCGCTGGACCCGACCCGGCAGGCAGAAGCTGCGCCGCCCGGCTGGACCTGGGGGCCGGGCAGGAGCCACTCCGCGCTGCCCGGCGAGGTCACAGCTGGACCCGGGAAGCAGGAGCCGCGCCGCCCATCCCCAGGGTCCGGCCGCGACCTCGCCGTGCGGCGCAGCGCCTGGAGCCCTCCCCTCCCGCTGGCGTCCCCGCTCCCCGCCCCAGCTCAAGCTCACCTGCAGGAAGCCGCTGCTTTCTTCTCAGCCCTCCCAGGCTTCCCGCGCGAACAGCTGATTCGCGGGAAGCCTGGGAGGGGGAGGAGAAGCCAGAAGCTTCTGAAGAGGAGGCGGAGTGAGGTGAGCTGGGGCTGGGGGAAGGGCAGGGAGCTGCTACAGCTTTTCTTAAATTTAAAAGCCCTTTTGGAACTAGTTGTCCCTCCGGGAACAACCGGTTCTAAAGGGGGCTTCTGAATTTAACAACCGGTTCGCGCGATCCGGTGCGAACTGCTGCAGCTCACCACTGGCTATGGGTAGCATAAAATACCCTGTAAAGGGTTAAAAAGCTCAGATAACCTGGTTGGCACATGACCCAAAGGACCAATAAGGGAAGAAAATACTTTCAAATCTGTGGGGGAAGGTTTTTGTTTTCGTGTTCCTTTGTTCTCTCTGGGTCAGCGAGGAACCAGGGCATGGAAAATACATCTCCCTAAGCACATGGCATAGAAAAACCTTAGAGATCTGTCCATAGGCAGGTCCTTGCATAGCTTGCTGAGTCACAAGGCGTATCTGCCTTTTTTCAGTGGGTCTATTGTATAGCTGATGGTCTGTAATGGGCCATCAAGCAGGCTAGGCAGAACTGACACCAACTTGTCTGGCTGGGGTGTTCCCTGGAAGCAGAGCACAAGTTTGAAATACAGGCAGCATAGAGCCAATATTCATAACATCAACTACAAAAATGATACACAGTTAGAGATAGCATAATTATAATCAGTCAGACAGAACCGCTCCATAGACCCCTTACACAACAGCCTTTCTACAATATTGGCTGCGAATATAGAACAGTGGTCGCAACGGTGATCTATACAGTTACAGATTATGTCAATAATGTCATAGGAGGTGACACGGCATCAGTGAGACTGATACTGGAATACTGCCTTCAGCAGAAGGTCAGTGGGACGCGGGGGGGGGGGGTTGAACTGTCTCTGTGCAGCCAGGAAATTCCCGGGGGGGGGGAGTGGCAGGCGGGGGAAGGGGGGTTAATTGGATCCTGTCCCTGTTGGTGCCACTTGCCTCTCGCCCCCGATACAAATTCTCTCTAGTTCTGCCCCTTTTCTCGCTCAGTATCTCACACGGGCTATAAAATCTGGGGCGATTTCCCCCCCATCCCCGCCAATGATCCGCTCTCCCGTCTCCCCCGATTTCCCCCGTTCTCCCCATGAGTCTCAAACGTCAGTTTAAAATCTTCTCTAGTGAGGGGCATTTTCCCACCCGTTTGATCTGCAGCGATTTGTCCTTGTTTAGGTGGGAAATTGTTGCCCTGAGTCATTCCCCAGCCCATGGCTGCCCCTGGAGTGGGGGTGGGATGGCTCAGTGGTTGGAGCACTGGCCTGCTAAACCCAGGGCTGGGAGCTGACTCCTTGCGGGGGCCATTTGGGGATTTAGTTGGGGATTGGTCCTGCTTTGAGCAGGGGGTTGGACTAGACACCTCCTGAGGTCCCTTCCAACCCTGATATTCTATGATATGCCTGTTCTCTGCCAGGGCAGGGAAGGGAGGCGCACGTGTCCCCCATGGGGACTGCCCAGACCCCCCTTTCCCAATCCCAGTTGTTGCCCCCTAACTACCAACACAGTTACCCCCAACCATCAGTTGCCAGTCACCCGCCCATCCCCCACTGCTGCCCCCTTCGCTCATCCAGGGACCTTTCAGCTCCCCCTCCCCCTCCCTTGCCCTTTCAATCAGCTCCTCAAAGGGCTCCCTGCTGCCCATGGCAATGGTGGGGGTGGGGGGAACCATCACTTTGTGTTTATGTATTGGACAGTCGTATAAAATCCAGTCCAACAGTCCCCCTTTTCCACTAGTTCGTTAACAGCCAGGGGTGAGCTGGAGCCGGTTCACACGAACCCGTTGTTAAATTTAGAAGCGGTTTTAGACCCGCTTGTTAACTGGCTTCCCTGCGAGGGAAGCTTGGATGGGCTCTGGCTGGGAAGCCTGTAATTCCTCCTCCGGCCGCCGGGGGGCGCTGCGCCGCGCCGCGGGAGCCACGTGAGCTGCCTCCTGGCCCTGCTGCTGCTCCTGCTCTTTGGAGCTCTGGCCCTGGGGCTCCTGCTGCTGCCTGGTGGGTGCCCGGCTGCCTCCTGCTGCTCCCAGCCCCCCCCCGTGTGAGTGTCTGTGCCCCTCCCCCGCCCAGAGCCCCCTGCCTGCAGCCCCCCACCGCAGCCAGCCCCTGCCCCCCTCCCCCAGCCCCTGCCTGCACCCCCTGCCCTGCCACCCCCATTGCACCCCTGCCCTGCCCCCCCTGCCCTGCCACCCATTGCACCCCTGCCCCAGCCCCTGTCTGCACCCCTGCCCCTGCCTGCACCCCTGCCCTGCCGCCCCATTGCACCCCTGCCCTGCCCCCAGCCCCTGTCTGCACCCCTGCCCTGCCACCCCCATTGCAGCCCCTGCCCTGCCGCCCCATTGTACCCCTGCCCTGCCCCTGCCCCTGTCTGCACCCCTGCACTGCCCCCATTGCACCCCCACCCACAGCCCCTGTCTGCACCCCTGCCCTGCCACCCCCATTGCACCCCTGCCCTGCCCCCAGCCCCTGTCTGCACCCCTGCCCTGCCACCCCCATTGCACCCCTGCCCCCAGCCCCATCTGCACCCCTGCCCTGCCCCCATTGCACCCCTGCCCTGCCACCAGCCCCTGCCTGCAGCCCCTGTCACCAGCCGCCAGCCCCCAGCTGCCCCTGCCCCCAGCCACCCCTGCCCCCAGCTCCCCTGTCCCCTGCCCCTGCCCCCAGCCAGCCCCAGCCAGCCCCTGCCCCCATCCAGCCCCTGCCCACAGCCACCCCTGCCCCACCCCTGCCCACAGCCGCCTCTACCCGCAGCCAGCCCCTGCCCCCAGCCAACCCTACCCCAGCCACCCCTGCCCCCAGCCACCCCTGCCCCACCCCTGCCCACAGCTGCCCCTGCCCCACCCCTGCCCACAGTCACCCGCAGCCAGCCCCTGCCCACAGCCAGCCCCTGCCCCAGCCACCCCTGCCCACAGCCACCCGCAGCCAGCCCCTGCCCACAGCCGCCCTCTGCCCCATCCCCTGCCCACAGCCACCCGCAGCCAGCCCCTGCCCACAGCCGCCCTCTGCCTGCAGCCAGCCCTTGCCACAGCCACCCCCTGCCTGCAGCCAGCCTCTGCCCACAGCCACCTGCAGCCCGCCCGTCTGCATCACCTGCCCACAGCCAGCCCGTGTCACTCCCTGCCTCCAGCAGCCAGCCCCACATCCACTGGTGCCCTGCAGTTCCCAGGGCAGTAACCCTGCACACCTGCTTTAATGAGGGGGGGGGCAGGGAGCAGCTGGGACCCACACATGTGCACACCCTAGAGTGACCAGACAGCAAGTGTGAAAAATCGGGACGGGGGTGAGGGGTAATAGGAGCCTATATAAGAAAAAGACCCAAAAATTGAGACTGTCCCTGATCACCACCCACACATGTGAAACGGAGCTCATTTCTAGTTCAGCCCCATCTTTTTAAAAAAGAACTTTAGGTAGGGTTAAAATACATCTGTATTTTCCTGGACATGTCAGGCTTTTCGGTTCTTAATCACCTCCTGGGAAAATATGGACGTATGGTAACCCTATTGGTACAAAAAATACATGCTGTCGCACATCCCTTAAATCAGAACTTTTTATAGGGAACCCGTTGTTAAGATTTTGGCAGCTCATCACTGTTAACAGCGATATAAAATCCCCTCAGATCTTGGTGTTTTTCTCTTGTGTTATCAAATACGCAGTGTGAGTTGAGAAGTATCGCAAACCCCATGGCAAATGGCCTCTGTGAGGGGTTGCTTCCCTCAGTGCTAAGATGCAGCCACCTCTGGGGTGGATCCATGGTGGCCATTATTTGCTAGTGACAGGCCATGGACATTTCTTACCTATTTTGTCCCTCCAGGCCTTCCATTCTCCAGTTCAAGAGGCATCCCCCAGGGCTCCCTCTGCCTGTGTGACTGGCCAGCAGGGGGCGGTGGTCACTTTCTATCCACTTCTCAGGCACTGTGAGGTAACAGTGTTGCTGGGGGTGGGGTGGGGCTGTGGGGAGATAGCAGCTGAAGGGGATTGTGGTGGTGGAGGCCTCTGGGTGGCTGGGCAGGGGGTACCCTAGTGAGGTTGGTGGGTTCTGGCCTTTGGGGGTTCCCGGGGGTGGGTGTGATGTGCCCAGCCCTGAGGCTGTGGGTCCTGGAGGTGGGTATCGCTGGGGGCCTGTTGGCTGCAGAACAGCCGGGTGGGCGTCTCTTGGGAGGCGGGACAGGGGTGAGAGGGAGCCTGGTGCTGTGCCAGGGCTCTGTCTGGGCTTCCCCGCAGACTCCTGGGATCGCTGCCTGCCCAGTGCACAGAGTGTGTGGGGGAATCCCGGCGCGCTAGGCCAGGGGTGCCCTGTAAAGCATCAGGGGATCCCGCAGGGGGAGGGGGTGCCAGGCAAAGGGCAGGGCAGATCCTGCTGGAGGGCGGGGGGGGGATCCTAGGCAGGCAGTGAGGGACTGAGTTCCCAGTGGGGGTCCCTTTTGTGGGGTCTCTGGCTGTTGGGGTCTCTTGGTGGGGGGAACCCTTTGGGATTCCCAACCTGGCAATGAAGATCTGGTGGGGGTTATCTGGCCGGTGGGGCTCTGAGGGGTATCTGAGGTCCCTGGCCAGGGACTCTGGCGGCTGGGTCCCAGGGAGTATCTGGGGGGGGGGGTTGGCTGGGGCTCTGGGAGCTGCTCCTAACCTTGCTGCTTCTCCATGATTAGCTTATGCCAGAATCCTGGCTCCAAGCACTGCCCGACATTCCCCGGCCAAGCCCAGTCACCGTGATAACTTTCTAGCCACTTATCAAACACTGTGAGGTGAAATCACGGATTTTTGCTTTTCTGCCTTCTTGAAAACTGCAGGAACTTCCAGTTCCATTGTCCTAGATTGTCCAGTCCTTGTCCTGGATCTGGGGGGTGAGGGAGGTGGGAAGGGGGTCAGCACTGCCGCACAATGGTCTCTTCCACAGCATTCTGGACTCATTATTTCTGAACTCTGGTTTCTTTGAGACCATTGTTAATCCAGAGTCACTGTATGGAAAGACAAGGAGTGACTCCAGATGGACAGTGGGGCAAATGAGATCAGCAATTCTTCCTGTGAGGAGGGGCTCTCATTAGCTGCTCTCCCCAGAGAGCTAAAGGAGGGAAGCTGCTCAAACGCTCTGTCCCTCTCTGCTCAGGATACTGGGGTTCGGCTTCCTGGGTCAGACGCTGCAGCCTCCATTGTGATCTGGGTGACCAGGCTTAGCAGCTGCTGCTCCCCCAGTGGGGTTCTGTGCTGGGAAGTGACCTGAATTAAAGCTGCTTCTCTGCCTGGCCCAGGGGATGACTTTCCCCAGCTGGTCCTAGCCCCCTAGGGCAGCCCTGGGCCCTGTTAATACTAAATTCTGAGTCAAGACTCCAGGTAACTGAAAGACCTCAGGGAAAGTCTTCGGGTCTGGCAAGAAAGTGACTCTGCACAAACAGCCCCTCCCTATTTCTCCTCCCATTAGCAATTGCCAGGAGAAAATCCAGCCCTGGGAGAGCAAAGCCCCAGGAATGGGACTTTCCCAGCCAGAGGGGCAGGGAGAGAGGACAGGGGAAGGAGAGACTGAAAGGGGCAGTGGGAGAAATGAGGGGGGAGAGATTTCCACCCAGACACATGTATTGCTGCATCCCTGGGCAGAACCACTTTCCAGTGAACAAAACAAGGATCAGACAGAGGAAAAGCTAGTTCCTGACTCCATATTCCCCCTGCTGGGGTGTGGCTGCCGTGGGGTCAGTGTCTGAGGGAATCCCCCACAGTGACTCCTTTGGTTCTGCTCTTTTCTAGCCTTGTGTTCACAGACTTTGTTAGGGGGTGAGGGGAGGGAGAAGGGAGGTTAAAAATGTGTCTGGGCTTAGCATGGCAGGAGGGGCCAGGTCTACATTGTTATAAACAGACTGAGCATTTCCCTGCATGGCAGAATCTAGGGTGTCTGTGTGCAGGGAAGGGGCCTGGGGGAATTCTGATGTGAAGTTAACTAAAACCGGTTCTGAAACGCCCACAACTGCCCTTCTCCCCCAGACAGGCTGCAGAATGGCGTCCATGTTTTCCTCCAGCTCATCCCAGCCTGGCGTGGGACAGGGAAGAGAAATGCCTGCAGTGGAGCCAACTCAGGTAGGGATTATCGGGGGGTTGCTGGTGGGTTCCTGCTGGAGGAGAGGGAGAGCAAATACATCAGAGATGGGAAGGTTTGCACAGTCTGGTTTGAAGGTTGGAGCCGGGCAGGAAATTCACAGCGTGGGGAAAGGAGGAGGCCAGGGTGTGGCAAACCTGCTGGGAGTTATTTAATAAGTGCCCTAGATTCTAGGAACAGACCCAGGAGGTTGGGAGGTGCCCTAATTTGTGAAGAAAGAAAATAGCCCACCTACATGGAGCTAGTCAAACTGACCAGACTCCCAGTGCTGGAGCCTGAGCTCACTAACCAGTGGCTGCCGTGAGATATGAAGGGGGCACCCATGAGTCAGGCTTATTGGAGCTGCCTCTCCCTTCATATCCCGCTCCTCACAATGGGGAGGTTATTGGGCTTCCTACCAGGGAGCTCTCCCTGGACCCTGCTAGGGGCTCCATCTCCTGTATCAGTCGGTGGCCAGTAGGTGTGTGATGGATCTGCTGGGAGAGACAAGGGGCTCTCTCTTCGTCCCCTCACCCTGGTATTTGCTGGATACTCTGAGCGGGGTGGGGGTGGGACTCTGTTGAGTGGGATCCACCCAGAGCTTCCATTTGATTCACTCCTCTCTGCCACAAATAGTGGGGCTGTGAGTGGAGCAGCAGGTCCTGAGTGTTGGACTCTTGCTCTTTCAGGGGCCGGTGACCTTCGAGGAGGTGGCTGTGCATTTCACCAGGGAAGAGTGGGCTCTGCTGGACCCCGCTCAGAGAGCCCTCTACTGGGATGTCATGCAGGAGAACTATGAGACTGTGACCTCGCTGGGTAAGGGTTGCTATCCCCTTGGTTCTTGGAAGGGGAAATGAAGAGTTAAGGTTCACGCCAGCCCTCCAATGCCACCTCTACTCTGTCCTGTTTCAGCATCACCCCAATATGCCAGTGACACACACACACTACCAGAGAGCCTCCCCTGCTGCAGAACACTTTGGGAACAGAGCACAGGAGCCATATCGCACAGTGTCAAATAGCTCCTGTTTGCTCAAGTGAAACTGGGGGTTAGGTCTGGCATAACTGTTCCATCCCCCTAATCATTTTTGTTGCCCTTTTCTGAACCTTTTCCAATTCCAATATATCTTTTTTTGAGATGGGGCGACAACATCTGCATGCAGTATTCAAAATGTGGGTCTATCATGGATTTATTTGCTGTTTTTACAAATATGATATATGATATATTCTGTCATATCTATCACTTTCTTAATTATTTCCAACATTGCTTGCATCATATTTTGCAATATATTCCAAATAAGGAAATTAACGTGCAACGTATGTGTCATTGTTTGTGGTTTTAAGCTTTAAAACGCTTGTGTGATTTTTAACTCAGGGGGACAGTATTCCAATAGCTGTCTCCCCCTGCACACTTTTAACTAAGAGAAGAGCCTCAGGCTGAGCTGATTCAAAATCAATCGTGTGGTCGTTTTCCACAACAGCTTCAAGAGGTCCCTGTGATGGAATGTAAATGTCTTCTTCACACCTTCCCCCTACAGGAGAATGGCTGTTTGACCAGCTGTTTGCCTTGCTGTCTTTGAGGAACTGGTCTGTGGGTGTTCACCAGAATTGTAACATTTTCAGTAATATCATACTGTAAAATCTCATAACTTTACATACAGTGTTACTACACATTTTAACAGGAGGATAATATTCAGTAGATTATGCGTTTTTAAATGATACCTCACAAGCCATACTGCGTACAAAATTGATCATAATTTTCTAGAAGAGTGAACACAGGGGTATAGACTTACACAGTGTCTGTGGGTGTGTTCCCAGCAGATATGTGGGTATTTCAATCCCTCATAAGCACAGTGCTTGGCATCTTCAAGGACCTGGGGAACTGGTCCTGGGAATTCACTGGTTTACCAGGTGTGACACTGTATGGAATTGTGAGACACTTTGATATTAATAATAAAATAATAATATAATCTGATAAAATTGCAATGAATCGTGCTAGATATGCCATGTAAGGTATCAGTGAAAATGTTATGATTTGCCAAGTATGATAATTTTGTTTCAATGTTTGTATCACCTTTGTATTGTGAGTTATAGATATGTAGGGTATATCTGTATTTCCAGATTTGTGCAGTGTTTCTGGGTGACACCCCCAGACATATTGGCATCAACACTGCCTAGCCTGTTTGATGGCCCATTCAGGGTCATCAGCTGTACAATGAGCCCATGGAAAGGACCAAGGGGATACACCTATTGAGTCAGCAAGACATGCCGGGGTATGCCTGTGTAATGAGAACTCCAAGGCTTTTCCATGCCACGTGCTGTGAAGCTTGGGTTTGGGACACAGGAAGTACAGGCCACATGGCAAAAGGAATGTAAAGGGCAGCTGCATCATCTCCATTTTGTCTTCAATCCCCCTTCCTACCTCTGGAGCAACTTCTCTACAAACTGAACCCTGGAACAAAGGACTGAATGACCCATCCAATCTGTGGATGTGTTCCAGGCAGACTTTCAAGCCAGCAACTCACCAATACTGCTAAGAACCTGATATATCCATTTTGGAATGTATCTGACTGCGTTCCCATTTAACTTCTTTCTGTCTTTCTTTCGTTTAAACCTTTAGTTTAGATGTTAAAGGATTGTCTGGAAGGATGGAATTTTGGGTAATATCCAAACCTATACTGACCTGGTGATGTGGCTGACCCTTTGGGGTCAGAGGAACACTTTGTTTATGTGAGCAGAGTTTTTAAATAACCTCTCACTGTACTGGACCTCGCTGCTGATTAGGAGTCAGACAACAGGGATGCAATAAAGGGGGCTGCGTGATTTCTTTTTTCAGCTTCTCAATAACCCATGTTGGGGATAAGAAGCACAGTTGGTGACTGGTTGGTGAGTTTAACTTCAGTGTTAACCAGCAGTTTTGGGAGCATCTGCTCTCCCCTTTTCAGCCTGCCCTGATCTTGGCATTTTCAGTGAGAACTGCCCCTGGCCCACCAGGTCACACTAAGCACTGAAGTTAAATGAATAGAATGTTTTTTTTATGACCAAGTCTTATGAAATCAACTGAACTCCTTTGTTTTCTTTCATCTGAGCAGGGTTTCCTGTTACCCAGCCTGATGTGATCTCCCAGCTGGAACAAGGGGAAGAGCCATGGGTCCCAGACCTCCAGCGGTCAGAGGAAAGAGAGATCCTGAGATCTTCCTGCACAGGTGAGGAAACATTAAACCACCTCAGAATCTGTAAGTGCCTGAAGGAAACATCTGGGATGCCCAACAAAGCCCTTGGGGAGGTCTCTCAGTTCATTATTGTCCCTTGCAGGGGTCGTATCCTCAGGGTAAATATAGTTCATGGCTTCCTATAGATCCTAGCAGACACCAGGCAGTAGCTTCCTCCCTTCCCGCTGCGTATTTGGATGGGATGTGAAGGCTGAATTCATCCCCCTCCTCTCTCCTATTTTGGGGAAGAGTTTGGAGGAGTTCAGCTCCTGATTTTTATTTGACCTGTCCTCAGCACTTGTTTTTGTTTGGTCTTCCCCTTTCCATCCCTGTTTGAGGTTTCTGTCTCTATCACAGCAGGTGATGCAATGGCATGTGAGAAAGAGGAGCAGAATTCGCAGGTTGAAAATGTTGAGCCAGTGGGTAAAAACAGAGCATTATCTCAAAGATGGAAAAGGAATGTGTCCAGGAGTCCTGAGCAGGGAAAATCCTGGGAGATTCAGCACAGACCAAAAACAGATCAAGGAAACCAGCCAGGGAAGAAAGTGGATACATTTATTTCCTGTTGGGGAACTCAGAAGCTCCTCATGGAAACCACAACACAGCAGGATATCCTCAGGCGAAAGAGAAAAAATACATGCACTGAGTGTGGGAAATGCTTCACTAGCAGCTCAAACCTTTCTTAACATCAGAGAATCCACACAGGGGACAGACCCTATGAATGCACTGAGTGCGGGAAAACCTTCAATCGCAGTTCGCACCTTATTAGGCATCAAACAATCCACGGAGGAGAGAGGCCCTATGAATGCCGTGAGTGTGGGAAATGCTTCACTAGCAGCTCAAACCTTAGATTGAATTTCCCCTTGTTCCTCAACTGTTGCTACAGCTCTAGTACCCATCAATCCAAAGACTGAGAGAAATGGAGAGTTCCAACCATTGTCCTTTTAGTATCTTATTGTTCCTCTCTCTGTTTTTTGTGCTGGCCTTTCTATTCTGTCATTTTCTGCCTTTGTTTAGTTGGTAACAGTTGGTTTCCATCACTCACGTTTGTTTGTTTAAATCTCTATCCGTTGTTAAATAAATTTTTTGCTTGTTCGATAACTGTACTCAGGTGCTGTGTGAAATACAGTAGCAATGGTCCACAGTAAAACTAGTAACCTGGGATACTTGGGGAAGAGAGGATCTGGGATTTCACCAAGTATCTGGTGATCCGGGCTGGACCCCAGAGGGGGACACATTGAAGGAACTCAAGGGTTAAGGTGGCTGCTGTAGCTCAGAGGAGGGTCCTTGAGTTCCAGCAGGCTGGTGAGTTTGGTCACTAACATCCAGCTGCCAAATGCAAAACTCCCTCTTCCTTGTGGCAGGTGGCAACAAGGAGACTCACAGTCCTCAGCACCCTGAGAAGGGTCACAATGTGTCTCTATGTTGATCCACCTGTCAAATTCACACAGGGAAAGCTCCCGATAGCACAAAACTCTGCCCTATGAAATCATGGAACATGTGCTCTTTGCTCTGTGAAAGCATGTAAAGAATCCAAGCGCTGGAGGACAGGGTTTGGGTCCAGAGTGACCTAGACAAATTGGAGGATTGGGCCAAAAGGAATCTGAGGAGGTTCAACAAGGAGAAGTGCAGAATCCTGCACTTAGGACCCAAGAATCCCAGGCACTGCCACAGCCTGGGGACTGACGGAGTGAGGGGGGTTTGATAGCAGCCTTCAACTACCTGAAAGAGCAGCAGTGTGGGCTTTCTCCTGGCCACTTTTGCTGGGCTTGGCAGGCAGCCTGGAGGCCTTTCTAGAAGAGAACTGGGAACTGAGTTAGAAAAACCAATGTGAAAACCAGAACCTCAGGTTTAGACTCATTTATTTATAATATTAAATCTTCAATTCTAGTGTCACAGTCAATACAATTGCTTCAGCCTGATAGTTGCCCAAAGAGAAACGTAACTTCTCTCCAAAGGGAGTGGAGAGAAAGCACTTTTCAGAGTCCAAGAGAGACAAGGTGGTGAGGGTAAGAGGACCAACCTCTGTTGGTGAAAGAGACAAGCTGTGGAGCTAACCCCACACACTTCTTCAGTTCTGTGAAGCCTGGAAGGGCGTCTCTTCCATAATCAGCAGTTAGAACATACGAACAGCCACACTGAGTCGGACCAGTTCATCTAGCCCACTCTCCCAAAAGTGGCCAATGCCCGGCGCCCCAGAGGACCCCTGGGACCAACATGGATACACCACCACCACAAACAAGGTTAAAAGTCAATGCACATGGAGAAGGATCTTGTGTTTCATTCCTTATGTCCTAGTCTCATCATGTGGCCATTTCCTTTTCTTCCTTTCTGTTAAAAGCTTTGGTGTTTTGCACAGAAACATTATTTCCCCAGGAGAGACCCAGGAGTGGGGGCTGCATTCCTGTGCCAAACAGTCACTGGAAGGGGGCAGACAAAGGCCTTTAGGACGAGGCGTCCGTCACTGTCAAAAGATCATCTCCCTCCTGCAGGTCACTGGCAGCCTGAATTCGTTCCTTATCCTCCCAGAGTCTGGGGGCTGGAATCAGCACTACCCAGCCCCTCCGTATGTAGCAGGAACAAACACAAACCTGGTCTTTAAAACAAACTGTCCCCTTCCTTCTCAGGGAAGATTTTTCTGTGATTGAAGTTGAGCTTCAGTTCCCCTCTCCTAGGGGCGGGGCAGGTGTGGGGCCAGCTCCCAGTGAGATCTGTTTTCACCATTGCCCCCTTTCAGTCACTCTGGGATGGTAACTCTGCTCCCAGCTGTCAGGCAGCTTCCAGCCCATCCACCCTGCTCACTAACTCCATGGTCATGTGTCACCCCCTTTGCTAGCACACAGAGCCTGCAGGAAAGCTACTCCTGCCAGATGCATTGGTGGTATAATGGTGTTGTGTAGGTGTCTTCCAAGCAGTTGATCTGGATTTGATTCCCAGCCAATGCAGTAATGGCTTTTCTCTTCTGTTGTTTCCTCAGCTGGAAGTGGTTTAATTTCAGTCACATTGTGTTACAATCACATTATCTATAGAATGAGACAATAAATGTGTCAAAGTCCAGCAGGTCATACAGGATGGAGGCACACAAGGGGCTGGAATGTGTCATCTGAGAAAGACAGAACCCTTGGAAACCTGCATCTCCCATCCCCTGGCCTTGCGAGTTATGATTCCAGCTGCGTGAGCTGTTTGTAGGATGTTCCTGCATGAAGTTTTGAGTCAGTTATTGCTCCTGCAGATTCCTTTGCTGTTACAATTATAATGACATGAACAAAAGGGAGGCACAATAAACATAACCCCCAAGTTGCAATACAGGTGGGGAAAGGGACGATCACGGTTAAGCCAAACACGTCAAAATAAAAATTAATACTAAAAAAGGGGAGGGGGGAAGAGATCAGGTATGTGGAGATCCCCTTGATAGTTCAACACACATTGTTAGAATCAAAGTTCAGACTTGACACTGGAAAACCCGCAACTACCTGTCTCTCTGAACACCTGTGATGAGCAAGATAGAGTTGGGACACCTGTTCTGCTTCAATCATTTATTGTCTCTCTGTTCTCTCCTTCTTCGCACCCCAATTCCTCGTCTCCAATGTCTCTGCCTTTCTCCTCTTGCTCCCTCTCCCCTGCCCTTTCCAGGAACTCACACTCTACAGCATTTAGGACAAGCCAGAGCTCTCATGTTCTGCACATGAGCCTGTGTCAGAGGACGTGGGACCCCGGTCAGAACCAGTCACCAGATCAATATGACCCTTTATGGGCGACTTCTCTGCCTGCTCTGCAATTTACATCTCCCCCCTCCCCCCCCCGCAAACAGGGTGGGGTACAGCTCTGACTGAGAGGCCTCACAGGAGAAATTTCAGCCAAAAGACAAATTTGTGTGAAATGTTGAGAAATGAAGAGCCTCCCAAATCCCCAGAGCTCTAGTGTCACACCCATGGCACCAGCACAGGGAACCCAGTGAGATGGGGTTACAGAATACAAGGGGGGAGGCAGCAGGGAGAGAGTTGACAGGGAATCTCTCTTTTTCCTTCTCTCTTCACTTTCTGTTCTTCTCTTTCCTTCCAGGAACTGCAGTCACAGCAGGGAGGGGTTTGTCTCCGTGTCTGTCACGGAGGTGGTAGAAGTGATGGATTCTGTGACTTCCTGCAACCTCCGTGACTTCTGCAGTGGGCACAGTGGCTGATTCCAGGGCCACTCAATCAACTGGCTCCAGGGACCGCCCAAGCAGCGGCCAATGCGGCTGGCCTGGGGACCACTTTACCAGTGGTCCCGAGGGCAGCAGGAGCAGCCACAGCTTGGTGGCCTCTGGCAGCACTTCTGGGGTGGCCAGAGCAGCAGCTGGCCCCCTGGGGCTCCCCCCTGCCCTAGCAGCAGCTGGAGTGGCAGCGACTCTCAGGGCTTCTCCCCTGGTAGCTGGTGCTCATTATCCATCAAATAAATCAAAACACTTCCCCCTGCAAGTGGATTTAGCCCGGGACCCTCAGAATCAGCAGTTGTTACGCCCCCACTGAGCTCTCTGGTCAGGTGTCCTAGTGCTGGGAGCCTCCGATGTAGATCCTAAAATAGCGTTTTTGCACCAGGGGGGCTGAAATTTTGGACCAGACGTTGTAGCTCCACTGTTATTTTACTGAATTGCTTCAAAACAGCAAGTGTAGAAAGTCTCCTAAGTGCCAGGCTCTCTGCCATGGAAACAGCTGCCCCTGCTCTGCAGGAGTCTGTGCGTTCCACCCAGCAACGTACACACCTGCTCTGCACTGAAGGGGGGTCAGACAGTGATGGTAACGCAAATCTTCAGACTATTAACCAAGGTCCCTTTCTTTAACCCAGGACATGCCAGTCACCTGTTAGCCATGGTGTTATCTTCATCTTCAAATACCTCTCAGGACATTGAACAGAGGAAGTGAAACCCCCCTCCCCCGAATGGCTCCCTGTTGAGGCGTTGTACCGGACCTGCCCCTGGAGACTGTCTGGTTTTATACTCTTAGAGCTTTTTCTCTTCAAACCCTTTATCCCAATCTCTGGGCCAACCTCTGCATTTCAGAGTTTAGAATTTACTCTCATCACCCTCCTATGGCACTTTCCATGTGACTGAGACAAAGCAAGTGGGGGAAGCTCCGTGGCTAAGGAAAACCAATGCTCTGGGTGAGGCCTGAACTCACACCCACAGCTGTATTTCCCCCTGCATGAGCCACTATAGGTGCTTCTTAGACAAACTTGGGCTGTCGGTGGTTATGTGTGTCTGTGGTTCACCACTTTGGCTGCTCTGTGAAAAGCTGATGGTTCAAACAGAAGCTGGTGGGTTTTTGTTTTGTTTTAAGCAATTAGAGTCTAGTACATTTTAACAGGCAGAACATGTCCTATTCTGGTCTAGCCCCATTTGACTCCTTCTGTCCATCTTCTTCCTTCGCCCTGAGTGTCTTTCCTTCCCCACTGGGGACATGCAGAGATGAACCCCAGTCAGTCTGTGTCACAGAGAGTCTGTATCTCCTAAGGAATGTGGGTGAAGGATTCCAGCTGAATTAACGCCGCTCACCTGGGTTAGAAACATTTGTTTCTTTCGAGCAGATAGTGGGAAATGGGACATTAATTCAGACCCAGGAGGCAAGGCAGAGGCTTCATGCTCTTGATCTCCATGAAGGGAGAGAGGATCCCCAGGAAGGAACAGAGCTTCCTTTAGATTCAAGCTGGGTCTCCTGGAAGTTGTTGGAAAAGACCCTTGGTCACTGAGGATCTCATGGGATTGTGCTGCTCCAGAGGCTCGAAAGTCCTGGGTGCAGGGAGGGTGTCACTGCACAGTCTGAAATGGAAGGGAGGACCCTGGAAGGGACAGGGAGGAACAGAAAATGGAGAGGAATGAAACAGAATAAACGCCTCTTCTCTCTCCCCTCCCCGACCCAGCAAGAACTGTTATCAGTGGGGAAACTCCCCACGATGAACGGCAGAGACCACAGAGACATTTGCCTCATGCTGAGAAGTAAGGTGACCAGACACCAAGTGTGAAAAATCAGAGTTTCACCAGATGCATTGGTGGTATAGTGGTGAGCATAGCTGCCTTCCAAGCAGTTGACCGGGATTCGATTCCCAGTCAATGCAATGATGTGATGATTCCTCTACTGGGAATTGGTTTAATTTCAGTCACGTTGTATCAGTTTATCAATGGAATGAGAGAATTAGTGTCCCAAGTCCCAACAGGTCATTAAACACCCAGTGGAGGAAGAAAGGGGTGGGACTATATAATGAGCAGTTGGAGTCATCCTGGTATTACAATGCTTGGTTTATTTTATTTTTTTTAAATTTCCTTTACTTCCCTCTCCCTTTTAGACTCAGAGCCTTTAAGGTCAGAAGGGACCAGTGTGATCATCTAGTCCGACCTGCTGCACCTTGCAGGCCAAAAGACCCCACCCACTCCTGTAATAGAACCGGGAGGGGAGGCAGCTCTGTGCACTGCCCCTACCCCAGGCAGCACATGGAGGCCCTCTGCTCCCCTCCCCAATGCATGTGCAGAGATGTGCCAGCAGCACTAAGGTGGCTCCCTGCCCACTCTACTTCCGTCCCTCCGTGCCGCTCCCAGAAGTGGCTGGCATGTCCCAGCATCCCCTGGGGTGGGGGGAGTGTCTCCACGTGCTGCCCCTGCCCCGAACACCAACTCTGCAGCTCCCATTGGCCAGGAACTGTAGCCAATGGGAGCTCTGGGGGCAGCACCTGCAGAGAGCAGCACATGGAGATCCCCTGGCCCCACTCATCTAGGAGCTGCTGCCAGAGGGTTGTGTGTACCAGTCACATTGGGAGCTGCACCACCCCTCCTGCAGCCCACCCCCACCCCCAGCACAGAGCCCGCACCCAAATTTCCTCCCAGTGCTTTGCTTGTCTTCCTTTCACCAGAACCATCCTTCTTCTCCTGGGCTGCAAGTAGCCACCACTGGGAAGACAAGAGGCAGGCACAGGATTCTGCAAGGTAAGTGTCCCACAGCGCCGTGATGGACGGTGTGATGAAGGTAAGTCTTCCCGAGGTACGATGGAATGTAATGCAGCGAACCACTGGCCAGGCGGTCGGGACGAAGGGCAGTCACTGGAGGTACAAGCTTGTGAGTGACTCCTGAGCACATGGCCCCTTCCCCTTTTAAGGACCTGCTCCTCATGGCCTGCGACTGGAGATGACTTGGCTGCATCTGGTGGGTCACACTCCACCTTGGGCAGTGTCCATGCTCTGGGTGTGTGATCACTGCCTAATGAGAGTCCCAGACACCTTGTCTATCGAGCAGCTCTTCTGATCTTCCAGCTGTTCAACCAGCCCCTTCATCCCACAAGCATTCCAGGAGGGAGCGGGACGGGGAGGGGGAAAGCCACTTCACAGGCATTCAGAGAGGGAGAGGAGACAAAAATGGGAATGGGGAAAGTATAACAGACCTATTGAGCATAGAAATCACTGCTGCTCCTACAACAGCAGGGACAAGCCACTCGGAGCTGGGAAAAATTAAGCCCTCATGTTTCTGCCTGGTTTTGAACCAGGGACCTTTTGCATATTAGGCAAACATGATAACCACTACACTACAGAAACTCTATTGCAGGGCTCTGCCCCTCTCTTCATAAGAACAGAACAATGGCCAGACTGGGTCAGACCAAAGGTCCATCCAACCTCATATCCTATCTGCCAACAGTGGCCAATGCCAGGTGCCCCAGAGGGAGTGAACCTAACAGGTAATGATCAAGTGATCTCTCTCCTGCCATCCATCTCCACCTTCTGACAAACAGAGGCTAGGGACACCATTCCTTACCCAGGCTGCCTAATAGCCATTAATGGACTTAACCTCCATTAATTTATCTGCAAAAATAGTGAGGAGTACTTGTGGCACCTTAGAGACTAACAAACTTATTTGAGCATAAGCTTTCGTGGGCTAAAATCCACTTCATCAGATGCATACAGTGGAAAATACAGCAGGAAGATATATATATACAGAGAACATGAAAATGGGTGTTGCCATCCACACTATAATGAGAGTGAGCAGTTAAGGTGAGCTATTATCAGCAGGAGAAAAACTTGTAGTGATAATCAGGATGGCCCATTTCCAACAGTTGACAAGAAGGTGTGAGTAACAGTAGGGGGACAAATAAACATGGGGAAATAGTTTTACTTTGTGTAATGACCCACTCACTCCCAGTCTTTATTCAAGCCTAATTTAATGGTGTTCAGTTTGCAAATTAATTCCAATTCAGCATCTCTCGTGGGAGTCTGTTGTTGAAGGTTTTTTGTTGTAATATTGCGACGTTTAGGTCTGTAATCGAGTGACCAGGGAGATTGAAGTGTTCTCTGGCTGTGTTTGAATGTTATAATTCTTGATGTCTGATTTGTGTCCATTTATTCTTTTATGTAGAGACTCTCTGGTTTGGCCAATGTACATGGCAGAGAGGCATTGCTGGCACATGATGGCACATATCACATTGGTAGATGTGCAGGTGAATGAGCCCCTGATGGCATGGCTGATGTGATTAGATCCTATGATGGTGTCCCCTGAATAGATATGTGGACAGAGTTGGCAATGGGCTTTGTTGCAAGGATAGGTTCCTGGGTTAGTGTTTTTGTTGTGTGGTTGCTGGTAAGTATTTGCTTCAGGTTGGGGGGCTGTCAGTAAGCAAGGATTGGCCTGTCTCCCAAGATCTGTGAGAGTGAGGGATTGTCCTTCAGCATGGGTTGTAGATCCTTGATGATGCACTGGAGAGGTTTTAGTTGGGGGCTGAAGGTGATGGCTAGTGGGGTTCTGTTACTTCCTTTGTTGGGCCTGTCCTGTAGTAGGTGACTTCTGGGTACTCTTCTGGCTTTGTTAATCTGCTTCTTCACTTCAGCAGGTGGGTACTGTAGTTGTAAGAACGCTTGATAGAGATCTTGTAGGTGTTTGTCTCTGTCTGAGGGGTTAGAGCAAATGCGGTTGTATCTTAGAGCTTGGCTGTAGACAATGGATTGTGTGATGTGGTCTGGGTGAAAGCTGGAGACATGTAGGTAAGTACAGCGTTCAGTATGTTTCCGGTATAGGGTGGTGTTTATGTGACCATCGCTTATTAGCACAGTAGTGTCCAGGAAGTGGATCTCTTGTGTGGACTGGTCCAGGCAGAGGTTGTAGGTAGGATGGAAATTGTTGAAATCATGGTGGAATTCCTCAAGGGTTTTCTTTTCCATGGGACCAGATGATGAAGATGTCATCAGTGTAGCACAAGTAGAGTAGGGGCATTAGGGGACGAGAGTTGAGGAAGCGTTGTTCTAAGTCAGCCATAAAAATGTTGGCATACTGTGGGGCCATGTGAGTACCCATAGCAGTGCCGCTGACTTGAAGGTACACATTGTCCCCAAATGTGAAATAGTTATGGGTGAGGACAAAGTCACAAAGTTCAGCCTCCAGGTTTGCTGTGACATTATCGGGGATACTGTTCCTGACGGCTTGTAGTCCATCTTTGTGTGGAATGAGGATGGAGCGTCTACACAACCAGACAATCCTGCTGTCAGGGTGCCAATGCCTGAGATGATGGGGCATCCAGGATTTCCAGGTTTATGGATCTTGGGTAGCAGATACAATAACCCTGGTTGGGGTTCTAGACTGTCTTATTGCCAAGGGACGGAGAAACTCAGCCAGCCGCAGGGGGTGCATAACACCATCCTAGTGTTGGGGTGACAGCGCCTCTGGGATCCTGACACCCCTATTGGTTCCACTGCTGGTTGTTTTCCTTTTCCGGTGGGACTTTGGGCAAGTTGCTCCCCCCTCTAGGGCTCCGTCCCCAGCAGGCAAATGGGGATTTCGTACCTTCCCGCTATTGGAAAGTGCTGGGAGAATCCCCCAGCCAAAGCTGCTCTGACAGCGCTAAGCAGCATCTGACCATTCAAGATCGGAGCGCACTGCCCAGGAGGAGGAGTGTTTGGCTCTGGGGTTTCACTTCAGCCCAGTCTAGAGAGAGAGGCCCAGCCATGGGGTTTGGCTCAAGAAGACCAAGTCTCCAATTCGTTAAGGGCGTTTTGAATTCCAATCCTGAGCTCCAAAGTGCTTGGTGTCATTTGCACATTTTAGAAGCAGGCTCTCCACTCCATTTTCCAAATCATTCATGAAACTATTGAATAGCACCGGACCCCGGACTGATCCCTGCTGGACCCACGAGGTGCCCCCTCTCCGTTGGGCAGCCAAACCTGGAGATGGGCCCTTGGAGTCTGGGCTTTCAACCAGTTCTGCACCCTCATGACAGTGATTGCATCTAGACCGCATTTCCCTGGTTTGCTTGTGAGAATGTCCTGCGGGACTGTGTCAAAAGTCTTAGTAACCCCGAGATAGATCCCATCTACTGTTTACCCACCTCCACTAGGCCCGGAACCCTGCCAAAGAAGGAAAGAGGCTGGGTTTGGGATGATTTGTTCTTGACAAATCCATGCTCACTCGTCCTAAGAATCAAATTATCCTGTAGGTGCTGCTGACAAACTGATTGTTTAAGAATATATTCCAGTATCTCTCCAGCTATGGAAGTGAGGCTAGCTAGTCTGCAAGTCCCAGGGGTCTCTTTGTTCCCCTTTGAAAGATAGGTCCTGTCTTGTTCATGGATGGGAAGGGATGTTCTTTTTCAGGGATCTCAGACGAGAACTGGGGCACAACACCTGGTTTGTTAAGGCCACAAAAATGGAGTCAGGAACCTCTTCTCTCCTGCTGGCAAAGAACCCCAGGTACCGAAAAGACAGAGACTCACATCCCTGAATGGGCTTTAAGAAAGGCAGTGGTTAAAAAGCTTGGCCCCGACCATTTCTTGTTTCCACAGACTAGACATTTTAGCAAACTTTAGAATTCCTTGGTGCTAAACACCGTGAAACTCCCCTTTCTCCTTCACAGAGGGTTTTAACGCCCCTTATCTCACTCAGGCTCACGACTGCCCAGAGTTTGAGAACTGTCCCTGTTCCCATTGGACAGATGGGGAGGAGCCTGAGGTCCAGAGAAGGGAAATGACCTACCCAAGGGCCTACACAGCAAGGCAGTGGCAGAGCCAGAAAGAGAAGCCACCAGTTCCGACTCCTGTTCTAACAGACAAAAAAAACTCCAGAGGCAGGGATAGAGCCCAGGAATTGAAATGGTGGGGAAATTTCATCTAAACCATTTCTGTCAGAAAATCCCATTCAGACTAAACCAGTTTGTTTCTCAAAACCATAACAAGTGGGATGAAAGTTCTTTGCAAAAAGATTTTGTTCAAAACAAAAGCATCTCCTGTTTGTCACAGTGCGTTAAATTGTCTCGTCGCACACAAAGAGGAGACACTTCGATCTCAAACATTAGATAAGATGCTTCAATCTGAGCTAAGTCATTGCTGCTCTTAACAATTTAAAAATAAAAAATACAAATAAAATAGACTGTTTCAGCTATTCTATTATGTCATAATCTGCTCTGAGTAAACGTGATAGGACACCTCATATTATGCACTACTCCTAGTGACACTCTCCAATGGATCCCCATCCTTCACCCACCATGAGGTAGGTAGGAGCGGATCATCATTATCCCTACTTGAAAGAGGGAGAAGCTAAGGCTGAGAAAGGAGAATTGACTTGTCTTAGGTCACACACCCAGTCAGTGGCAGAGTTGGGAATAGGACCCAGGAGCCCTGATTTTCAAACTAACCATCGGCTCTTGAATTTCAGACATTGAAAGACCTGAATAAAATGCTCTCAGATGAGCTCCAGACCAACAACAGTGCACAGGAATTATTCTGCAAGTATTTGAGGAGAACTGCAGTGTTAGAGAGAATCATGAACTGCTCAGAGACCATTAATGTAGAGAAGCAGCAAAATTCGTCAAACATAGAACTGGTTCTGACTTATTTCCTTGGTCTTGAAAGAGAACAACAAGGACCTGAGTCTCCTCCCAGTCGATAACCCCCTGCTCAGCCAATCAGGGTAGAGACTGAGGAAGGGAGGCTGAGGGTTCTCACCAGAGAGCCCAAAGGATGGCCCAGCTCACTGGTGGGGATCAAATACAATTCAGAATAAAATTCGGCCTCCTTAAGCTTGTGTTTTCCATGCCTAGAATTCAACTCTCACCAGATGGATCAGACTGAACAGGTTTCAAACCTCCAGGAGGCTCTTACCTTCTAAACAGGGACAGCTGTTTTCTAGTAAAATCCCTAAAAGGGAAGGAGAAAACTCGAAAGAGGTTCCTCGTGGCGCTCATGTCCGTGAACCCGAATACTCTCTCAGTCCTCAAAGAGAGACCTGGAGAAGGAGACTTGCTGGAGCAAAGCCACAGGGGTCTCTGAGGTTTCCCCGGCCCCTCACCCCTGTCCTGCCTGGCTGATGTCAGCATCTCTCTGTGAGGTCACCACCTCCCCACCACCTTGGACCAATAGGCTGAGGTCCTGCAAAAGACCTTTGTGATGTCACTGCCACACCCCTCCCTTGCTGTGCCAATGTCCTGCCCCTGGCCAGGCACTTTGGAGGTTTGAGCTACTCCAGGTGGATCACCTCACTCAAGGAGCGTTCGTTCTAGGCAGAACTGACACCAACTTGTCTGGCTGGGGTGTTCCCTGGAAGCAGAGCACAAGTTTGAAATACGGGCAGCATAGAGCCAATATTCATAACGTCAACTACAAAAATGATACACATCTAGAGATAGCATCATTATAATCAGCCAATCAGAACCTCTCCATAGACCCCCTTACACGACAACCTTTCGACAATATTGGCTGCAAATATAGAACCGTGGTCACAGCAGTGATCTATACAGTTACAGATTATGTCAATAACATTACAAGAAGTGACACGGCATCAGTGAGACTGACACTGGAATACTGCCTCCAGTTTTGGTGTCCTCATGTGAAAAAGATGTTGTGAAATTGGAGCTGGGGCAGCAAAGAGCCACCAAATGTTCTGAGGGCTGGAGAAAAATGCCTTCCAGGGAGCTATTGAAAGAGCTCAAGCTGTTTAGCTGATCAAAAGAAGATTGAAAGGTGACTTCATTGAAGTGTTGAAGTGCCTTAATGGAGAGAAAAGATTGGGTATTAAAGGGCTCTTTAATTGAGCAGAGAAAGGCCTAACAAGACCCAATGGCTGGAAGATGAAAAGAGACAAATTCATATTACAACTAAGGCACAAATATTCAACAGCGAGGATGATTCACCACAGGAACAAGCTACCAAGGAAAGTGGTGGATTCGCCATCTCTTGATGTCATTTCATGAAGACTAGATGCCTTTCTGGAATGTGTTTGCCCCAAAAGTAGCTCTTGTGTCATACAGGAGGCCTGTGATATGCAGGAGGTCAGATTACATGCTCTAATGGTCTCTTCTGGCCATGAAGTCGACTAATTTCTGAAAAACTGAGTGCAGCATTGGGAGCAGCGTCTGATGTTTTCAGTCTAGCCGGCTTGCTGCCTAGAACGAACGCTCCTTGAGTGGGGTGATCCACAGGGAGTAGCTCAAACCTCCAAAGTGCCTGGGCAGGGGCAGGACATTAGCACAGCAAGGGAGGGGTGCGGCAGTGACATCACAAAGGTCTTTTGCAGGACCTCAGACTATTGGTCCAAGTTGGTGGGGAGGTGGTGACCTCACAGAGAGATGCTGACATCAGCCAGGCAGGACAGGGCGAGGGGCCAGGAAACCTCAGAGACCCCTGTGGCTTTGCTGCAGCAAGTCTCCTTCTCCAGGTCTCTCTTTGAGGACTGAGAGAGTATTCGGGTTCACGGACGTGAGCGCCAGGAGGAACCTCTTTCGAGTTTTCTCCTTCCCTTTCAGTGATTTTACTAGAAAACAGCCATCCCTGTTTAGAAGGTAAGAGCCTCCTGGAGGTGTGAAACCTGTTCAGTCTGATCCATGTGGTGACAGTTGAATTCTAGGCATGGAAAACATGAGCTTAAGGAGGCAGAATGTTATTCTGCACCTGAGATTTTGTCCCTTAGAATCACTGGGGACATTAGGGTTTGTCCTTTTTGTTTCCCCTTTTCCTCCCTCCCTCCCTCCCTCCCTTCTCTTTGTGTCTTGCTTCTTTTGTCCTTTTTCCTTTTCTCCTCCCAACACCAGGAGGTAGGAGTGTGTGTGTGTGTGTGTGTGTGTGTTGCGGGGGAGTGCTCTGCAGCTCCCACTGTGGGAGCTCCACCCAAAAATGTGGGGCTGAAATAGTGCTCGGGCAGTGATCCCCACCAGTGACCTGGGCCATCCTTTGGGTTCTCTGGTGAGAACCCTCAGCCTCCCTTCCTCAGTCTCTACACTGATTGGCTGAGCAGGGGGTTATTGACAGGGAGGAGACTCAGGTCCTTGTTGGTCTCTTTTAAGACCAAGGAAATAAGTCAGAACCAGTTCTGTGTTTGATGAATTTTGCTGCTTCTCTGCATTAATGGTCTCTGAGCAGTTCATGATTCTCTCTAACATTGCAGTTCTCCTCAAATACTTGCTGAATAATTCCTGTGCACTGTTGTTGGTCTGGAGCTCATCTGAGAGCACTTTTTTCAGGTTATTCAGTGTCTGAAATTCAAGATCCGATGGTTAGTTTGAAAATCAGGGCTTTTGGGTCCTATTCCCAACTCTGCCACTGATTGGCTTTGTGACCTCAGACAACTCAATTCTCCTTTCTCAGCCTCAGCTTCTCCCTCTTTTAAGTAGGGATAATAATGATCTGCTCCTACCTAGCTCAACACACTCACTCTTCCCCAAGACACACACACTGTCTCTCCCCACATACAAACAGTCTCTATCCCGCCACGCACACTGCAGTTGAAAAGCAGCTGGTAATCTAGTAAGATGCCCGTGGAACGGTGGGATAGAGAAACCTGCATCATGTGATGCTGTACCAGCCCATGAGGCATTGCAAACCCTTCCCAAAACACCCTGCAGCCAGTTGCACAGTGGGATAGTTACCCACAGTGCACTGCTCTCTGTTGCCATCCAAGAACTGCTAGCAGGGATGTGCTCTGGGGACACAAGGGGCATAGGGAGGACATTCAATAGCTGTTTTATTAAAACACTTTAACTAAAGCAGCAATGCCGGGGGGTTGGTGGCTCCTTTCTTTCCTCACCCTGGAGTAAACTCAGCTTTTTATTCCATACTTGATAACTCATGGAATAACAACAGATGACCGAAGAAAGACGTGGACAAGGTGGGTCTCAGGGGAGGGGCAGAGAGGTTCGAGCGGTGGGCAGAGCAGGTCTCGGAGGTGGGGGCAGTGGGCAGGGCAGGTCTCGGGAGAGGCAGAGAGGTGTGAGTGCTGGGCAGGGTGGGTTGCAGGGACAGGTCAGAGCGGTGACGGCTGGCGGGCAGACCTTGTGGTAGGGGGTGGAGAGGCACGAGCAGCAGGCAGGAAGGCCTTGGGGGAGGAGAGGAGCAAGCGAGAGGTGGCTCAGCCGTCCTCAGCCAAAGAGGAAGAGCGGGGGTGGGAAGTGGCCAAACAGGAGCAAGGGGGGAGCACAGGTGGGGCCTCAGAGAGAGGAGAAGGGTGGTGGGGGCAGTGCCATGGTTGGCACCAATGGGCCCCCCACTTCTAGGGAGCTTCCAGCGCTCACACCCAGCCTCCCCAAATGCAAGAGCCATGGGCCACCTATTCTCTTCATCTTCACTAACCAAGCCCCTCCCCAAGCTATGTTGATGGGAGAAGCCCTCCTGTTGGCACAGCGCTATCTGCACCGGGGTTAGGCTGATATAACTGCATTGCTTAGGGAGGTAAATTTTTTACACCCCTGAGTAATGTAGTTACACCGATCTAATTTTGTAGTGTAGACCTGTCCAAAGAACCTTGGGAGTAAAACTTCCCCTGCTCCTCTGCTTTACTGAATTCAAACACCAGCAAAGCTTGTCAGGCCCAGATGGAGGTTGGCAGAGAGTCAGGTGTGTGCAGACATGATCCCTTCAGCAACTCTAGGCACCATGGCTTAGCTGGCTAAAACCACTGTTTTGTATACAGGAGATCCTGGGTTCAAGTTCCAGTGGTACCTTATTGAGTTGCTTTTGGGGCACCTGGTACTGGCTACTGTCAGAAGACAAGATTCAGAGCTAGATGGACCGTCGGTCTAGCCTAGTGTGGTTTTTCTTATGGTTTAAATTACACTCACAGACACTGAGGATAGAGTTACTGAAAGTTTGGGAGTTAGGAGCTGATAGGTCAGTGGTCCAGTCCCCTCTCAGACAACCCCGTCCCTCTGGGACAGGGGCAGGTCTGAGCAATCACACCAAATGCTCATTGTGGCTGTCAGAATCTGTGGGCAGCTCGTTTAGTTTATGCCGAGGGTGGAGTCCTGTTTTGTGCACCGTGTCTGAGAATGAAAATCCTAAACCGCCCTTTGAAATAACAAAAGCAGCAGGACGTGTTTCTGTCCCTGCCCCAGAGCAGACAGACCAATGGAGAAATGCCATGAGTCCAGGGTAATACTCCCTGCGGTTTTACCATTTCCACTTGCTAAACTCCTCCCAACCTTCTGGGCTCCTGGAGCAGGGGACTGAGCCTGAGCCGAGACACGGACACTGCAACTTTACAGCCCAAGCCGCATGACCAGATTAATGTGACACAGGCCAGTCGTGGGTGTTTCATTGCACTGGAGACGTAGCCTAATGTTATGTCTGCACTGCGATTAACACACCCAGGGCACCTGTCGCAAAGCCCGGGTCAGCTGACTCAGGGTTATGGGGCTTGGGCTGCAAGAGTAAAAAATTACAGTGCAGACAGATGGTCTTGAGCCCAACCTCTGAGACCCCACGAGGGGTGAGGGTTTCCGAACCCAGGCTTCAGTGTGAACACAAATATCTGCACCACAGTTTTTAGCCTCTCAGCTTTAGTTTCATGAGGTCAGCTGGTCCAGGCCAGCCCTGCTGCCCTCTTTATCCCAGGAGAGATGGACTCTCAGGGTACGTCTCATACCTCTCATGTGGCGCCATGGGGTTCGAAGGGGAATGATCCGTAGTAGCCGTCTGTGGGTCCGTGGGCGTTGCCATCCCGGACGAGCCCCCAAATTGTCGGAGAAAAACTCAGTTCTCGCTTTTTGTTTGGGTGCAGCAAAATCAAATACTTTATTATTTCTCCAGTAATTACAATGGAGGGAGAGAGTGCCATAGGACACAGGGTCGCCTCAGTCCCAGACAGGTCTCTCAACTGGTAAACAATTACATCAAGCCTTTATACCTTTGTTACAGACAATTTCTAGCAATCATGGAAACAGTAAAAAGCAACAAATACATTTTGTTTATACATAGCAGAAAGGCTTATCTTATTTGTCTCAATCCTAAGAAAAACAAGCCTGCATTTTGGTTAGTGATTGCAAGGTCGTAATAACTTTGTACACAGTTCCTGTCCTCTCGCCTCGCACTATCTTTGCTCCTACAAGTCTCACGTCATTAGGGTTACAGTATGGCCTGACTCTTGCTAACTGACTGACACGCATTAAAATCCCCTTCAAATCCTTATTGAAGCTTTCCCTGCTTCCACAGGTGTGACAAGGGAGGAGCCAGACCCGCTGCTGGGCTCCACACTGCCAAGGACTATCCCAGGAACCGTGTACAATGCAGACTTCTCCGAGATAGCACAGCGACAGTGGACACTGCTTGGCTCACATCCTAGCAAAGGTACTTCCTAGCCAGTTGGAAGAAACTATGAAAGGGGGGTAGAGACATCATGAGTTGGCCTCTCTCCCCCACAACTCAACAGCTGGAAATACACCTGGATGACAAAACTGATTCAGTAATCAGAGGAGAATAATAATAGTACATTCAAACCAAAGTCCCCAAACAGACTAGTAGTGGTTTTTCAGCAGAAAATTTTCAGTTTGGGGAATTTTGTTTTCTCAGTCAGACTTTGCCAAGGGAAGCAGAGAGAAAATGGTTGAGTTGCCTCCTTCAGAACAGCTTGGCCTAGGCACTAGCTCTGGTTCACTGTTGTGGCCTTGCTCAGGTTGGGGGTATTTTAATGATCTGGGGAGGTCCCAGGGTGTTTGGGGGAGATTATGAGGCTGTTCCCTTTTGAGATAAAAACTAAGAAATGCAGGACTAGAGAATTTTTTTAAAATTCTGGGATTTAGATATTTTATTTGAAGCAAGGGGGGAGGGGCAGCTGAGATTCTGAGGTTTTTGTTTGCAAGAAGCAACATTGTTTGATCTGTCATTGTACCAAGGGGGGAGATGGTTGTCTGTAAAGGAGAACGAAGACTAAATGCAGCCCATGAGGATGGGATTTGAACCCATGCGTGCAGAGCACAATGGATTAGCAGTCCAGTACCTTAACCACTCGGTCACCTCATCTCAGCTGCTAAGACAGGGACAGGAGGAGAAATCTAAGGCTGGCAGAGATAGGGACACTAAGGAGTTTTTAAATACTAAGCATAATCAGGGGCTGAATGAGCTCCCCCCTCACATCTAGTGAGGAGCTGGGGGAAGACTTCAGGAACAGGCCGTGTTTGCACAGACACCCCTACTCTGCCTAGCTATGCAGCATGATGGGGCCGCTTCCTCAAAATGACCAGTTTGGGAGGATGGTGGGTTGCAAATCACTTTAGAATTGAGTGGAATGAAATGTTATTCTCCTCCCTGTATGAGTGAAGGGCAGTGGAACGTACCTAGGACGTCCTGACGGGGGTGGGGGGGAAGGAATTGCTTTCATTGGACTGCAGAGAAGTGATTGAGGACGTCACCCTAACCCAGTGGTCCCCAAACATTTCACACTGCACCCTCGTATCCATGGCTGTGGCCCCTCGGAAGCCGCGGTCGAGAACCGGGGCTGGGAGTGGGGCCGTTGCTTGCTGGGGAGAGGGGTGCGGACAGGGGTAAGGGGGTCGAGGCCGGGCTGGGAGCCAGGGTCCCAGGCTGAGGGTGGGGTTGGGGAAGAGCTGGGACAGAGTGGGGCTGAGTGGGGCTCCCTCCCTGCCCTTCATGGGGGCTGGCTCAGGCCCTGAGGTGCCCCCATCAATCTTCCTCTGTGTCCCCCTAGGAGTCACGCCCCACATTTTGGGGACCACTGACCCCTACTCGCTAAGCAGGGGCTAGTGATGCCAAAGCCCAGGGAAAGGGAGAACAAGTGCGGGGGCCCCAGCACCGGAACCATGACCCCCCCCACGTCTGTGTGTGGCTCCGCCCCCTTCCACCCACGGCCCCATCCACTGTCACCTCTGCTCCACCCCTTCCCCCACTGGCCCCACCCTGTCACTCCTTTACCCCGGCCCCGCTGCGGCCCCGAGACCAGAGAAGCTCTGTGCCCTGCTGCAGCCCCCGGGCCGTAGCAGGGAGTGGGAGCTCCTCCAGCCCTGGGGCTGACATGGGGGAGACTTTCCCAGGGGGGCCCATTTGGCCAGGGCCCCTAGTCATGGGCCCCACTGTCCCCTTGGCAACGCAAGGTTTGGGGAGGCTGAGCCCCCCCGAGCCTCCATTACGAGCCGCCCAGGCTACCTCTGCTCAGTGGGTGGCCAGTCTCCCTGTGTCTCTGCTGTTCGTGCTGGGGAGCCTGGCCGGCCTTAGGGGTGGGGCCCCCGGCAGCCGCCCTGGGCTCCAGGGGGTCAAAGGGCACCGTGTGGCCGTGCAAAGGTGCTCACTGCTCTCCCCTGCCCCAATGCTCCTCCGTGGCCCCACAGAGGGTGGGGGGAGCGAGGAGCAACACTATGTGCTCCCTGCGTCCTGGTCACTTTCCCCACCTGGGCTGGGCTGTGAGGGGAGCATCAGAAGCTGCTGCTCTCTGCCCTCCCCTGATGCAGCCCGGCTGAGGAAAGTGACCTGGATGCAGGGAGCTCGGATGATGTCCCTTCTCACCCCCCTGCCCCTACTAGGGAAGGCTGCTGTGTGGTGTTTCCATGGCTGCACTTTCAGTGATGCAGGTTTCTCTATCCCATTGTTCCAGGGGCATCCTACTAGATAAAATTGAGCAAGAAATGCTTCCCAGTGGTTTTTAGGACTGGAATTGCTATTTTCAACAGTGATTGCCATTTTTTTTCTAGTTTTGTTTTTTAAAAGGAAGACAGTGATATTGCATTGGCAAATTCCCCATAGAAAAAAAGAATAATAAAGGCACCTCAACTTTTCCTCATTTATGGAGGACAGTCTGATAATATGCATCCAGAGATCCTCCAATCACACAAGCTGAAAATTGTTCCACTTTACTGCAGTTCTGTAACCATGCGGGAACCAGTCCTGTCTGTGTTCTGTGCACATCCAAAATTCCTGCTGAATGATCCGTCCTGGGAGCAAGTTACCAGTGACCCAGGGCAGGGGCAGAAGGAGTGTGCAGGTGTGGGGAGGGGAGCCCAGGGCTGGGGCAGCAGAGGGTGTGTGGTTGAGGGAGCACTGGTGGGGAAGGGGAGCCCAGAGCTGGGGCAGCAGGGGGGTGCGGGTGGGGGGAAGGCCCAGAGCTGGGGCGGCAGGGGGTGCAGGTGGGGGCGGTAGAGCCCAGGGCTTGGGCAGCAAGGGTTATGGGGGGGAGCCCAGGGCTGGGGTGGGGGCAGCCAAACATTTTTTTCCTTGGGGCGGCAAAAAACCTAGAGCCGGCCCTGCCTCCACCCACCGTGAGGTAGGCAGGAGCAGATCATTATTATCCCTGCTCGAAAGAGGGAGAAGCTCAGGCTGAGAAAGGAGAATTGACTTGTCTTAGGTCACACAGCCAGTCAGGGGTAGAGTTGGGAATAGGACCCAAGAGCCCTGATTTTCAATATACCTGCTCCTGGAAATTTCCAATACATGCATCCGACGAAGTGGGGATTCACCCACGAAAGCTCATGCTCCAAAACATCTATAAAGTGCCACAGGACTCTTTGCTGCTTTTGCAAACTAACCATCAGATCTTGAATTTCAGACATTGAATGACCTGAATAAAGAGCTCTGTGATGAGCTCCAGACCAACAACAGTGACAGTAATTATTCAGCAAGTATTTGAGGAGAACTGCAATGTTAGGAGAATCATGAGCTGCTCAGAGACCATTAATGCAGAGAAGCAGCAAAATTCATCAAACATAGAACTGGTTCTGACTTATTTCCTTGGTCTTAAAAGAGACCAACAAGGACCTGAGTCGCCTCCCCAGCTCAGCCAATCAGAGTAGAGACTGAGGACGGGAGGCTGAGGGTTCTCACCAGAGAGCCCAAAGGATGGCCCAGGTCACTGGTGGGGATCACTGCCCGAGCACTATTTTACCCCACATTTTTGGGTGGACCTCCCACAGTGGGAACTGCAGAGCACTCCCCTGCAACAGATGGATCAGACTGAACAGGTTTCAAACCTCCAGGAGGCTCTTACCTTCTAAACAGGGACGGCTGTTTTCTAGTAAAATCACTAAAAGGGAAAGAGAAAACTCGAAAGAGGTTCCACTGGCGCTCACGTCTGTGAACCCGAATACTCTCTCAGTCCTCAGAGAGAGACCTGGAGAAGGAGACTTGCTGAAGCAAAGCCACAGGGGTCTCTGAAGTTTCCCTGGCCCCTCACCCCTGTCCTGCCTGGCTGATGTCAGCATCTCTCTGTGAGGTCACCACCTCCCCACCACCTTGGACCAATAGTCTCAGGTCCTGCAAAAGGCCTTTGTGATGTCACTGCCACACCCTCCCTTGCTGTGCTAATGTCCTGCTCCTGGCCAGGCACTTTGGAGGTTTGAGCTACTCCCTGGGGATCACCCCGCTCAAGGAGCGTTCGTTCTAGGCAGCTAGCCGGCTAGACAGGGAAACATCAGACGCTGCTCCCAATGCTACACTCAGTTTTTCAGAAATTAGTCGACTTTATGGCCAGAAGAGACCATTAGAGCATCTAATCTGACCCCCTGCATATCACAGGCCTCCTGTAGGACACAAGAGCTACTTTTGGGGCAAACACATTCCAGAAAGGCATCTTGTCTTCATTAAATGACATAGGAGATGGAGAATCCACCAATTTCCTTGGTAGCTTGTTCCTGTGGTGAATCATCCTCGCTGTTGAATTTTTGTGCCTTAATTGTAATATGAATTTGTCTCTTTGCAGCTTCCAGCCATTGGGTCTTCTTATGCCTTTCTCTGCTAGATTAAAGAGCTCTTAAATACCCAATCTTTTCTCTCCATTAAGGCACTTCAATGAAGTCACCTTTCAATCTTCTTTTCATAAGCTAATCAGGTTGAGCTCTTTCAATAGCTCACTAGAAGGTATTTTTTCCAGCCCACAGAAGATTAGGTGGCTCTTTGCTGCCCCAGCTCCAATTTCACATCTTTTTCAAATGAGGACACCAAAACTGGAGGCAGTATTCCAGTATCAGTCTCACTGATGCCGTGTCACCTCCTGTGACGTTATTGACATAATCTGCAACTGTATAGATCACCGTTGCGACCACTGTTCTATATTTGCAGCCAATATTACAGAGAAGTGGTTGTGTAAGGGGTCTATGGAGAGGTTCTGATTGGCTGATTATAATGATGCTATCTCTAGATGTGAATCATTTTTTGTAGTTGACATTATGAATATTGGCCCTATGCTGCCTATATTTCAAGCTTCTGCTCTGCTTCAGGGAATGATACCTTTGTTTAATTGATGAAAACATAAACTAGACACTTAGAGGCTTGGAACTGATTTCAGCTGATGGACAGGTTTGCTAGGTTTTTATGCATTTGGACAGCGAAATGTGGAGTGTTCACATTCATTTCAAGCATCCTCGTATGGTGGAGCTCCTGAACATAATGGAGAATGGAAATAAAAAAAAATTTCTTTTCTTTAAGAGGGCACTTGGGTTTGAACCAAGGACCATTTGATCTGCAATTAAACACTCTACCACTGAGCTATACCCCCATTACAACAGGAGTATGGAATTGTGATCTCCAGGACTTTGAAGGACAGACCCTGCTTCATCGAGCTCCTGTGCCATTCCCAGACCACAGGTGGTTTTAAAAATGGGGTTTGATTAAACTTCTTAAATGTGGTAAACACCACAGCTTGCACACCCACTGATATAGCTTCTCCCCATGACAGAGCTGCCACCTCCTGGGGAAGTGGATTGACTACACCAACAGGAAAACTCTCCCCCCTCAGCATGGAGCAGTGGTTCTCAAGCTGTGGGTCAGGACCGCAAAGTGGGTCGTGACCCTGTTTTAATGGGGTCACCAGGGCTGGCATTAGACTTGTTGGGTCCTGGGGCTGATGCCAAAAGTCTGAGCCCCCCCACCCAGGGCTGAATCCCTCAGGCTTTGCCCCCCCCCCCCCCAAGTGGGGGGGCTTGGTCCTTCTTTACAGGGCTACGTATTAAGTTATTTTGGCAGGAGGTTGCAGTGAAAGGACATTTGAGAAACCCTGGCACAGAGCATCTCCATTACTGAGCTGCAGCAGCCTAGACTCACTGTTTAAAACATTGACTTGACCTTAGTCTCTGAATATGTCTAGGCTTGGCTCCCTATGGCACCATGGGTGATCAGACACTGACAGTACAGCCATGGAGACACCACACACCAGCCTTGTCTAGCTGGCAAGGATCAAACCTTCATAGAAAGACACCCATGGTTTTCTAGCCCAGCTACCTAAGGCCTCAGCCACAACCACTTAACACAGGGGCCTTTCTACACTCTGGTTCTGTTCTCACTGAAGGGTCATTACAAATTGTTTGCTCAGACCAGCTGCCCCAGCACACTCACTGCTGTGCAGCTCTGTACGTGTGGCCATGGCTGAACAGCCAGAGTTCCTGCCCATTTCCCTACTGGCTGGAGCATGATTAGAGTGTGTTTGTGGTTAATGATGTTGCTGTAGATTGTTCATTCCTGCCTTGGCAATTCAGACAGTCCCTTTTCCCATTGTATTGCCAGCACCTCTGGGAGTCCAATAACAGAGGCAGGTTTTCTCTGGGCATTGAGATTTTTGCGGGCGTTGGTGGCTCCTTTCTTTCCTCACCCTGGAGAAACTCAGCTTTTTATTCCATCCTTGATGACTCATGGAATAACAACAGCAGCATGAAGAGGAGAGTGAATATCTCACTGCCAGGGGGAAGGTGGATGCATTCCCTCTGTCTGACCATTGCCATTGCAGGAGAGAAGGTTTCAGTGGAATCGAATGCCCTGGCTCAGACAATAGACACAGGGAGGTTTTGCTGTTCATGGATCTGTGCAAAGGAAATTGTGTGTCTGTGTGAAAATGAGGAGGGATATGAAATGCCCATGTGGTGGTGCCTAAGGCAAAAGGGAACCCTAGAGGATTAGAACAGGATAAGTTCTCAAGCAACATGTTTCTTACTTTGCCCTTCTGTTAGTTGTGATGATTATCGATGGAAAGATTTTGCCATTGGATTGTGTGTTTACACAGAAATTGACATTTACCAACAAATACGTAATTCTTCCAAGCCTGCCTAGTCTGCTGGTGGTGAGTTTAGAGGGACACACTCACTCTTCCCACCCCCCATGCCAGGCCTGTGCTCTCCAGAATGTCAACTTCCCACAGAGCTGGGATCCTTCCCTCATCTCCCCCCAGACCACTGCCCCACCCCCACTTCTGGGGTCCCCTCCCAACACTGTCCAACTCCCCTGCTGGCAGGATCCCTTCCCATTCCTTTCATTTCCTGCCTCCCCTCTGAGCAAAAGCTCTGCATTGTTCCCACACTGGGAATTGAACCCAGGCCACCTGGGTGAAAACCAGGAATCCAAATCACGAGACCATATGGGACTTGTATAGTCAATAGCATGTTTACACATTCACACCCAATAATTCAAAGTAGCCATTCAAAAAACCTTCAAAACAGACTTCAAAGAGAAATTGCAGAGTTACAATTGATTTGCAAACTTAACACCATTAATTTGAGCTTGAATAAGGACTGGGAGTAGCTGGCTCACGACAAAAGCAATTTTCCCTCTCTTGGTATTGACACCTCCCCATCAATTACGGGGAGAGGACCACATCCACCCTGACTGAATTAGCCTTCAACACTGGTTCTCCTTGTACGGTAACTCCGTCACTTCATGTTCCAATCTATATTTATGCCTCTATCTGCAATTTTCACTCCATGCATCTGAAGAAGTGGGCTTTTACCCACGAACGCTTATGCCCAAATAAATCTGTTAGTCCTTAAGGTGCCACCGGACTCCTCATTGCTTTTAATTCTAAGCTGATCTTAACCCTTTCAGTACCCTTACAAACTCAGATGCTTCTCACCACAGGCTGGCTGGTGGCTTTTCAGCCAGGCTCTCCCCTTTCATCAGCGCTTCAGTTGCTTGGTGTGGGGGTGGCTGTAGATGTAGGTGACAGAGAGAGATAAAGCCTGGCAAATGTCTCTCCTTTTATCATGTCCTTTCTTCCCTCATGGCTTTGCCCCCCTCCCCCCTTCAGAGTCAGGTGAGCATCACTGCGTCTCTCCAAGCAAGTCTGAGCAATTCCCCTGGGGTGTCCTCATGCAGGTGAGTCATTGCATTGTAGCTCCCTTGCTGGGCAATGGCTGTCGATGGGTTGTTTGACACCCTGTCTGGGTGTTGGTTACTTTCCTTGCTGGTGCCACTGGGGAGCTAATATTTGGCTGACTCCCCCACCTTGCAGCACAGTGACAACCACACTGCACAATTCTCATAACTTCATATGCATGAATGGTCTACATCTATGGGTAGAGAAGTGACTTTCAGCAGATCATATCCTTTCCCTGATACCTTACAAGTCATGCTCTATATGTAAGATCACGATGATATGAAAATGAGGATTAAGGGGGTTACAGCTGCTCCCCCAAAGGTATAGAATGTCACACTGAGATTCTATTTTCCTTTGTTCTGTAACAGCATTACAGAGATCCAGTGACTGACCAATGGCATTTCCAAGTGCTAAAATAGCAAGCGATGTCGGTCTCTCATTGGCCATCAGCAACTGAAGATGTGGTTTAATGAGCCGGAGCTTCAAGGCGAGGTGGCTCTGTCCACTGCCTTCCGTTGCGCTGCTGGGCCCCAAGTCCCTGGTGGCCAATATGTGATGCTGGGAGAAGAGAGTGGGGTGGCAAGTGGCGGCAGGACTTTTGCCACCAGGGTCTAGCTGCCCAACTTCCTCCTTGTACTGCTGGCCCCCCGTCGCCTTCAGGTAACCCAGGAACTACGGCAGGAATAGGGCGAGGAAGCAAGTAAAGCCGAGCAAGGAAGGCAAAAGTGAATCTTGTCTTCATGGGCCGCTCGCAATGACGTCCTTTTTCTGTGCCACAGCTGACAACAACATCCCAGACAGAAAAGCAGGAGGCCAAAAAGAAACCGAGCAGCTGCTGAAGTAGTTCAGTTGGGAGCGTGCTAGACTAACAGGCTCTTCTATCCCCCTTTGTGCACAGGTGGGATGTTTTCTGAAAATGCAGCAGTTCCTTTAACTGCCACGAGTCCCTCATTTCAGGCTATGCAGCAGGAAAAGGCAGCATGGGCTTCTGCACTGAGTTGGCCCACCTGCCCTTTCATTCTTCTCTTGCTCTTTGTCAGCAAGGGGAAGAAAAAGAAGCTCTCCCTCAAGCTGGAGTCACAAGGGTGACATAAGGACGACTTCCTGAGCCCCGGCTCCAGTCCTCTGCTCTGCCTGCTGACCTATTGAAGGGCTGTCACCGGTTTGTCCATCGGTCTGTGCTAGGGTGAGCAACAGCCAAGCAGATGGAGTTTCTGTAGTGTAGTGGTTATCACATTTGCCTAACACGCAAAAGGTCCCTGGTGCAGAAACATGCTGGCTTCCTTTTCCCAGATCCCCTTGCTGTTCAGGAAGGCCTCCTCCTTCTCCTATTGGCCTGTCCCTGGGATAACTCCAACCCCCGCATGACAGAGGGTGCTGACAGCAGTGGAGAAAGCACCTTGGTGTCAGGCTGGAGAACCTAGAGGAGTGCGGCGTGTCACCTTTTGGAGGCTTGTGGCTTGGCCTCCTCTGCTGTTGGAGGTTGGCCGGTGGAGGCCGGCTCTTCCTGCTGGCCTCCTCTGCGTGACTTGCCAAAGGAGGAAGTGAGGCAGGAATGGGGGAAAAGAGGAAAGTCGAGCTGAGGAAGGCAGGGCAGAAGCGAAGCACCTCAGTGCGGCTAAGTGGGGTTAGTAGAGCGTCATCATTCGTTCTGCAAAGCCGGGGGAGGTGCGGTTGGCTGCTGGGAGGCAGAATCATGTGCCTGCCTCTTGGCTTCCCAGGGGTGGCTCCTTGCAGCCCAGGAGAAGAGGGGTTCTAGGGGGAAGGAAAAGCAGCAATGGCGAGGCTGAGTGGGCTCCTTTCTGGCTGACATGGTGGGCTGTGGTGGGTCTGGGAGTTGCCTGTAAGCCATAAGTGGACTTGGTGGAGTGAAAACCGCTGCTCCATTCTGGCTGACCTGGGGGCTTGGGAGTGGGGCAGGGCGCTGGCTGTGAGCAAATGGGATCCAGGAAGCCCCAGCCTGCCTCCAGGGGCCCAGTCTTCTTCTTCTCTCCTGTCGTGGGAGCCCGGCCTAGAGCCTGCCCAGCATGCACTGCAGCTCGAGCATTAAGCCTTCCTGTGGCATAACCGAACTACGGCCTAGTGTAATAAGGTGTAAAGTTAAGATTGTGAATTTATCTTTAATTTCCATGGTAACTTACTTTGCTCTTTTATGCCTACCACTTATAATCCTTAAAACTCCATCTTTCTGTAGTTAATAAATCTGTTTTACGCTGTACTGAAACTGGTGTATTTTGCTTCAAGTTCTTGGGAAATCGCAGCTCAATTACAATGCTGGTTCATGTACTATTCACAGTGAGGAGAGGTGGACCCTGCGTAATAAACTCACACTGATCAGGCTTCTGATTAAGGCAAGATGGTATGGTCCAGGGGTGCAAGGCTGCAGAGCTGGGGGAATTGGCGGAGGCTCTCTATCATTAGTGTTATGAGTGGCTGGGAGAAGCATTCATGTAACAGTTGGATGTGTCCCTACCTGTAGATGTCTGTGTAAGTGCAATATCTGCCAGAGATTCACAGCTCCTCACAACATCATAGTGTGAGAGGAGCCCAGGCAGTGGGACACAGGGCTCAGGGTCCCACTGTTCAGGTTGCATCCCATAGATCCCATCACAGACTTTCAACAACCACAGCAGATGTTCACTGAAACAGTGAGAGAGATGGCAAAATAGTGATCTCCAGTGCCTGCAGACATCAAACTATCAGGAATTCTGCGCACAGAGAGGACCCTGCAAGTGGAAAATGCCTTTGGAAAAGACCCTTCTCTCCCCAGCTGTGGTCGTACAGTGCTTAGTGCTCTGCGTTGTGGCCTCAAGAGCCATGGATGCAAGTTGAGTTATGGCGACCTTTTCCTTGTCTCCACGTTTCTTAGGTGCCTCCTTCCAACACTTGTCAGAAAAAACTACCGATTTCTTTTGGAAGCATTGCAAGGCAGAGGCAGTCCTCTCTGTTTCCTCAAAAATTGACCAAAAGGTGGGAGGAGTGGACACATTTCGCAAGGCACTACTGGGTGCTACATCTCTAACCTTGAGGAGCTTGGTTTGTTTTCCTTAACCAAAAGAAGGTTGAGAGGAGATATGATTGCTCTCTTTAAATATATCAGAGGATAAATACCAGGAGGGAGAGGAATTATTTCAGCTCAGTACTAATGTGGACACGAGAACAAATGGATATAAATTGGCAGTCGGGAAGTTTAGGCTTGAAATTAGACGAAGGTTTCTAACCATCAGGGGAGTGAAATTCTGGAACAGCCTACCAAGGGAAACAGTGGGGGCGAAGGACCTCTCTGGCTTTAAGATTAAGCTTGATAAGTTTATGGAGGGAATGGTTTGATAGGAGAACGTGATTTAGTCAATAGGTCAATAACGTGCCACCACTGGTATTTAGTACCGAGGGTCAATGTTGGGATATTGAAAGTCTTTTTCCTGAGTGTCTGGCTGGAGAGTCTTGCCCGCATGCTCGGGGTTCAGCTGATCGCCATATTTGGGGTCGGGAAGGAATTTTCCTCCAGGGTAGATTGGCAGTGGCCCTGGAGGTTTTTTCGCCCTCCTCCGCAGCATGGGGCAGGGTCGCTTGCCGGAGGATTATCTGCTACTTGAAGTCTTTAAATCAGGATTTGGGGACTTCAACAGCTGAGTCAAGGGAGAGAATTATTTCAGGAGTGGGTGGGTCAGCTTTTGTGGCCTGCATCTTGCGGGAGGTCAGACTAGATGATCATAATGGTCCCTTCTGATCTTAAGTTCTATGATTCTATGATCCTCCACTTTACCTGGCAGGTGCCTCTGGGACTTTTCTCCCAGCTGCTCCATTTTCATCAGTGACAATCAAAGGAAGATGACATGACATCTGTGTGCAGACATCCCCAGCGAATCACAAGGGCGTGTGGCGCAGGCTTTTGTGTCGCAGCAATTGCAGTTGAAGCAACCACCATGCTAATGCCAGTCACAGCAGCCTTTTCATCAGCTCCAGGCTTGTGATCTGATTCTTTCCAATGTTTCTCTCCAAAGAAACCTTTTCCTTAGCAAGCAATTACTTGGATACCAAGGGAGGTCTCTTCTGTTTCCCGGAAAGACACAGGAAAATGTGAGCAGAGGAGACAAAAGTCATAGAACAAGGCACCACTGGGATTTGAACCCAGGATCTACTGTTTACTATAAAGGTACTTTAGCCAGCTAAGCCATGGTGCCTGCCTCAATAAAATATTTGCAACTGTTCCATTTGATGGACCAGGACAACACCTGCAAATTCCAAACTACAGACGTTCCCCATTTCCCTCAATACTTGCAAGGAAGAACTGGCAGGCCAAGCCAGGATCTCCTGGTTACTAGGAAGACACTTCAGCCAGCTCTTCCCAAAGATCACTATCCAGAGACCTTTAAACAGCCACTGCAGATGTTCACCGACAAAGAGATGCCAAAATGGAGTTCTCCACTGCCTGCAGCCATCATGCTACCAGGAGTTCTGTGCACAAAGAGGCCCCTGCTGGTGGGAAAGGCTTTGGTAGAGACTCTTCTGACACCACCCGTTCTCATATACTGTTTAGCACTTTGTGTTGTGGCTTCAGCATCCACAGATGCCAGTTCAATTGGGGGACATTTTTCCTGTCTCCACATTTGTCTAATGGCTCCTTTCAACACTTGTCACCAAAAAGACCTGTTTCTTTTGCAAGCGATGTACAGCTAGGCAAAGGCAGTCTTCTCCATTTCCTCAAAAATCACCAAGCTGTGGGGAGAGGAGACACATTCAGCCAAGCTGGATGCTGAATCTCCTCTTTATTCAGCAGGTGTCTGTGAAGGACACAAATCTACACCGTGTAGAGGTCAAGAATAGGACTTTATTACACACAGCGCTGGCAGAGTGTCACCTTGCATATTAGGCTCAGAGACACTGTTAATTAATTAATTACAATAGAATATATAGCTTTTCCATGGGTGGGGGAAAGTGACGGCATAGGCAGTTCCAAACCCTGAGATAGGTTTTGCAGCAAGACAAGATAGCACAGTAGCCAATGGTTAACAGGTTATATAATGCCTCCACCCATGGTCTCAAGTTAACAAGTTAACATTTCATTAATACTTTGATAATGTTATTAGTATAAAATATATGTTGAATTCTGATTTGAGGTCCATAGGAATGGAGCAACTCCTTTGATTGTCCAACAGGTACATTCCTAGGGGTTAAAGCAAAGAAAGAGTGAAAGTATATGGCAATAAAGATTGTTTTCTGTGTGTCTTAAGGCAGGCATTGGTCCCTGGGAAGGGAGGTGGAAGGATGCCATATCTTATACGGACGTGCCAAGTTTTCATAAACTCAAGGTTGGCTCTGTGGGAAAAATGTCTCCCTACAGAAGAGACTAACACAATAGGAAGAGGGATTCTTTGTTCAGTCTGCAACTCTGAATAAGACACAATTCTTTAGTTCTTAGCTCCAACACCTGGCAATTTGCTGACCAGGCCTACCTTAGCAAGCAAGGCTTTCTGGTTACCCCAGCTTTCTCTTAGCTGGTCACTATTTGCTAGGCCTCTGGTCCTTGACCATACTCTGGACTTTGGGTCTGGAAAAGAGCTGGCACAATCCATAGACCAGGTTGTTATATAAAATGCACATGGATTTGAACCCTTCACATACAGTAATGGCAAAGTTCTTGGTTCAGGCTTGTAGCAGTGATGGAATAAACTGCAGGTTCAAATCAAGTCTCTGGAGTACATCCCCAGCTGGGATGGGTCATTAGTCCTTTGTACAGAGCTTCAGTTTGTAGCAAAGTCTCTCCAGGTATGAAGCAGGATTGAAGACAAAATGGAGATGAGGCATCAGCCTTTTCTAGTCTCTTGCCATATGGTCTTTGCTTTCTTTGTCCCAAGGACACTCTATCCAGCACGTGGCACAGAAAAACCTTAGAGTTCTGTCCATAGGCAGGTCCCTGCAGACCTTGCTGAGTCACAAGACATATCTGCCTTCTCTCAATGGGTCGATTGTATAGCTGATGGTCCTTAATGGGCCATCAAGCAGGCTAGGCAGAACTGACACCAACTTGTCCGGGGTGTTCCCCAGAAGCATATCACAAGTTTGAAATACAGATAGCATACAGCCAATATTCATAACGTCAACAACAAAAATGATACATATCTAGAGATGCCATCATGTGCCAGCAATGCCCCTCTGCCATGTACATTGGCCAAACTGGACAGTCTCTATGCAAAAGAATAAATGGACACAAATCTGACATCAGGAATCATAACATTCAAAAACCAGTGGGAGAACACTTCAACCTCTCTAACCACTCAGTGACAGACTTGAAGGTGGCAATTTTGCAACAAAAAAAACTTCAAAAACAGACTCCAAAGAGAAACTGCTGAACTCGAATTAATATGCAAATTAGATACAATTAACTCTGGCCTAAACAGAGACTGGGAATTGTTGGGTCATTACACTAATTGAATCTATTTCCCTATGTTAAGTTCTCCTCACACCTTCTATGGGCCATCTTAATTATCACTTCAAAAAAAAATTTTTCCTCCTGCTGATGATAGCTCATCTCATCTCAATTGATTAGACTCTTCCTGTTGGTATGCATACTTCCACCTTTTCATGTTCTCTGTATGTATAAATATCTCCTGTCTGTGTGTTCCATTCTATGCATCCAAAGAAGTGAGCTGTAGTCTCTAAGGTGCCACAAGTACTCCTGTTCTTTTTGTGGATACAGACTAACACGGCTGCTACTCTGAAACATCTAGAGATAGCATCATTATAATCAGCCAATCAGAACCTCTCCATAGATCCCTTACACGACAATCTTTCTACAATATTGGCTGCAAATGTAGAACAGTGGTTGCAATGGTGATCAGTTACAGATTATGTCAATAACATCACAGGAGCTGACACGGTATCAGTGAGACTGATATTGGAATAGCCTTCAGTTTTGGTGTCCTCATTTGAAAAAGATATTGTGAAATTGGAGCTAGAGCAGTAAAAAGCCACCAAAATGTTCTGAGGGCTGTAGAAAACTGCCTTCTAGGGAGCTATTGAAAGAGCTCAACCTGTTTAGCTTATCAAAAGTAGATTGAAAGGTGAGTTCATTGAAGTGCTGAAGTGCCTTCATGGAGATAAAGTTGGGTATTAAAGGGCTCTTGAATGGAGCAGAGAAAGGCATAACAAGACCCAATGGCTGGAAGGTGAAAAGAGACAAATTCATATTACAACTAAGGCACAAATATTCAACAGTGAGGATGATTCACCATAGGAAGAAGCTACCAAGGAAAGTGGTGGATTCTCCATCTCCTGATGTCATTTCATGAAGACTAGATGCCTTTCTGGAATGTGTTTGCCCCCAAAGTAGCTCTTGTGTCATACAGGAGACCTGTGATACGCAGGGGGTCAGATTAGATGCTCTAATGGTCTCTTCTGGCCATAAAGTCGAGTAATTTCTGAAAAACTGAGTGTAGCATTGAGAGCAGCGTCTGATGTTTCCCTGTCTAGCCGGCTTGCTGCCCAGAACGAACGCTCCTTGAGTGGGGTGATCCACAGGGAGTAACTGAAACCTCCAAAGTGCCTGGCCAGGGGCAGGACATTGGCACAGCAAGGGAGGGGTGTGGCAGTGACATCACAAAGGCCTTTTGCAGGACCTCAGACTATTGGTCCAAGGTGGTGGGGAGGTGGTGACCTCACAGAGAGATGCTGACATCAGCCAGGCAGGACAGGGGCGAGGGGCCAGGGAAACATCAGAGACCCTGTGGCTTTGCTGCAGCAAGTCTCCTTCTCCAGGTCTCTCTCTGAGGACTGAGAGAGTATTCGGGTTCACGGACGTGAGCACCAGGAGGAACCTCTTTCGAGTTTTCTCCTTCCCTTTCAGTGATTTTACTAGAAAACAGCCGTCCCTGTTTAGAAGGTAAGAGCCTCCTGGAGGTTTGAAACCTGTTCAGTCTGATTCTAAGCTCATGTGAGCGCACTTTATTCAGGTCATTCAATGTCTGAAATTCAAGATCTGATGGTTAGTTTGAAAATCAGGGCTCTTGGGTCCTATTCCCAACTCTGCCCCTGACTGGCTGTGTGACCTCAGACAAGTCAATTCTCCTTTCTCAGCCTCAGCTTCTCCCTCTTTCAAGTAGGGATAATAATGATCCGCTCCTACCTACCTCAACACACTCACTCTTCCTCAAGACACACACACTGTCTCTCCCACACACACACAGTCTCCACACTGCAGTTGAAAAGCAGCTGGCAATCTAGTAGGATGCCCCTGGAACAACGGGATCGAGAAACCTGCATGCCTGAAAGTGCAGCCATGGAGACACCACACAGCAGCCTTCCCTAGCAGGGGCAGGGGGGCGAGAAGGGACGTCATCCGAGCTCCCTGCATCCAGGTCACTTTCCTCAGCCGGGCTGCGTCAGGGGAGGGCAGAGAGCAGCAGCTTCTGATGCTCCCCTCACAGCCCAGCCCAGGTGGGGAAAGTGACCAGGATGCAGGGAGCACATCATGCTGCTCCTCGCTCCCCCCAGCCTCTGTGGGGCCACGGAGGAGCATTGGGGCAGGGGAGAGCAGTGAGCACCTTTGCACGGCCCCACGGTGCCCTTTGACCCCCTGGAGCCCTGGGCGGCTGCCGTGGGCCCCACCCCTAAGGCCGGCCAGGCTCCCCAGCACGAACAGCAGAGACACAGGGAGACTGGCCACCCACTGAGCAGAGGTAGCCTGGGCGGCTCGTAATGGAGGCTGGGGGGGCTCAGCCTCCCCAAACCTTGCGTCGCCAAGGGGACAGTGGGGCCCATGACTGGGGCCCTGGCCAAATTGGGCCCCCCTGGGAAAGTCTCCCCCACTGTGGCCCCAGGGCTGGAGGAGCTCCCACTCCCTGCTACGGCCTGGGGGCTGCAGCAGGGGCACAGAGCTTCTCTGGTCTCGGGGCCGCAGCGGGGCCGGGGTAAAGGAGTGACAGGGTGGGGCCAGTGGGGGGAGGGGTGGAACAGAGGTGACAGTGGGTGGGGCCGTGGGTGGAAGGTGTGGAAGGGGGCGGAGCCACACACAGACGTGGGGGGGGGCAGGGTTCCGGTGCTGGGGCCCCCGCACTTGTTCTCCCTTTCCCTGGGCTTTGGCATCACTAGCCCCTGCTTAACGAGTAGGGGTCAGTGGTCCCCAAAATGTGGGGTGTGACTCCTAGGGGGACACAGAGGAGGATTGATGGGGGCACCTCAGGGCCTGAGCCAGCCCCCATGGAGGGCAGGGAGGGAGCCCCACTCAGCCCCACTCTGTCCCAGCTCTTCCCCAACCCCACCCTCAGCCTGGGCCCCTGGTTCCCAGCCCGGCCTCGACCCCCTTACCCCTGTCCGCACCCCTCTCCCCAGCAAGCAACGGCCCCACTCCCAGCCCCGGTTCTTGACCGCGGCTTCCGAGGGGCCACAGCCATGGGTACGAGGGCGCAGTGTGAAATGTTTGGGGCCCACTGGGTTAGGGTGACGTCCTCAATCACTTCTCTGCAGTCCAATGAGAGCGATTCCTCCCCCATCCACCCCTCCGTCAGGACGGCCTAGGTACGTTCTGCTGCCCTTCACTCGTACAAGGAAGGAGAATAACATTTCATTCCACTCAGTCCTAAAGTGATTTGCAACCTACCACCATCCCAAACTGGTCATTTTGGGGAAGCGGCCCCATCATGCTGCATAGCTAGGCAGAGTAGGGGTGTCTATGCAAACACGGCCTGTTCCTGAAGTCTTCCCCCAGCTCCTCGCTAGATGTGAGGGGGGAGCTCATTCAGCCCCTGCTTATGCTTAGTATTGGGAAACTCCTTAGTGGCCCTATCTCTGCTGGCCTTAGATTTCTCCTCCTGTCCCTGTCTTAGCAGCTCAGATGAGGTGGCCGAGTGGTTAAGGTGCTGGCCTGCTAATCCATTGTGCTCTGCATGCATGGGTTCAAATCCCATCCTCATCGGATGCATTTAATCTTCATTCTCCTTGATAGACAACTATCTCCACCCTTGGTACAATGACAGATCAAACAATGTTGCTTCTTGCAAACTAAAACCTTCTCAGAATCTCAGCCCCCCCCCCTTTCTTCAAATAAAATATCTAAATCCCAGATTTCTAAAAAAATTCTCTAGTTCTGCATTTCTTAGTTTTTATCTCAAAGGAACAGCCTCATAATCTCCCCAAACACCCTGGGACCTCCCCAAATAATTAAAATACCCCCAACCTGAGCAAGGCCACAACAGTGAACCAGACCTAGTGGCTAGGCCAAGCTGTTCTGAAGGAGGCAACTCAACCATTTTCTCTCTGCTTCCCTTGGCAAGGTCTGACTGGGAAAACAAAATTCCCCAAACTGAAAATTTTCTGCTGAAAAACCACTACTAGTCTGTTTGGGGACTTTGGTTTGAATGTACTATTGTTATTCTCTTCTGATTTCTGAATCAGTTTTGTCATCCAGGTGTGTGTCCAGCTGTTGAGTTGTGGGGGAGAGAGGCTAACTCATAATGTCTCTACCCCCCCTTTCATAGTTTCTTCCAACTGGCTAGGAAGTACCTTTGCTAGGATGTGAGTCAAGCAGTGTCCATTGTCGCTGTGCTATCTCGGAGAAGTCTGCATTGTACACGGTTCCTGGGATAGTCCTTGGCAGTGTGGATCCCTTTAATGGGCCAGCAGCGAGTCTGGCTCCTCCATTGTCACACCTGAAAGGCTGGTGGGGGGCATTTCCCAACCTCATCTCAGTCACACACACAGAGCAAAACGTCCCAGCCAATGCTACACACACAATCCAACACAATAGTAATGTTCAACAGACCAAGACTTTTGAAATGATACCTCACCAGGCAGACTTTGTACAAACCGTATCATCATCATATGAGAGTGGTGAATATGGGGCTTCCAGGGTGCTGCTTTGAGCACAGCGAGCCACCCCTGGGCTGACATGGCAATGGAGACGTACCCTTAGAGTCCATCTCTCCTGGGATAAAGATGGCAGCGTGGCTGGCCTGGACCATCTGACCTCATGAAGCTAAAGCTGAGAGGCTAAAAACTGTGGTGCAGATATTTGTGTTCACACTGAAGCCTGGGTTCGGAAACCCTCACCCCTCGTGGGATCTCAGAGGGTGGGCTCAAGCCCATCTGTCTGCACTGTAATTTTATAGTCTTGCAGCCCAAGCCCCATAACCCTGAGTCAGCTGACCTGGGCTTTGCGACAGGTGCCCTGGGTGTGTTAATCACAGTGCAGACATAACATTAGGCTACGTCTCCAGTGCAATGAAACACCCATGACTGGCCCGTGTCACGTTAATCAGGGTCATGCGGCTTGGGCTGTAAAGTTGCAGTGTCCGTGTCTCGGCTCAGGCTCAGTCCCCTGCTCCAGGAGCCCAGAAGGTTGGGAGGGGGTTTAGCAAGTGGAAATGGTAAAACCGCAGGGGAGTATTACCCTGGACTCATGGCATTTCTCTATTGGTCTGTCTGCTCTGAGGCAGGGACAGAAACACGTCCTGCTGCTTTTGTTATTTCAAAGGGCAGGTTAGGATTTTCATTCTCATACTCGGTGCACAAAACAGGACTCAACCCTCGGCATAAACGAAAGGAGCTGCCCACAGATTCTGGCAGCCACAATGAGCATTTGGTGTGAGAGCTCAGACCTGCCCCTGTCCCAGAGGGAGGGTCATCCATGAGGGGACTGGACCACTGACCTATCAGCTCCTAACTCCCAAACTTTCAGTAACTCTATCATCAGTGCCTGTGAGTGTAATTTAAACCATAAGAAAAACCACACTAGGCTAGACCGAAGGTCCATCCAGCTCTGAATCTTGTCTTCTGACAGTAGCCAATACCAGGTGCCCCAAAAGCAACTCAGTAAGGTACCACTGGAACTTGAACCCAGGATCTCCTGTATACAAAACAGTGGTTTTAGCCAGCTAAGCCATGGTGCCTCGAGTTGCTGAAGGGATCATGTCTGCACACACCTGACTCTCTGCCAACCTCCATCTGGGCCTGACAAGCTTTGCTGGTGTTTGGATTCAGTAAAGCAGAGGAGCAGGGGAAGTTTTACTCCCAAGGTTCTTTGGACAGGTCTACACTACAAAATTAGATCGGTGTAACTACATTACTCAGGGGTGTAAAAAATTTACCTCCCTAAGCAATGCAGTTATATCAGCCTAACCCCGGTGCAGATAGCGCTGTGCCAACAGGAGGGCTTCTCCCATCAACATAGCTTGGGGAGGGGCTTGGTTAGTGAAGACGAAGAGAATAGGTGGCCCATGGCTCTTGCATTTGGGGAGGCTGAGTGTGAGCGCTGGAAGCTCCCTAGAAGTGGGGGCCCATTGGTGCCCAGACCATGGCACTGCCCCCCCACCCTTCTCCTCTCTCTGAGGCCCCACCTGTGCTCCCCCCTTGCTCCTGTTTGGCCACTTCCCACCCCCGCTCTTCCTCTTTGGCTGAGGACGGCTGACCCACCTTTCACTCGCTCCTCTCCTCCCGCAAGGCCTTCCTGCCTGCTGCTCGTGCCTCTCCACCCCCTACCACAAGGTCTGCCCACCAGCCGCTACCGCTCTGACCCATCCCTGCAACCCACCCTGCCCACCACCCACACCTCTCTGCCCCTCCCCTGAGACCCACCCTGCCCACTGCCCCCACCTCCGAGACCTGCTCTGCCCACCGCTCGAACCTCTCTGCCCCTCCCCTGAGACCCACCCTGTCCACGTCTTTCTTCGGTCGTCTGTTGTTATTCCATGAAGCATCAAGAATGGAATAAAAAGCTGAGTTTACTCCAGGGTGAGGAAACAAAGAAGCCACCAACCCCCCAGCATTGCTGCTTTAGTTAAAGTATTTAGTTAAAACAGCTATTGAATGTCCTTCCTATGCCCCTTGTGTCACCAGAGCACATCCATGCTAGCAGTTCTTGGATGGCAAGAGAGAGCAGTGCACTGTGGGCAACTATCCCACTGTGCAACTGGCTGCAGGGTGTTTTGGGAAGGGTTTGCAATGCCTCACGGGCTGGTACAGCATCACATGATGCAGGTTTCTCTATCCCACCGTTCCACGGGCATCTTACTAGATTGCCAGCTGCTTTTCAACTGCGGTGTGCGTGGCGGGGTAGAGACTGTGTGTGTGTGGGGAGAGACACTGTGTTGGGGAAGAGTGAGTGTGTTGAGCTAGGTAGGAGCAGATCATTATTATCCCTACTTGAAAGAGGGAGAAGCTACGTCTGAGAAAGAAAAATTGACTTGTCTTAGGTCACACAGCCAGTCAATGGCAGAGTTGGGAATAGGACCCAAGAACCCTGATTTTCAAACTGACCATCGGATCTTGAATTTCAGACATTGAATGACCTGAGTAAAGTGCTCTCAGATGAGCTCCAGCCCAACAACAGTGCACAGGAATTATTCAGCAAGTATTTGAGGAGAACTGCAATGTCAGAGAGAATCATGAACTGCTCAGAGACCATTAATGCAGAGAAGCAGCAAAATTCATCAAACATAGAACTGGTTAAGAACATAAGAAAGGCCGTACCAGGTCAGACCAAAGGTCCATCTAGCTCAGTGTCTGTCTACCGACAGTGGCCAATGCCAGGTGCCCCAGAGGGAGTGAACCTAACAGGCAATGATCAAGTGATCTCTCTCCTGCCATCCATCTCCATGCTCTGACAAACAGAGGCTAGGGACACCATTCCTTACCCATCCTGGCTAATAGCCATTTATGGACTTAACCACCATGAATTTATCCAGTTCTCTTTTAAACGCTGTTATAGTCCTAGCCTTCACAACCTCATGTAAGGAGTTCCACAAGTTGACCGTGCGCTGCGTGAAGAAGAACTTCCTTTTATTTGTTTTAAACCTGCTGCCTATTAATTTCATTTGGTGACTCCTAGTTCTTGTATTATGGGAATAAGTAAATAACTTTTCCTTATCCACTTTCTCAACATCACTCATGATTTTATAGACCTCTATCATATCCCCCTTAGTCTCCTCTTTTCCAAGCTGAAGAGTCCTAGCCTCTTTAATCTTTCCTCGTATGGGACCCTCTCCAAACCCCTAATCATTTTAGTTGCCCTTTTCTGAACCTTTTCTAGTACTAGAATATCTTTTTTGAGGTGAGGAGACCACATCTGTACACAGTATTCGAGATGTGGGCATACCATGGATTTATATAAGGGCAATAATATATTCTCAGTCTTATTCTCTATCCCCTTTTTAATGATTCCTAACATCCTGTTTGCTTTTTTGACCGCCTCCGCACACTGCGTGGGCATCTTCAGAGAACTATCCACAATGATGCCAAGATCTTTTTCCTGATTCGTTGTAGCTAAATTAGCCCCCATCATGTTGTATGTATAGTTGGGGTTATTTTTTCCAACGTGCATTACTTTACATTTATCTGAGTTATTTCCTTGGTCTTAAAAGAGACCAACAAGGACCTGAGTCTCCTCCCTGTCAATAACCCCCTGCTCAGCCAATCAGGGTAGAGACTGAGGACGGGAGGCTGAGGGTTCTCACCAGAGAGCCCAAAGGATGGCCCAGGTCACTGGTGGGGATCACTGCCCGAGCACTATTTCAGCCCCACATTTTTGAGTGGACCTCCCACAGTGGGAGCTGCAGAGCGCGCGCGCGCAACACACACACGCACACACACCCCCACCCCCAGGAAAAAGGACAAAATAAGCAAGAGATGAAGAGAAAGGACAGAGGCACGGATGGAGGAAAAGGTGAAACAAAATAACAAACCCTAATGTCCCCAGTGATTCTAAGGGACAAAATCCCAGGTGCGCAATAAACTTCTGCCTCCTTAAGCTCATGTTTTCCATGCCTAGAATTCAACTTTCACCACATGGATCAGACTGAACAGGTTTCAAACCTCCAGGAGGCTCTTACTTTCTAAACAGGGACGGCTGTTTTCTAGTAAAATCACTACAAGGGAAGGAGAAAACTCGAAAGAGGTTCCTCCTGGCGTTCACGTCCGTGAACCCGAATACTCCCTCAGTCCTCAAAGAGAGACCTGGAGAAGGAGACTTGCTGAAGCAAAGCCACAGGGGTCTCTGAGGTTTCCCTGGCCCCTCGCCCCTGTCCTGCCTGGTTGATGTCAGCATCTCTCTGTGAGGTCACCACCTCCCCACCACCTTGGACCAATAGGCTGAGGTCCTGCAAAAGGCCTTTGTGATGTCACTGCCACACCCCTCCCTTGCTGTGCCAATGTCCTGCCCCTGGCCAGGCACTTTGCAGGTTTGAGCTACTCCCTGAGGATCACCCCACTCAAGGAGCATTCGTTCTAGGCAGCAAGCCGGCTAGACAGGAAAACCTCAGACGCTGCTCCCAATGCTACACTCAGTTTGCCAGAAATTAGTCGACTTTATGGCCAGAAGAGACCATTAGAGTATCTAATCTGACCCCCTGCATATCACAGGCCTCCTGTATGGCACAATAGCAGGTGAGGGTGGGGGGCTGAGGAAGCGAGCGGGCAGGCAGCGGCGGGGGGGCAGGTGGGCCGGCAGCTGGCCCCAGCTCACCTCCGCTCCGCCTCCTCCCCTGAATGCCCCACCTCGCTTTCCCCCCTCCCCCTGCTAATCAGCTGTTCGCGCAGGAAGCCTTGGAGGGAAGAGAAGCCGTGTGGCGGCTTCGCACTCAGGCCCAGCAAGGTGGAGACGGAGACGAGGTGAGCTGGGGTTGGGGGGCTTCCCGCACCGCAGCAGGTAATGGCGGGGGTTAGGTGAGCTGGCGATGGGGAAGAGAGCTGAGGAGGCGAGCAGACAGGTGAGCCATAGGGGCGGGGCTGAGGAGGCGAGTGGGCGGGCAGTGGCGGGGCGGGTGAGCCGGCAGCAGGGAGGGGGTTGAGGAGGTGAGCAGGGGGTCGGGGGCCGAGGAGGTGAATGGTGAGTCAGTGGCTGACCTGTTCTGCTGATCTGGTCGGGCTCCCAGCCCCTCTCCAAGGGTTGCAGCTGTCTGGAGGTGCTGCCTTCCACGCCTTCCTCAGTCCCACCTCATTCACTCCACAGGGCGACTGATTACCAAGTGGGGGGAAGATCTTATTCTACTTCTAGCAAAAAATACATTTCTTTTACCTTAATTATATTACCTTAGGGGCCCCCTATAACATATTAGCAAGGTTCATTACCGCTGTTTTGGCAGGGTGGTGCTGGGGAAGGAGGGTTTGTTTTCACGAGGCGGGCGGCGCTTCGGGGGGGGGGAATTGTTTCGGAGGGGCTGGGAAATGCTAATGGGGTTCTTTTCAAAGGGCGGGCGGTGCTGGGGGGGCTGTGTTTCGGGGGGCTGGGCGGTGCTGGGGGGGTGTTTCAGCAGCACTGGGGGTGGGGGTTTTTTGGTGAGGCTGGAAGGTTTTCAGCCCTCAGCTGTTTTCTTTGGAGTAATATTGCCCTCGCCGCTTTACGAGTTGTGCAGGCCTAGACTAAACCACAGACTCTGGACTCAGCATTCATGTATCCTGCAGTCTGAACTTTGAATCCGATACATTCCCTCATTGGCTACCATTGTTTGCCCAGCATGGAAGTGGTTCTTGTCCAACAAGGCAGCCAGATTGGGACCCGTAGGCATGGAATGGCTCTGAAGGAATCAGCTGTTTCTCTCTGCGCTTTGGATCCAAATGGTAAAAGACAGTTGCTCCCAATTTAATCATGGCGTCCTTTAGGAGTGTGATCAATGCCACTTAACTAGGGAGCAGGGTTCTAAAAATAGTTTACCTGGGCCACAGGTCACCATAGCTTCCATCTCTGGGGTGAAAATGAACCACTAGTACCTACAATTTCTACCCAAGTTCTTGTCAAATCTTTGACCTTACTTGGAGTAATTTTACACTTCTCTGGCGTAGAATACTTCACCAACCACACAACAGATCAGTAGCGATAGTGAGGTACAACTCCCCCTTCTGTGCCCTTTTATTTCTTTAATCTGGTGGCACAGATTAAAATTAGGGACTAAATTCAGGTGCAATTTAGAATCCCTGTAAGACAACAAATGTCAGGTCTCTATTAAAAAGAGGTATCTTTCTGCAGCTATAGCACATTCAACATGGATTTCATTTTCTACATATTTGTAGAATCTCCCAGGTGTGAGCTGAACAGAAATGTCACTTCCATTTTTCCCATCTCTACCTAGATAGGGATTGTATTTCCCAAATAATAGGCAACATGCAGCTAATGAGGAAGGCGATATCTTCAGGAGCAACCTCCTGCAAGGCCTGGGCCACAGCGGCTTTGGTAGCCAAATGCATGGGTACTTTGTTTAATTACAAGTAATTTACAAAGGAATCCTCTTCCCAGCCCTTTAGAAAAAATATAGGCCTAAGAAGCTGAACAAAAGGGAGATTGGGATGGTGATGAGGAATCAGGGTAAATCAGAGGGATTCCCTATGTTCTTCTGCTGTTATAGAGGAGAAATGACATTTTCCCCTATCCCTGCGCTGTTCCCGCACTTTGTTATAGTTCAATATATTTTAAGTGAGGAAAATGGTAGCAAAAATATCTGCTCCCCAGCACAACCTGAACCAACATCAGAGCAACTGGGAATGAAACAATTGGTTTCCAAAGGGAGAACTCGATGACTAACAATGGCTGTGAAATGGGGGAACAGTATAACCGTGATGCTCAGGGTTTGTTTAGACTAGGAACAGTGATGGTGTTTAGGTCAGGTCAAGGGGGAAGCTAATGCCAACCCCTGCACCTGGGCTGCATCTGCTCTACAACTAAAATTTCCTTTTTACCCCAAGATCACTAACTTGAGCAGCCAACGCCATGTACAGCCCTAGTGGATGGAAGGCTCGGGTAGTTTTTGCCTCAGTGTAGCTTGTTGGGTGTGACGATACGGTCCTGGCGGGACCCAACTGAGAGTGCCAGTTCAGGACCAATTGCTTAAACAGGGCAGTTACAGCCCTAGGCTGGGGTTTTTCCACCTGTAAGGCAAACCAAACCAGCCAGCCAAAGAGGAGTTTGGTTTCACACCACTGGCTAACCACAAGTCACACAAGCAATTTCCTTAGATACTCCACAAAAAGAACAGGAGTACTTGTGGCACCTTAGAGACTAACAAATTTATTTTAGCATGAGCTACAGCTCATTTCTTTGGATGCATAGAATGGAACACACAGACAGGAGATATTTATACATACAGAGAACATGAAAAGGTGGAAGTATGCATACCAACCGGAAAAGTCTAATCAATTGAGATGAGCTATCATCAGCAGGAGGAAAAAACTTTTTGAAGTGGTAATTAAGATGATCCATAGGAGGTGTGAGGAGAACTTAACATAGGGAACTAGATTCAATTAGTGTAATGACCCAACCATTCCCAGTCTCTGTTTAGGCCAGAGATAATTGTATCTAATTTGCATATTAATTCCAGTTCAGCAGTTTCTCTTTGGAGTCTGTTTTTTGAAGTTTTTTTGTTGCAAAATTGCCACCTTCAAGTCTGTCACTGAGTGGTTAGAGAGGTTGAAGTGTTCTCCCACTGGTTTTTGAATGTTATGATTCCTCATGTCAGATGTGTGTCCATTTATTCTTTTGCGTAGAGACTGTCCAGTTTGGCCAATGTACATGGCAGAGAGGCATTGCTGGCACATGATGGCATATATCACATTGGTAGATGTGCAGGTGAACGAGCCCCTGATGGCATGTCTGATGTGATTAGGTCCTATGATGGTGTCACTTGAATAGATGTGGACAGAGCTGGCATCAGGCTTTGTTGCAAGGACAGGTTCCTGGGTTAGTGTTTATGTTGTATGGTGTGCGGTTGCTGGTGAGTATTTGCTTCAGGTTGGGAGGCTGTCTGTAAGCGAGGACTGGCCTGTCTCCCAAGATCTGTGAGAGTGAGAGATCATCCTTAAGGATAGGTTGTAGATCTTTGATGATGCGCTGGAGAGGTTTTAGTTGGGGGCTGTAGGTGATGGCTAGTGGCGTTCTGTTATTTTCTTCGTTAGGCCTGTCCTGTAGTAGGTGGCTTCTGGGTACTCTTCTGGCTCTGTCAATCTGTTTTTTCACTTCAGCAGATGGGTATTGTAGTTTTAAGAATGCTTGATAGAGATCTTGTAGGTGTTTATCTCTGTCTGAGGAATGGAGCAAATACGGTTGTATCTTAGTGCTTGGCTGTAGACAATGGATCGTGTGGTGTGTCCGGGATCGAAGCTGGAGGCATGTAGGTAAGTATAGCGGTCAGCGGGTTTCCGGTATAGGGTGGTGTTTATGTGACCATCGCTTATTAGCACAGTAGTGTCTAGGAAATGGACCGCTTGTGTGGATTGGTCTAGGCTGAGGTTGATGGTGGGATGGAAATTGTTAAGATCACGGTGGAATTCCACGAGGGCTTCTTTTCCATGAGTCCAGATGATGAAGATGTCATCAAAGTAGCGCAAGTAGAGTAGGGGCGTTAGGGAACGAGAGCTAAGGAAGCGTTGTTCTATGTCAGCAATAAATATGTTGGCATATTGAGGGCCATGCGGGTACCCATAGCAGTGCCACTGACTTGAAGTATCAGAGGGTAGCTGTGTTAGTCTGGATCTGTAAAAGCAACAAAGAATCCTGTGGCACCTTATAGACTAACAGACGTTTTGCAGCATAAGCTTTCGTGGGTGAATACCCACTTCTTCGGATGCAAGACTTGAAGGTAAACATTGTCCCCAAATGTGAAATAGTTGTGGGTGAAGACAAAGTCACAAAGTTCAGCCACCAGGTTTGCCGTGATATTATCGGGGATACTGTTCCTGACGGCCTGTAGTCCATCTTTGTGGGAATGTTTGTAGAGGGCTTCCACATCCATAGTGGCCAGAATGGTGCTTTCTGGAAGATCACCAAGGGATTATAGTTTCTTCAGGAAGTCAGTGGTGTCTCGAAGATAGTTGGGAGTGCTGGTAGCATAGGGCCTGAGGAGAGAGTCCACATAGCCAGACAATCCTGCTGTTAAGGTGCCAATGTTTGAGATGATGGGGTGTCCAGGATTTCCAGGTTTATGGATCTTGGGTAGCAAATAGAATACACCTACTCTGAAACTTAGACACTCCAGTCTACCAGTATCACCACTAGGGCCACTTGTCCTGCGGATGAATGGTTATGAAAACCAAAACCCCAATAAAAGAAAACGGTTCTCTCGATCCCAAGGAATCAAGCCCCAGACCCAGGTCAATATACAAATCAGATCTTACCCACAAATCATGCTGTTGCCAATCCTTTAGAATCTAAAATATAAAGGTTAATTCATAAAGGGGAAAAGATAGAGATGAGAGCTAGAATTGGTTAAATGGAATCAATTACATACAGTAATGGCAAAGTTCTTAGTTCAGGCTTGTAGCAGTGATGGCATAAACTGCAGGTTCAAATCAAGTCTCTGGAACATCCCCAGCTGGGATTGGTCATCAGTCCCTTGTGTAGAGCTTCAGCTTGTAGCAAAGTCCCTCCAGAGGTAAGAAGCAGGATTGAAGACAAGATGGAGATGAGGCATTAGCCTTATACAGGCTTTTCCAGGTGTAAGAACCTCTTTGTTCCTTACTGTGGAAAATTACAGCAAAATGGAGTCTGGGGTCACATGGGCCAGTCCCTGCACTTTGCTGAGTTACAAGGCGTGTCTGCCTTCTCTCCATGGGTCAATTGTGTAGCTGATGGTCCTTAATGGGACATCACACAGGCTAGGCAAAGCTAACACCAACTTGTCTAGAATGTTTCCAAAAACACAGCACAAATTTGAAATACAGACAGTATAGATTCAATATTCATAACTTCAACTACAAAAGGATACATGCATACAGACAGCATAATCATAACCAGCAACCCATAACCTGGTCTTAGACACCTTATATGACCCCTTTTTACATAAGATTTGGTGCCACTACAGGACCTTGGTTGCAAACCATATTCTATATAGTCCCAGTTTATATCAACATCACAGGGAATGACACAGGACAGCAAATTCCCACCTACCCAAGGACAAATTGCTGCAGATAAAACAGGTTGGGTTAACATCCCAAAGCTGAGGAGAATTGAAGAATTATGGACAAAATAGGGAAAAATAAGAGACTCGAGAGTCAATAATTTTAGGGAAAACGAGGGAATCTCCTTGGATGTTCTAGCCACATGTGGGGAGGAGAGAGAAGGGAAGAACTAGAGAGAATTGTTCTCAGGTTTTGAGATAGAAAGAAACGGCACAAACAGGAAAAGGATGCAAGTGGCTCACCCCCGTGACCATAGGCGTGCGTAGCACATTTCATTAGGGTGTGCACCCAGGGAGCCCCGCCCTAGCCCCACCCCATCCACTGCCTCCCCCTTCCTGCCCCCCTCAGAACCCCAACCCCCGCTCCTTGTCCCCTGACTGCCCCCTCCTGGGACCCTGCCCCTAACTGCCCTCCAGGACCCAACCCCTATCTAAGCCTTCCTGTTCCTTGTCCCCTGACTTCCCCTCCTGAGACCCCCACTATAACTGACTCCTAGGACCCTACCTGTCCCCTGACCCTTATCTACACCTCCACCCCAGACAAAACCCTGGGACTCCCACGCCCCATCCAACCGCTCCCGCCCGACAGGACCCGACAACTCCCGACCCATCCAACTCCCTCTGCTCCCTGCCTGCCTGACCCCTCCACCCCCAGGCACCCCCAAACCCTCAACCCATCCAACCCCTGCTCCTTGTCCCCTGACCGCCCCTCCAGAGGCCCCCACCCTCTAATCACCCCCAACTATCCAACCCCCCTCCCCACCTCCTGGCAGCTCTGTCTAGTGGCTGCTCCCACCCACACACTCAAAGGCTTTGGCTACACTTAGCACTTCAAAGTGCTGCCGCGGCAGCGCTTTGAAGCGCTAACTGTAGTCAAAGCACCAGCGCTGGGAGAAAGCTCTCCCAGCGCTGTCCGTACTCCACCTCCCTGTGGGGAATAACGGACAGCGCTGGGGCTTTGACCACACTGGCGCTTTGCAGCGCCGCAATTTGCAGCGCTGGAGAGGGTGTGTTTTCACACCCTGCTGCAGCGCTGCAAATTTTTAAGTGTAGCCAAGCCCTAAAGTGGCAGAGGAGGTTCCCTCTCCTTCGGGGGGAAGGTTGCCTAGTGGTTAAGGCACAGGACTCAGGCTCAGGTGTTCTGGGTTTGAGTCTCTGCTCTGCCACAGACTCCCTGCTTAGCCTTGGGAAAGTCACTTCACCTCCTTGTGCCCTAGATCCCACCTGCCCAATGGGGCCAACACTGACCCTGCCTCCTGGACTAAATCCATCCATGGCTGGGTGATGGGGTGGGGGGGAATGAAGATACCAACATGGGGAGATTTGGGCTGAATTTCTCCACAGCCGGAGAGTGGGAGCCAGCTCCACAGGGGGGATGGGAGCGAGAGGGGCTCAGGCCAGCTCCACACAGAGGGGGGTCAGGGCTTCAGCCCTGCAACTTCTGCCCTAAGGTGGCTGGGGCTCCCGAGCCGGGGACTTCAGCCCCACATCTTCTGCCAGGGTCCGGGGTTCTCCTCCCTGCCCCACGGGGGCTCCTCGCCCCCTCCATCCCCCCCAGTGCAGGTCCTGCAGGGGCCCGGGGCTTCTCCTTCCCCCAAACCACCCAGCGTGGCTCCAGCCCAGTCCGGGGCTTCTCCTCCCCCCACCTCCTACCGGTATCTGGAGCTTCTCCTCCCCCCAACCTGCCCCAGCCCCAGCCCCAGCCCCAGCCCAGCTGGGCTCCCCGGGGCACCCGCCGCTGCTGTGGCCGGAGCCGAGCCTGGAGGTCAGGGAGCAGCGATTCACGCGGAGGAGCCCCAGGGGCGGGGGCTCTGCTGCTGCTGGCCCCGCCCCGACCCCTGGGGCTGTTTGGGGCTCACTCAGCCCCCCAGGAGCGGGGGGGGGGGAGCAGAGGAGCGGAGCCTGCCCAGCAAACAGCTGATCGCAGCTGCGCCCAGGCCGCCCCGGGGACACGCTCCGCGGAGGAGGCGCCCCAAGCTGCCGGCAGCGGGTCATTCCAGGGGCCGAGCACCCGCCTGCAGCCGCCGCAGCCTCCCGGAGCCCCCACGGGAGGGGGGGAGCAGCCTCCCCAGCCGGGGCTCAGGGCATTGGGGTACCGGGGCTCCCCCCATGCGCACGCCTGGGCCCGGGACACTCACACACACACTCTGCCCCGGGGCTCCCCTGGTGCCCAGAGACCGATCAACGCCGCCTGCCCCCGCCCTTCCCCGCCTGCAGCTCTGGCCTCTCCTCCCGCCCCGCCAGCCGCACCCAGGGGAGCCCCAGGCTCTGTCCCCACCTGGAGCCCAGCGGGGCGGGGCAGCTCCTGCTGCAGCTGAGAACAGCGGCTCCGCTCCGGCCCGGGCGGCTCCAGCGCTGCTGGCAGCACGTGGCCACCAGGGAGCAGCTGCTGGGCCCAGGCTCCTGCGTCACAATGTGCCAGAGCCCCGCCCCAGGAGCTGCCCCGCCCCGGGCTGTGCCAGAGCCCCGCCCCAGGAGCTGCCCCGCCCCGGGCTGTGCCAGAGCCCCGCCCCAGGAGCTGCCCCACCCCGGGCTGTGCCAGAGCCCCGCCCCAGGAGCTGCCCCGCCCCGGGCTGTGCCAGAGCCCCGCCCCAGGAGCTGCCCCGCCCGGGCTGTGCCAGAGCCCCAGCCCCAGAAGCTGCCCTGCCCCGGGTTGTGCCAGAGCCCCGCCCCCAGGAGCTGCCCCGCCCTGGCCTGTGCCAGAGCCCCGCCCTCAGGAGCTGCCCCGCCCCTGGGCTGTGCCACCCAGCCCCCTTGAAACACCCCCCCAGCGCTGCCGCCCCGCAGAAACAAACCCTCCTTCCCCAGCGCCGCCCCCCCGAAACAGCTGTGGGCCGAAAAGGAAAGTTTGGGGTGGAGGGAGAAGAAAGCCCCCATAGGGTGACCAGCTCACACCATCACACCCCTCTTCACCCCCTAGCCCCCCACTGGCCTGCTGCATCTCCTGCTAGTCAGTCCCCCACCCACCACTCACCTCCTTTCATAGGCGGCAGGTTCGTATAATTTTTGGTGGGGCCCAAAATGGTGGTGTGTCCCCCCCCGCCGCTCTCACCCTGTAAGCTGATATAAAATGAAGCTACAATGCGTCAGCACTACAAGATTACAAGGGTCAATTAAAAGTGGAAAGTCAGAAGCAGCACTTGCCTGCTTTAATATACAGTATTAAATTTTGTTGCACCTGTTGTGACAAAGTGGGAATGTTCTTAATGTTTTCTCTGAATACTGTGTGGGTGCCTCAGTTTCCCCTGCAAAGTGCCAACTGACGGTGTTGGGGACAAAGAGATCAGGTGGCCTCCTTGTCCGGAAGAGACACAAAGGCCAGATGAGGGAGTGTCAGTTTGGAGCTGGCTGGGGAAATCGGGAGAGGCCCAGAACTTGGGTCTGGGCTCCCCACCCCCCAAGATGGACCTGACTGAGGGGTCCTGTTTTCTGTACCTACAAGCTCTGTTTTAGACTGTGTTCCTGTCATCTAATAAACCTTCTGTTTTACTGTCTGGCTGCTGGCAGCCGAGGACCTGGAGAGCCCCCTGGACCTGCTGCTCTTCAGCCTCACGGTGCCCTGGCCCAGCCCCGGCAGGAGGGAAGGCAAGGATCTCCGGCTGCGGGGCTACCTGCTCAGCACCGACGAACCCAGCCGGCTGCTCACCTCCTCACACACTCCAGGAGCCCCTCGCCGCCATCGCAGCCCGGGCTCGGCTCCAGGGGACCCCGTTTCCGTCCCTCCCCAGCTCCTCACACACACTGGGTAGGGCCACCCAGAGGATTCAGGGGGCCTGGGGCAAAGCAATTTTGGGGGCCCCTTCCATAAAAAAAAGTTGCAATACTATAGTAACATGTATTTGGAAATGTAAAAAATAACTAGTGAAAATTAATTTGTAATAATTTGAAAATACACCAAATACATTATTTAAAAACATTAAATGCTTTACTGGTCTGTCTACATTTGCAATTACATAATGGGCTGTTGCTGGGTGATGGTTGGTGCCAATGGGCTGTCACTGCCTGGAGGTGGTGCTGCTGTTGCCCAGGGCTGGGTGGGGAGCTGGGCTCTGGGGGGTGCCTGGCTCACAGGGGCTGGGCTCAGGACTGTGGGGAGATGGGGTCGGAGGTTGTCTGGCTCAGAGGGGCTCGCCTCGGAGCTGGGGTCAGGGCTGTGGGGGGAATGGGTACAGGGGGGTGTCCGGATCAGAGGGGCTGGGCTCGGAGCTGGGGTCAGGGCTGTGGGGAATGGGGTCAGGGGTGTCCGGATCAGAGGGGCTGGGCTCGAGCTGGGGTCAGGGCTGTGGGAGGAATGGGTACAGGGGGATGTCCGGATCAGAGGGGCTGGGCTCGGAGCTGGGGGTCAGGGCTGTGGGAGGAATGGGTACAGGGGGGTGTCTGGATCAGAGGGGCTGGGCTCGGAGCTGGGGTCAGGGCTGTGGGAGGAATGGGTACAGGGGTGTCCGGATCAGAGGGCTGGGCTCGGAGCTGGGGTCAGGGCTGTGGGAATGATGGGGTCGGGGGGGTCTGGATCAGGGGGGCTGGGCTCCGAGCTGGGGGTCAGGGCTGTGGGAGGAATGGGTACAGGGGCGTGTCCGGATCAGAGGGGCTGGGCTCTGGTCTGGGGGTCAGGGCTGTGGGAGGAATGGGTACAGGGGTGTCTGGATCAGAGGGCTGGGCTTGGAGCTGGGGGTCAGGGCTGTGGGAGGAATGGGTACAGGGGGATGTCCGGATCAGAGGGGCTGGGCTCGGAGCTGGGGGTCAGGGCGGGGGGAGGAATGGGTCCCGGGGGTGTCCGGATCAGAGGGGCGGGGCTCAGAGCTGGGGTCAGGGCTGTGGGGGAATGGGGTCAGGGGTGTCTGGATCAGAGGGGCTGGGCTCGGGCTGGGGTCAGGGCTGTGGGAGGAATGGGTACAGGGGTGTCCGGATCTGCGGGGCTGGGCTCGGAGCTGGGGTCAGGGCTGTGGGGGGAATGGGTACAGGGGATGTCCGGATCAGATGGGCTGGGCTCAGAGCTGGGGTCAGGGCTGTGAGGGGATGGAGCCGGGGTGTGCCCAAGTCCGAGGGGCTGGGCTTGGAGCTGGGGGACAGGGCTGGGTGGGGAGGATGGGTTTGGGGGGGTGCCCACCTCAGAGGGGCTGGGCTTGGAGCTGGGGGACAGGGCTGGGTGGGGCGGATGGGTTTGGGGGGGTGCCCATCTCAGTGGGGCTGGGCTTGGAGCTGGGGTCAGGGCTGGGCCTGGGGGTAATGGGGTCGGGGATGCCTGACAACCACCTCCTGAGACCCCCAATCCAACCCCCTTCCTGGCCCCTGACCGCCTCCCCACACAGAACCTGTGCCCCTGAGTGTCCCAGGACTCCTGCCCCTTAGCCAACCCCGGCCCGGCTGCTTACCCCCGCTCACTGCGCGCCTCGAGAAGCGGCCCTGCCCAGCGCTGCAGCCGCATGGCTCCCGGAGGGGGCTGAGCTCGTCCCCGCTCAGAGCCGCGTGGTCAGGGGAGGAGCCGCTCGGCCCGGAGCTCCCAGCCCCGCCCCCTGACCACGCGGCTCTGAGTGGGGCGGATCTTAGCCCCGCCCCCCCCAGCCAAGCTGCTGCTGCTGCGCTGTGTAGGACCCGGGCGCGAACAAGCGGAGGAGGAGCGGCCCGTCCTCTGCAGCCAGGCGGGGCCGCGCTACCGGTGAGGCCATCCTCTCCCAAGCGGGCCGGTGGCGCGGCCCTGCCCGGCTGCAGGGGATGGGCCGCTCCTCCGCTCGCAGCGGCAGGATGAGCTGGGGCCCCAGCTCTAGGCACCAGCTTGTTTTGCTAGTGCCTAGAGCCGCCCCTGCCGGGCAGGGAGGGGGGAAGCTCCAGCCGTGGCGACGGTGGCGGGGCGGCGGGGGGTGCGCTCCAAGCAGGGGAGAAAACATTGGTGGGGCAGAGCCCCTGCTTGGGATTTATTCCTGGGGCTAAAGCCCCAGAGCCCCATATAAGTCGGCGCCTATGCAGAAGAGACCATTAGAGCATCTAAGGAGGCAGAATTTTATTGCACACCTGGGATTTTGTCCCTTGGAATCACTGGGGACATTAGGGTTTGTCCTTTTTGTTTCACCTTCGCCTCCCTCCCTCCCTCCTTCCTTTCTCTTCGCCTCTTGCTTCTTTTGTTCTTTCTCCTGTTCACCTCCCAGGAGGGAGGGGTGTGTGTGTGTGTGTGTGCGTGTGTGTGTTGCGGGGCAGTGCTCTGCAGCTCCCACTGTGGGAGGTCCACCCAAAACTGGGGGGCTGAAATAGTGCTCGGGCAGTGATCCCCACCAGTGACCTGGGCCATCCTTTGGGCTCTCTGGTGAGAACCCTCAGCCTCCCGTCCTCAGTCTCTACCCTGATTGGCTGAGCAGGGGGTTATTGACAGGGAGGAGACTCAGGTCCTTGTTTTCTTTTAAGACCAAGGAAATAAGTCAGAACCAGTTCTGTGTTTGATGAATTTTGCTGCTTCTCTGCGTTAATGGTCTCTGAGCAGTTCATGATTCTCCTCTCTAACATTGCCGTTCTCCTCAAATACTTGCATAAAAATTCCTGTGCACTGTTGTTGGTCTGGAGCTCATCTGAGGACATTTTATTCAGGTCATTCAATGTCTGAAATTCAAGATCCGATGGTTAGTTTGAAAATCAGGGCTCTTGGGTCCTATTCCCAACTCTGCCACTGACTGGCCGTGTGACCTAAGACAAGTCAATTCTCCTTTCTCAGACGTAGCTTCTCCCTCTTTCAAGTAGGGATAATAATGATCTGCTCCTACCTAGCTCAACACACTCACTCTTCCCCAACACACACACTCCCCCAACACACACACACACAGTCTCTACCCCGCCATGCACACTGCAGTTGAAAAGCAGCTGGTAATCTAGTAAGAAGGCCGTGGAACGGTGGGATAGATAAACCTGCATCATGTGATGCTGTACCAGCCTGGGAGGCATTGCAAACCCTTCCCAAAACACCCTGCAGCCAGTTGCACAGTGGGATAGTTGCCCACAGTGCACTGCTCTCTCTTGCCATCCAAGAACTGCTAGCATGGATGTGCTCTGGTGACACAAGGGGCATAGGAAGGACATTCAATAGCTGTTTTAACTAAATACTTTAACTAAAGCAGCAATGCTGGGGGGTTGGTGGCTTCTTTGTTTCCTCACCCTGGAGTAAACTCAGCTTTTTATTCCATTCTTGATGCTTCATGGAATAACAACAGACGACCGAAGAAAGACGTGGACAGGGTGGGTCTCAGGGGAGGGGCAGAGAGGTTCGAGCGGTGGGCAGAGCAGGTCTCGGAGGTGGGGGCAGTGGGCAGGGTGGGTCTCAGGGGCAGAGAGGTGTGGGTGGTGGGCAGGGTGGGTTGCAGGGATGGGTCAGGCGGTGGCGGCTGGTGGGCAGACCTTGTGGTAGGGGGTGGAGAGGCACGAGCAGCAGGCAGGAAGGCCTTGCGGGAGGAGAGGAGCGAGTGAAAGGTGGCTCAGCCGTCCTCAGCCAAAGAGGAAGAGCGGGGGTGGGAAGTGGCCAAACAGGAGCAAGGGGGGAGCACAGGTGGGGCCTCAGAGAGAGGAGAAGGGGGGGCAGTGCCATGGTCTGGGCACCAATGGGCCCCACTTCCAGGAGCTTCCAGCGCTCACACCCAGCCTCCCCAAATGCAAGAGCCATGGGCCACCTATTCTCTTCATCTTCACTAACCAAGCCCCTCCCCAAGCTATGTTGATGGAAGAAGCCCTCCTGTTGGCACAGCGCTATCTGCACCGGGGTTAGGCTGATATAACTGCATTGCTTAGGGAGGTAAATTTTTTACACCCCTGAGTAATGTAGTTACACCGATCTAATTTTGTAGTGTAGATCTGTCCAAAGAACCTTGGGAGTAAAACTTCACCTGCTCCTCTGCTTTACTGAATCCAAACACCAGCAAAGCTTGTCAGGCCCAGATGGAGGTTGGCAGAGAGTCAGGTGTGCGCAGACATGATCCCTTCAGCAGCTGTAGGCACCATGGCTTAGCTGGCTAAAACCACTGTTTTGTATACAGGAGATCCTGGGTTCAAGTTCCAGTGGTACCTTACTGAGCTGCTTTTGGGGCACCTGGTATTGGCTACTGTCAGAAGACAAGATTCAGAGCTAGATGGACCGTCGGTCTAGCCCAGTGTGGTTTTTCTTATGTTTTAAATTACACTCACAGGCACTGAGGATAGAGTTACTGAAAGTTTGGGAGTCAGGAGCTGATAGGTCAGTGGTCCAGTCCCCTCATGGATGACCCCCTCCCTCTGGGACAGGGGCAGGTCTGAGCTCTCACACCAAATGCTTATTGTGGCTGCCAGAATCTGTGGGCAGCTCGTTTAGTTTATGCCGAGGGTGGAGTCCTGTTTTGTGCACCGAGTCTGAGAATGAAAATCCTAAACCACCCTTTGAAATAACAAAAGCAGCAGGACGTGTTTCTGTCCCTGCCCCAAAGCAGACAGACCGAAGGAGAAATGCCATGAGTCCAGGGTAATACTCCCCTGCGGTTTTACCATTTCCACTTGCTAAACCCCCTCCCAACCTTCTGGGCTCCTGGAGCAGGGGACTGAGCCTGAGCCGAGACACGGACACTGCAACTTTACAGCCCAAGCCGCATGACCCTGATTAATGTGACACGGGCCAGTCGTGGGTGTTTCATTGCACTGGAGACGTAGCCTAATGTTATGTCTACACTGTGATTAACACACCCAGGGCACCTGTCGCAAAGCCCGGGTCAGCTGACTCAGGGTTATGGGGCTTGGGCTGCAAGACTATAAAATTACAGTGCAGACAGATGGGCTTGAGCCCAACCTCTGAGACCCCACGAGGGGTGAGGGTCTCCGAACCCAGGCTTCAGTGTGAACACGAATATCTGCACCACAGTTTTTAGCCTCTCAGCTTTAGCACCATGAGCCCAAGTCGGATGACCCAGGCCAGCCCTGCTGCCATCTTTATCCCAGGAGAGATGGACTCTAAGGGTCCGTCTCCACTGCAATGTCAGCCCAGGGGTGGCTCGCTGTGCTCAAAGCAGCACCCTGGAAGCCCCATATTCACCACTCTCATATGATGATGATACGGTTTGTACAAAGTCTGCCTGGTGAGGTATCATTTCAAAAGTCTTGGTCTGTTGAACATTACTATTGTGTTGGATTGTGTGTGTAGCATTGGCTGGGAAGATTTGCTCTGTGTGTGTAACTGAGATGAGGTTGGGAAATGCCCCCCACCAGCCTTTCAGGTGTGACAATGGAGGAGCCAGACTCGCTGGTGGCCCATTAAAGGGATCCACACTCCCAAGGACTATCCCAGGAACCGTGTACAATGCAGACTTCTCCGAGATAGCACAGCGACAATGGACACTGCTTGACTCGCATCCTAGCAAAGGTACTTCCTAGCCAGTTGGAGGAAACTATGACAGGTGGGGTAGAGACATCATGAATTGGCCTCTCTCCCCCACAACTCAACAGCTGGAAACACACCTGGATGACAAAACTGATTCAGAAATCAGAAGAGAATAATAATAGTACATTCAAACCAAAGCCCCCAAACAGACTAGTAGTGGTTTTTCAGCAGAAAATTTTCAGTTTGGGGAATTCTGTTTTCTCAGTCAGACTTTGCCAAGGGAACCAGAGAGAAAATGGTTGAGTTGCCTCCTTCAGAACAGCTTGGCCTAGGCTCTAGCTCTGGTTCACTGTTGTGGCCTTGCTCAGGTTGGGGGTAGTTTAATTATTTGGGGAGGTCCCAGGGTGTTTGGGGGAGATTATGAGGCTGTTCCCCTTTGAGATAAAAACTAAGAAATGCAGGACTAGAGAATTTTTTTAGAAATCTGGGATTTAGACATTTTATTTGAAGCAATGGGGGAGGCAGCTGAGATTCTGAGAAGGTTTTTGTTTGCAAGAAGCAACATTGTTTGATCTGTCATTGTACCAAGGGGGGAGATGGTTGTCTATAAAGGAGAGTGAAAACTAAATGCAGCTGATGAGGATGGGATTTGAACCCATGCATGCAGAGCACAATGGATTAGCAGTCCATCACCTTAACCATGCAGCCACCTCATCTGAGCTGCTAAGATAGGGACAGGAGGAGAAATCTAAGGCCGGCAGAGATAGGGCCACTAAGGAGTTTTTAAATACTAAGCGGAAGCAGGGGCTAAATGAGCTCCCCCCTCACATCTAGTGAGGAGCTGGGGGAAGACTTCAGGAACAGGCCGTGTTTGCACAGACACCCCTACTCTGCCTAGCTATGCAGCATGATGGGGCCGCTTCCCCAAAATGACCAGTTTGGGATGGTGGTGGGTTGCAAATCACTTTAGGATTGAGTGCAATGAAATGTTATTCTCCTTCCTGTACGAGTGAAGGGCAGCAGAACGTACCTAGGCCGTCCTGACGGAGGGGTGGGTGGGGGAGGAATCGCTTTCATTGGACGGCAGAGAAGTGGTTGAGGACGTCACCCTAACCCAGTGGTCCCCAAACATTTCACACTGCGCCCTCGTATCCATGGCTGTGGCCCCTCGGAAGCCGCGGTCGAGAACCGGGGCTGGGAGTGGGGCCGTTGCTTGCTGGGGAGAGGGGTGCGGACAGGGGTAAGGGGGTCGAGGCCGGGCTGGGAGCCAGGAGCCCAGGCTGAGGGTGGGGTTGGGGAAGAGGTGGGGCTGAGTGGGGCTCCCTCCCCGCCCTCCATGGGGGCTGGCTCAGGCCCTGAGGTGCCCCCATCAATCTTCCTCTGTGTCCCCCTAGGAGTCACGCCCCACATTTTGGGGACCACTGACCCCTACTCGCTAAGCAGGGGCTAGTGATGCCAAAGCCCAGGGAAAGGGAGAACAAGTGTGGGGGCCCCAGCACCGGAACCATCCACCCCCCACTTCTGAGTGTGGCTCCGCCCCCTTCCACCCCTTCCACCCACAGCCCCACCCACTGTCACCTCTGTTCCACCCCTCCCCCCACTAGCCCCACCCTGTCACTCCTTTACCCCGGCCCCGCTGCGGCCCTGAGACCAGAGAAGCTCTGTGCCCCTGCTGCAGCCCCCGGGCCGTAGCAGGGAGTGGGAGCTCTTCCAGCCCTGGGGCTGACATGTGGGAGACTTTCCCAGGGGGGCCCAATTTGGCCAGGGCCCCTAGTCATGGGCCCCACTGTCCCCTTGGCGACGCAAGGTTTGGGGAGGCTGAGCCCCCCCAGCCTCCATTACGAGCCGCCCAGGCTACCTCTGCTCAGTGGGTGGCCAGTCTCCCTGTGTCTCTGCTGTTCGTGCTGGGGAGCCCGGCCGGCCTTAGGGGTGGGGCCCCCGGCAGCCGCCCAGGGCTCCAGGGGGTCAAAGGGCACCATGTGGCCGTGCAAAGGTGCTCACTGCTCTCCCCTGCCCCAGTGCTCCTCCGTGGCCCCACAGAGGGTGGGGGGAGCGAGGAGCAACACTATGTGCTCCCTGCGTCCTGGTCACTTTCCCCACCTGGGCCGGGCTGTGAGGGGAGCATCAGAGGCTGCTGCTCTCTGCCCTCCCCTGACGCAGCCCGGCTGAGGAAAGTGACCTGGATGCAGGGAGCTCGGATGACGTCCCTTCTCGCCCCCCTGCCCCTGCTAGGGAAGGCTGGTGTGTGGTGTCTCCATGGTTGCACTTTCAGTGATGCAGGTTTCTCTATCCCATTGTTTCAGGGGCATCCTACTAGATAAAATTGAGCAAGAAATGCTTCCCAGGGGTTTTGAGGACTGGAATTGCTATTTTCAACAGCCATTGCCATTTTTTTCCCTAGTTTTGTTTAAAAGGAAGACAGTGATATTGCACTGGCAAATTCCCCATAGAAACAAAGAATAATAAAGGCACCTCAACTTTTCCTCATTTATGGAGGACAGTCTTATAATATGGATCCAGATCTCCTCCAATCACACAAGCTGAAAATTGTTCCACTTTACTGCAGTTCTGTAACCATGCGGGAACCAGTCCTGTCTGTGTTCTGTGCACATCCAAAATTCCTGCTGAATGACCCGCCCTGGGAGCAAGTTACCAGTGACCCAGGGCTGGGGCAGAAGGAGGGTGCAGGTGAGGGAGGAGCCCAGGGCTGGGGCAGCAGAGGTGTGTGGGTGGGGAGCACTGGTGGGGAAGGGGAGCCCTGAGCTGGGGCGGCAGGGGGTGTGTGTGGAGGAGAGCCCAGAGCTGGGGCAGCAGGGGGGTGCGGGTGGGGGGGGAGGCCCAGAGCTGGGGCGGCAGGGGGTGCGGGTGGGGGGGGCGGCCCAGAGCTGGGGCAGCAGGGGTGTGTGGGGGGGGGGGCAGAGCCCAGGGCTCGGGCAGCAAGGGTTGTGGGGGGAGGCCAGGACTGGGGTGGGGGCAGCCAAATTTTTTTTTCCTTGGGGTGGCAAAAAACCTAGAGTTGGCCCTGCCTCCACTCACTGTGAGGTAGGCAGGAGCGGATCATTATTATCTCTACTTGAAAGAGGGAGAAGCTAAGACTGAGAAAGGAGAATTGACTTGTCTTAGGTCACACAGCCTGTCAGTGGCAGAGTTGGGAATAGGAGCCAAGAGTCCTGATTTTCAAACTAACCATCGGATCTTGAATTTCATACACTGAATGACCTGAATAAACTGCTCACAGATGAGCTCCAGACCAACAACAGTGCACAGGAATTATTCAGCAAGTATTTGAGGAGAACTGCAACATTTGAGAGAATCATGAGCTGCTCAGAGACAATTAATGTAGAGAAGCAGCAAAATTCATCAAACACAGAACTGGTTCTGACTTATTTCCTTGGTCTTAAAAGAGAACAACAAGGACCTGAGTCTCCTCCCTGTCAATACCCCCCTGCTCAGCCAATCAGGGTAGAGACTGAGGACGGGAGGCTGAGGGTTCTCACCAGAGAGCCCAAAGGATGGCCCAGGTCACTGGTGGGGATCACTGCCCGGGCACTATTTCAGCCCCACATTTTTGGGTGGACCTCCCACAGTGGGAGCTGCAGAGCACTCCCCCGCAACACGCACACACATACACACAGAGATGGCAGTTGGGAGGGGAACAGGAGAAAGAACAAAAGAAACAAGAGACGAACAAGAAGGAGGAAGGGATGGATGGAGGAAAAGGTGAAACAAAAAGGACAAACCCTAATGTCCCCAGTGATTCTAAGGGACAAAATCCCAGGTGCGTAAAAAAATTCTGCCTCCTTAAGCTCGTGTTTTCCATGCCTAGAATTCAACTGACACCAGATGGATCAGACTGAACAGGTTTCAAACCTCCAGGAGGCTCTTACTTTCTAAACAGGGACGGCTGTTTTCTAGTAAAATCACTACAAGGGAAGGAGAAAACTCGAAAGAGGTTCCTCCTGGCGTTCACGTCCGTGAACCCGAATACTCCCTCAGTCCTCAAAGAGAGACCTGGAGAAGGAGACATGCTGAAGCAAAGCCACAGGGGTCTCTGAGGTTTCCCTGGCCCCTCGCCCCTGTCCTGCCTGGCTGATGTCAGCATCTCTCTGTGAGGTCACCACCTCCCCACCGCCTTTGACCAATAGGCTGAGGTCCTGCAAAAGGCCTTTGTGATGTCACTGCCACACCCCTCCCTTGCTGTGCCAATGTCCTGCCCCTGGCCAGGCACTTTGGAGGTTTGAGCTACTCCCTGAGGATCACCCCACTCCAGGAGCGTTCGTTCTAGGCAGCAAGCCGGCTAGACAGGGAAACATCACACGCTGCTCCCAATGCTACACTCAGTTTGCCAGAAATTAGTCAACTTTATGGCCAGAAGAGACCATTAGAGCATCTAATCTGACCCCCTGCATATCACAGGCCCCCTGTATGACACAAGAGCTACTTGGGTCTGTTCCTAGAATGGAAGCCGCATATTAAACAAGTCCCAACAGGTTTGCTACACCCTGGCCTCCTCCCATTCTCCACCCGTGAATGTTTTGGCTACTCCAACCTCCAAGCCAGACTGCCCAAGCCTCCCACCTCCTGTGTATTTGCTGTCCCTTCAGCAGGAACCCACCAGAACCCCCCCCCCCCGCCCCAATAATCCCTACCTGAGCTGGCTCCACTGCAGCCATTTCCCTTCCCTGTCCCATGGGAGGATGGGATGAGCTGGAGCGAAACATGGACGACATCCTGCAGCCTGGCAGGGCGAGAAGGGCAACTATGGAGGTTTCAGAACAGGCTTTAGTTCATGTCACATCACGATTCCCCCAGGATCTTTCCCTGCAGAGACACAGCCTAGGTTCTGCCACGCTGGGAACATGCTCCCTCTCTTTATTGCAGGGGAGACCTGGTCCCTCCTGCCGGGCTAAGCCCACAGGGAGATTTTTCAGCCTCCCCAGTAATAAAGTCTCTGAAGAAAATGCTGGAAAGGAGCAGAACCAAAGGGGCTGGACAGGCTCCATAGGGACACTGGCTCCTCCCTTCCCCTCCTGTGCAGCCATGTCCTGTCGCTGGCAGAGATCGCCCCCCCCCCCCCATCTCCCCCCCAGAGGCAGCCACGTCTGCGGGCTCCCCCAGCCAGCACCTACTAACCACCACCCACGCTGGGGGAGTGACACAGGACAGCAAATTCCACCTACCCAAGGACAAATTGCTGCAGATAAACGGGCTGGGTTCACATCCCAAAGCTGAGGAGAATTTAAGAATTACAGAGAAAATAGGGAAAATAAGCGACTAGAGAGTCAGTAATTTTAGGGAAAACGAGGGAATCTCCTTGGATTTCCTAGCCACATGTGGGGAGGGGAGAGAGAAGGGGAAGAACTAGAGAAAATTGTTCTCAGGTTTTGAGACAGAAAGAAATGGCACAAACAGGAAAAGGATGCAAGTAGCTCACCCCCGTGACCATAGGCGTGTGCAGCACATTTCATTAGGGTGCGCACCCAGGGAGCCCCCGCCCTAGCCCCACCCCATCCACTGCCTCCCACTTCCTGCCCCCCGGCTGCCCCCCTCAGAACACCCAACCCCCCCTGCTCCTTGTCCCCTGACTGCCCCCTCCTGGGACCCCCCCACTGCAACTGCCTCCCTAGGACCCAACCCCCTACCTGTCCCCCTGACCCTTATCCACCCCCCCCCCCGCCCCCAGACAGACCCCAGGGACTCCCACGCCCCATCCAACCGCTCCCCGCTGATCCCAGACACATCTGTGTTCTTGGGGAAGCAGGGTGCAATATCCAGCCTGACTCATGAAAGACACCCCCACCTCTGCTTAAACCAAAACCCATCAGAGAAAAACACTTGCAGAGAGCAGTGAAGGGCATTGGGAGACACACCTAGACCCCTCCTGACAAGGGTGACAAGATTAAGACATCTCCATTAGCATACAGAATGGAGAGAGCGGAGACAACTCCCCATGCCTCATCTGCATGAAAGATGGGACAGGAAGCCATCTTAATTTACATACAGAATGGAGAGCAGAGAACCACACTGAATTCTGGGACCAGAAAAAGCAGGGAAGCACTGCATTGTGGGAATCTCTGCTCCAGATGCTAATGAACCTACACCTGCCCACACCCAGCTCAGCAATTATCAGACCAATTGTAGCAATGGATCCTTAATTGATGTCCAAATAGTGAAGCTGCCTAGTTGCATTGTGAGCTCCCTGGAAGAAACCACCACCCATAGCCAAGAGTGATCAGCTCCTATTGTCTAGTCTACAGAAAACCCTTGAGTCATCAGCCTTACCTATAAACAAATGCATTGTTCTCCCTTGAACCATTGTATTTTCTCTACAAAAATCCCCACTCACCCTCCAGTCAGGGTGCTGATGCTTAGAGCCAAACTAGGCATCAGTTCCACTGGACTCCATCTTCTCCTGACTGATCGTGCTGGGGGCTCTGCCTGTCTCCAGCCCTCAGGACCCTCAGCTACCAGCATCACCTGGGAACCCCGACCAGTTCAAGCCTCATGGAGTGGGAGAGACACCCCCCCACTTTCTCTCTGTTTTCCTTTCTACTATAGGTATTAACCTTTAATAGTGGATGTTAGGTTGGTTTAGGCTCCTTGTGCAGTGATCACCAGTATTCAATACATAACCTGCATGGTTCAGCTGGTTGCTTCTCTCTCTCTTGCTGAACCTCACTCTTTTGTGTTTTTAGCTTCCCCCAGTCACTCTGCAGCAACGCGTCTCTTACCTAAGCTACAGATCCCTGCAGCGCCCAGAATCCTGTGGGGTTTGCTCATCAAGGAGGTTCCTGCCAGTACAATTGTGATGTGAAGGTGGGGACAGGGCCGTGCTGAATCTGGGACACATATGGGTAACAGCTTGACAGTGCTGCTTCATCCAGCCCAGTGAGTCCAGGGGCAGATACGGGGTCAGCGTGGCAGTGCTGATTGACCCGGTCCGCTCAGACTTGCTCTGTTACTGTAGGGGTGGGTGGGTGGGTGCTCATCCGGTTTTGGGGCGGGAGAAACCCAGCCCTAGGGAACCCAGATCCTGCAGGACAGCGCCATTGAGAGGGGACGTGCAGAAGGGAGGAGTACAGCTCCATATGAACACACACGTGACACAAGCAGCACATTGACAGAATTACAGAATCCCCTCCCCAGAAAAGTAACCCGAATAAATGAGCGTACCCCCAAGTAATGGGCAAATCTGGTAACACCGCCCCCTGACAGGACCCCCAGAACTCCCGACCCATCCAGCTCCCTCTGCTCCCTGCCTGCCCTGACCCCGCTCCACCCCCAAACAGGCACCCCCAAACAGGCACCCCCCGAACCCTCAACCCATCCAACCCCCCCGCTCCTTGTCCTAACCGCCCCCTCCAGAGGCCCCCCCAACTATCCAACCCCCCTCCCCACCTCCTGGCAGCTCTGTCTAGTGGCTGCTCCCACCCACACACTCAAAGTGGCGGAGGAGGTTCCCTCTCCTTCGGGGGGAAGGTTGCCTAGTGGTTAAGGCACAGGACTCAGGCTCAGGTGTTCTGGGTTTGAGTCTCTGCTCTGCCACAGACTCCCTGCTTAGCCTTGGGAAAGTCACTTCACCTCGTTGTGCCCTAGATCCCACCTGCCCAATGGGGCCAACACTGACCCTGCCTCCTGGGCTAAATCCATCCATAGCTGGGTGATGGGGGGGGGGGGAGAATGGAGATACCAACATGGGGAGATTTGGGCTGAATTTCTCCACAGCCGGAGAGTGGGAGCCAGCTCCACAGGGGGGATGGGAGCGAGAGGGGCTCAGGCCAGCGCCACACAGAGGGGGGTCAGGGCTTCAGCCCCACATCTTCTGCCAGGGCCCGGGGTTCGCCTGCCTGCCCCAGGGTGGCTCCTCTCCCCCTCCCCACTGCAGCTCCTGCAGGGGCCCGGGGCTTCTCCTCCACCCCGCCCCCAGCTCGGCTCCTCTCCCCCTCCCCGCCCGTACCTGGAGTTTCTCCTCCCCCCAACCTCCCCCAGCCCCAGCCCAGCTGGGCTCCGGCCGCTGCTGTGGCCAGAGCCGAGCCTGGCGGGCAGGGATCAGCTATTCACGCGGGGGCCATGGCAGAGCCCCCAGCCCGAGCGGGGCGGGGCAGCCCCAGGGGAGCGCGGGGGGGGGGCTCTGCTGCTGCTGGCCCCGCCCCCCCACCGACCCCTGGGGCTGTTTGGGGGGGGCTCACTCAGCCCCCCAGGGGCGGGGGGGGAGCAGCGGAGCGGAGCCTGCCCAGCAAACAGCTGATCGCAGCTGCGCCCAGGCCGCCCCCGGGGAAAAGCTCCGCGGAGGAGACGCCACAAGCTGCCGACAGCGGGTCATTCCCGGGGGGCCGAGCACCCGCCTGCAGCCGCCGCAGCCTCCCCCCCCCGGAGCCCCCACGGGAGGGGCGGGGAGCAGCCTCCCCAGCCGGGCTCAGGGCATTGGGATGCCAGGGCTCCCCCCCTGCGCACGCCTGGGCCCGGGACACTCACACACACACTCTGCCCCGGGGCTCCCCTGGTGCCCAGAGACCGATCAACCCCCCACCTGCCCCCCCGCCTGCAGCTCCGGCCTCTCCCCTCCCTCCCGCCAGCCGCACCCAGGGGAGCCCCGAGCCCCAGGCTCTGTCCCCACCTGGAGCCCAGCGGGGCCAGGGGCAGCTCCTGCTGCAGCTGAGAACAGCGGCTCCGCTCCGGCCCGGGCGGCTCCAGCGCTGCTGGCAGCACGTGGCCACCAGGGAGCAGCTGCTGAGCCCGGGCTCCTGCGTCACAATGTGCCAGAGCCCCGCCCCCAGGAGCTGCCCCGCCCCCGGGCTGTGCCAGAGCCCCGCCCCCAGGAGCTGCCCCGCCCCTGGGCTGTGCCAGAGCCCCGCCCCCAGGAGCTGCCCCGCCCCCGGGCTGTGCCAGAGCCCCCCCCAGGAGCGGCCCCGCCCCGGGCTGTGCCAGAGCCCCGCCCCAGGACCTGCCCCGCCCTGGGCTGTGCCAGAGCCCCGCCCCAGGAGCTGCCCCGCCCCGGGCTGTGCCAGAGCCCCGCCCCAGGAGCTGCCCTGCCCCGGGCTGTGCCAGAGCCCCGCCCCAGGAGCTGCCCCGCCCCTGGGCTGTGCCAGAGCTCCGCCCCAGGAGCTGCCCGCCCCGGGCTGTGCCAGAGCCCCGTCCCCAGGAGCTGCCCGCCCGGGCTGTGCCAGAGCCCCGCCCCAGGAGCTGCCCCGCCCCGGTCTGTGCCAGAGCCACGCCCCAGGAGCTGCCCCGCCCCGGGCTGTGCCAGAGCCCCGCCCCAGGAACTGCCCCACCCCGGCCTGCGCCTGTGCCACGCCCCCAGGAGCTGCCCCATGTTGGGTCTCTGGGCTTTGTTCTCCTGCCTCCTACTTCCCAGCACCCCCGGCTCCCAGCTGCTCCCTTCCTGTGTCTGCAAACACCCCCCGGACGGGCTGCAGCGCTCGCTGGGGCTGGCTCCAGTGGCTGAAGTTGCCTCCATCTCTGCTCACCTGGGGGTGGGGGTGGGACGGCGAGAGGAGATGGGCCCCGGGTGGGCAAGCAGGATCCGGGGGCAGGGAAAGAAGGACTGTTTGGAAAGGTGGTTTTTGCGGGGGGTGATCCAGATGGAGTCAGAAGCAGTTGGGCAGCAGAGGCTCAGGGAAATTGAGGGGAACCCCCTGAGTGTCCCAGTGTTGGCCAGGGATTGTACAGCACCTAGCGCAATATGGGGTCCCAGAGACGTAACTAGCTATTTTTACACCCACGGAAAAAATATAAAATCCCGCCCCCCTTGGGGTACTGGGGGGGGTGGGGGTGGGAGCGCCCAGGCTGGGGCAGCAGAGGGTGGGTGGATGGGCGAGCACTGGGGGGGAGGGGGGAGCACAGAGCTGGGGCAACGTGGGGTGTGTGGGGGGGAGAGCCCATGGCAGGAGGGTGCAGAACAGGGGGGCAGAGCCCAGGACTAGGGTGGCAGGGGTGTGTGTGGGGGGGGGGGAGAGCCCAGGACTGGGGCAGCAGGGGGCTGTGGGTGGGGGGAGGCCCAGAGCGGGGACAGCAGAGGGTTCCAATGGGGGGGGGGGAGCCCAGGGGTTGGGCAGCAGGAGGGTGTGGGTGGGAGCACTAATTTTTTTTTCCTTTGGGTGGCAAAAAAACTAGAGCCAGCCCTGCCACCACCCACCATGAGGTAGGTAGGAGCGGATCATTATTATCCCTACTTGAAAGAGGGAGAAGCTAAGGCTGAGAAAGGAGAATTGACTTGTCTGAGGTCACACAGCCAGTCAGTGGCAGAGTTGGGAATAGGACCCAAGAGCCCTGATTTTCAAACTATCCATCGGATCTTGAATTTCAGACATTGAATGACCTGAATAAAGTGCTCTCAGATGAACTCCAGACCAACAGTGCACAGGAATTATTCAGCAAGTATTTGAGGAGAACTGCAATGTTAGAGAGAATCATGAGCTGCTCAGAGATAATTAATGCAGAGAAGCAGCAAAATTAATCAAACACAGAACTGGTTCTGACTTATTTCCTTGGTCTTAAAAGAGACCAACAAGGACCTGAGTCTCCTCCCTGTCAATAACCCCCTGCTCAGCCAATCAGGGTAGAGACTGAGGAAGGGAGGCTGAGGGTTCTCACCAGAGAGCCCAAAGGATGGCCCAGGTCACTGATGGGATCACTGCCCGAGCACTATTTCAGCCCCACATTTTTGTGTGGACCTCCCACAGTGGGAGCTGCAGAGCACTCCCCCGCAACACACACACACACACACACACACACACACTCCTCCTGGTGTTGGGAGGTGAACAGGAAAAAGGACAAAAGAAGCAAGAGACGAAGAGAAGGGAGGGAGGAAAAGGGGAAACAAAAAGGACAAACCCCAATGACCCCAGTGATTCTAAGGGACAAAATCCCAGGTGCAGAATAACATTTTGCCTCCTTAAGCTCGTGTTTTCCATGCCTAGAATTCAACTCTCACCAGATGGATCAGACTGAACAGGTTTCAAACCTCCAGGAGGCTCTTACCTTCTAAACAGGGACGGCTGTTTTCTAGTAAAATCACTAGAAGGGAAGGAGAAAACTCGAAAAAGGTTCCTCCTGGCGTCAAGTCCGTGATCCCGAATACTCTCTCAGTCCTCAGAGAGAGACCTGGAGAAGGAGACTTGCTGCAGCAAAGCCACAGGGGTCTCTGAGGTTTCCCTGGCCCCTTGCCCCTGTCCTGCCTGGCTGATGTCAGCATCTCTCTGTGAGGTCACCACCTCCCCACCACCTTTGACCAATAGGCTGAGGTCCTGCAAAAGGCCTTTGTGATGTCACTGCCACACCCCTCCCTTGCTGTACAATGTCCTGCCCCTGGCCAGGCACTTTGGAGGTTTGAGCTACTCCCTGGGGATCACCCCACTCAAGGAGCGTTCGGTCTAGGCAGCAAACCGGTTAGACAGGAAAACATCAGACGCTGCTCCCAATGCTACATTCGGTTTTTCAGAAATTAGTCGACTTTATGGCCAGAAGAGACCATTAGAGCATCTAATCTGACCCCATGCGTATCACAGGCCTCCTGTAGGACACAAGAGCTACTTTTGGGGCAAACACATTCCAGAAAGGCATCTAGTCTTCAGGAAATGACATCAGGAGATGGCGAATCCACCACTTTCCTTGGTAGCTTGTTCCTGTGGTGAATCATCCTCGTTGTTGAATATTTGTGCCTTAGTTGTAATATGAATTTGTCTCTTTTCATCTTCCAGCCATTGGGTCTTGTTAGGCCTTTTTCTGCTCAATTAAAGAGCCCTTTAATACCCAATCTTTTCTCTCCATTAAGGCACTTCAACACTTCAGTGAAGTCACCTTTCAATCTTCTTTTGATCAGCTAAACAGGTTGAGCTCGTTCAATAGCTCACTATAAGGCATTTTTCTCCGGCCCTCAGAACATTTGGTGGCTCTTTGCTGCCCCAGCTCCAATTTCATAACATCTTTTTCACATGAGGACACCAAAACTGGAGGCAGTATTCCAGTATCAGTCTCACTGATGCCGTGTCACCTCTTGTAATGTTATTGACATAATCTGTAACTGTATAGATCACTGCTGCGACCACGGTTCTATATTTGCAGCCAATATTGTAGAAAGGTTGTCGTGTAAGGGGTCTATGGAGAGGTTCTGATTGGCTGATTATAATGATGCTATCTCTAGATGTGTATCATTTTTGTAGTTGACGTTATGATTATAGGCTCTATGCTGCCCGTATTTCAAACTTGTGCTCTGCCTCCAGGGAACACCCCAGCCAGACAAGTTGGTGTCAGTTCTGCCTAGAACGAACGCTCCTTGAGTGAGGTGATCCACCTGGAGTAGCTCAAACCTCCAAAGTGCCTGGCCAGGGGCAGGACATTGGCACAGCAAGGGAGGGGTGGGGCAGTGACATCACAAAGGCCTTTGGCAGGACCTGAGACTATTGGTCCAAGGTGGTGGGGAGGTGGTGACCTCACAGAGAGATGCTGACATCAGCCAGGCAGGACAGGGGCGAGGGGCCAGGGAAACCTCAGAGACCCCTGTGGCTTTGCTTCAGCAAGTCTCCTTCTCCAGGTCTCTCTCTGAGGACTGAGGGAGTATTCGGGTTCACGGACGTGAGCACCAGGAGGAACCTCTTTCGAGTTTTCTCCTTCCCTTTTAGTGTTTTTACTAGAAAACAGCCGTCCCTGTTTAGAAGGTAAGAGCCTCCTGGAGGTTTGAAACCTGTTCAGTCTGATCCATCTGGTGACAGTTGAATTCTAGGCATGGAAAACACGAGCTTAAGGAGGCAGAATTTTATTCTGAATTTTATTTGATCCCCACCAGTGACCTGGGCCATCCTTTGGGCTCTCTGGTGAGAACCCTCAGCCTCCCGTCCTCAGTCTCTACCCCTGATTGGCTGAGCAGGGGGTTATTGACAGGGAGGAGACTCAGGTCCTTGTTGGTCTCTTTCAAGACCAAGGAAATAAGTCAGAACCAGTTCTATGTTTGACGAATTTTGCTGCTTCTCTGCATTAATGGTCTCTGAGCAGTTCATGATTCTCTCTAACATGATTCTCCTCAAATTCTTGCTGAATGATTACTGTCACTGTTGTTGGTCTGGAGCTCATCTGAGAGCATTTTATTCAGGTCATTCAGTGTCTGAAATTCAAGATCCGATGGTTAGTTTGAAAATCAGGGCTCTTGGGTCCTATTCCCAACTCTGCCACTGACTGGCTGTGTGACCTCAGACAAGTCAATTCTCCTTTCTCAGCCTTAGCTTCTCCCTCTTTCAAGTAGGGATAATAATGATCTGCTCCTACCTACCTCACGGTGGGTGGAGGCAAGGCCGGTTCTAGGTTTTTTGCCGTCCCAAGCAAAAAAAATTTTGGCTGCCCCCACCCCAGCCCTGGGCTCCCCACTGCACCTCCCTGCCACCCCAGACCTGGGCTCTGCCCCCTCCACCTGCACCCCCTGCCACCTCAGGAGGTGGTGGGGGGGGAAATTCCAGATCTTTCCACCTTCTTCCAAATTCCTCCTAAGGCGCCACTTTGGGGGAATGTGCTCAGTGGGGGAGCGGCAGCCCCCCCTGCTCCCCCCTAGCTACGCTCCTGCTTGTGGGGGCCCCTGCAAGACCCAGGGCCTGGGGCAAATTGCCCCACTTGCCCCCGCCTCTGGGCAGCCCTGCTAGCAGCTCTTCTGGGAGCGCAGGGGAGGAATGACTCCCCCTTCTCTAGCTTCTCCCGTGGGGCTCTGGGGAGCAGGGAGGGGTGTGTGATAAATTCCATCCAACTCCCCCTTTGATCCAAGCCGAGGGACGTCTCAGCTCTGCATGATCCCCTTGGCAGGGCCAAACAAGGGATGTTTGCCACTGCCCAGGAGACCCAGCCAGGGACTCAAGGCCGCCCCAGACTTTCCCTTTCTTCCTTCTGGGAAATCAAGTTCAAGTTCTACAAGGAGCTAAAGAAGCCTCAACCCCGCATCTGAATTAATGTCAATTTCTCACTGCCTGACAGAAACAAATGTCATTTCAATCCCAGGTGAGTCCACGTCAGTCATTCCTCAGCCCGATTTCTTCACCCTCCTGCCTTAGCTTAGGGCATTGCGCCACCCTGTGGGCATTTCATGTCCCTTCTCAGTTTCACACACAGACACAATTTCCTTTGCATGGATCCATGAACAGCAAAAACTCCCTGTGTCTCTTGTCTGAGCCAGGGCATTCAATTGTATTGACACCTTCTCTCCTGCAATGGTAATGGTCAAACAGAGGGGACGTGGCCACCTTCAGCCCTGGCAGTGAGATATTCCCTCTCCTCTTTCTTCATGCTGATGTTGTTATTCCATAAAACATGAACCATGGAATAAATAGCTGAGTTTACTTCAGGGTGAGGAAAGAAAGGAGCCACCAACTCCCAAAAATCTCAGTGCCCCAGAGAAAAGCTGCCCTGTTATTGGAACTAATGATGTGCTGGAGATATGTTGGGAAAAGGGACTGTCTGAATTGCCAAGGCAGGAAACGAACAATCTACAGCAACATCATTAACCACAGACACACTCTAGCCATGCTCCAGCCAGTGGGGAAATGGGCAGGAATTCATAATGTCAACTATAAAAATGATACACATCTAGAAATAGTATAATTATAATCAGCCAATCAGAACCTCTCCATAGACCCCTTATGCGACAACCTTTCTACAATATTGGCTACAAATAGAACAGCGGTCGCAATGGTGATCTATACGGTTACAGATTATGTCAATAACGTCACAGGAGGTGACACGGCATCAGTGAGACTGATATTGGAATAGCCTCCAGTTTTGGTGTCCTCATTTGAAAAAGATGTTGTGAAATTGGAACTGGGGCAGCAAAGAGCCACCAAATGTTCTGAGGGCTGCAGAAAAATGCCTTCTAGTGAGCTACTGAAAGAGCTCAACCTGCTTAGCTTATCAAAAGAAGATTGAAAGGCGACTTCATTGAAGTGCTGAAGTGCCTTAATGGAGAGAAAGGATTGGGTATTAAAGGGCTCTTGAATCGAGCAGAGAAAGGCATAACAAGACCCAATGGCTGGAAGGTGAAAAGAGACAAATTCATATTACAACTAAGGCACAAATATTCAACAGTCAGGATGATTCACCACAGGAACAAGCTACCAAGGAAAGTGGTGGATTCTCCATTTCCTGATGTCATTTCATGAAGACTAGATGCCTTTCTGGAATGTGTTTGCCCCCAAAGTAGCTCTTGTGTCATACAGGAGGCCTGTGATATGCAGGGGGTTCAGATTAGATGCTCTAATGGTCTCTTCTGGCCATAAAGTCAACTAATTTCTGAAAAACTGAGTGTAGCATTGGGAGCAGCGTCTGATGTTTTCCTGTCTAGCCGGCTTGCTGCCTAGAACGAACGCTCCTTCAGTGGGGTGATCCCCAGGGAGTAGCTCAAACCTCCAAAGTGCCTGGCCAGGGGCAGGACATTGGCACAGCAAGGGAGGGGTGTGGCAGTGACATCACAAAGGCCTTTTGCAGGACCTCAGACTATTGGTCCAAGGTGGTGGGGAGGTGGTGACCTCACAGAGAGATGCTGACATCAGCCAGGCAGGACAGGGGCGAGGGGCCAGGGAAACCTCAGAGACCCCTGTGGCTTTGCTTCAGCAAGTCTCCTTCTCCAGGTCTCTCTTTGAGGACTGAGAGAGTATTCGGGTTCACAGACGTGAGCGCCAGGAGGAACCTCTTTCGAGTTTTCTCCTTCCCTTTTAGTGATTTTACTGGAAAACAGCCATCCCTGTTTAGAAGGTAAGAGCATCCTCGAGGTCTGAAACCTGTTCAGTCTGATCCATCTGGTGACAGGTCACTTCCCTTCTCTGTACCTCAGGCTCCTCCCCATCTGCCCAATGGGAACAGGGAGAGTTCTCAAACTCTGGTCAGTTGTGAGCCTGGTTCTGACCTGGGTCCCACGTCCTCTGACACAGGATCATGTGCAGAACATGGGAGCTCTGGCTTTTCCTAAATGCTGTAGAGTGTGAGTTCCTGGGAAAGGGCAGGGGGGTGGGAGTAAGAGGAGAAAGGCAGAGACATTGGAGACGAGGAATTGGGGGGGAGAAGAGAGAAAATAAATGATTGAAGCAGAAGAGGTGTCCCAACTCCATCAGTTGTCAAGTCTGAACTTTGATTCTAACAATGTGCGTTGAAATATCAAGGGGATCTCCACATACCTGATCTCTTCCCCCTCCCCTTTTTTGTATTAATTTTTATTTTTACGTGTTTGGCTTAACCGTGATCGTACTTTCCCCACCTGTATTGCAATTTGGGGGTTATGTTTATTGTGCCTCCCTTTTGTTCATGTCATTATAATTGTAACAGCAAAGGAATCTGCAGGAGCAAAAACTGACTCAAAACTTCATTTCCCCATCATGCCGGAACATCCTACAAATAGCTCACGCAGCTGGAATCATAACACGCAAGGCCAGGGGATGGGAGATGCAGGTTTCCAAGTGTTCTGTCTTTCTCAGATGACACATTCCAGCCCCTTGTGTACCTCCATCCTGTATGACCTGCTGGACTTCGACACATTTATTATTTCATTCTCTAGATAATGTGATTGTAACACAACGTGACTGAAATTAAACCACTTCCAGATGAGGAAACAACAAAAGAGGAAAGCCATTATTGCATTGGCTGGGAAACAAACCCAGATCAAGTGCTTGGAAGGCACCGACACACACCACTATACCACCAATGCATCTGGCAGGAGTAGCTTTCCTGCAGGCTGTGTGCGCTGGCAAAGGGGGTGACACATGACCATGGAGTTAGTGAGTAGGGTGGATGGGCTGGAAGCTGCCTGACAGCTGGGAGCAGAGTTACCATCCCAGAGTGACTGAAAGGGAGCGAAGGTGAAAACAGATCTCACTGGGAGCTGGCCCCACACCCACCCCGCCCCTAGGAGAGGGGAACTGAAGCTCAACTTCAATCACAGAAAAATCTTCCCTGAGAAGGAAGGGGACAGCTTGTGTTAAAGACCAGGTTTGTGTTTGTTCCTGCTACATACGGAGGGGCTGGGTAGTGCTGATTCCAGCCCCCAGACTCTGGGAGGATAAGGAACAAATTCAGGCTGCCAGTGACCTGTAGGAGGGAGATGATCTTTTGACAGTGACGGACGCCTCATCCTAAAGGCCTTTGTCTGCCCCCTTCCAGTGACTGTTTGGCACAGGAATGCAGCCCCCACTCCTGGGTCTCTCCGGGGAAATAATGTTTCTGTGCAAAACACCAAAGCTTTTAACAGAAAGGAAGAAAAGGAAATGGCCACATGATGGGACTAGGACATAAGGAATGAAACACACATGGGCGGCGAGTTATATACCCACGTGGTGCCCGGGTACCAGCAATATTCAGAGCCCTGGGGCCCAGCTCCACCAAAGTTTGGGGCCGGGTCTCCCCTCTGGCCCCACCTGCCACCCCCCGTGCTTCCCCCGTGTGTCCCCCGGACCCCCTTGCTGGCCCCATGCATGTCCCTGGGCCCCGGAGGGAGCAGAGCGTCCCTGCCTCTTCCATGCAGCTCCATGCTGCCTCCCTGCAGCAACTGCTGCCACAGGGTCCTAGTGCCCCCGCTTCCCAACTCACTGCCAGGACAGACTGACTCTGAGCCTGCCCTTCGACCTCAGACCCTTCCCTTTTCCAGCGGGACCCTCCACCATCACAGCCCCCCCACCCCTGCAGTCACCACTCCTGCCCCATGTTGGGCAAGGAGACAGCCCCATCCCCCACCCCCAGTGAGGCTATAGTCAGGGGCAACAGCAGGGGAGGAGGTGCATGCAGCACCCCCCGGCACCCATAATGGGGGAGGCGAGGGAGATTCCTGGACCTGAGAAGGGCCCTAGGAGCACCTGCAGTGACAGTGGTGGGAGTGAGGGTGCTGCTGGGGTGGGGAATGAGGGGTTCCTCCCCCAGAGCTTGCTGCTGCCAGCAGGGAAAGGGCTGGGGGGAGTCCTCCTTTCTGGCCCTTGTCCCAGAGCAGCCTGCCTGCACCCCAAACTCATCCCCAGCCCTGCCCCACCCCAGAGCCCACACCCCCAGTCAGAGCTTTCACCCCCCCACCACATCCTCAACCCTCTGCCTGAGCCCTGAGCCTCTCCCACACCCCAAACCTCCCATCCCCAGTCCCAGCCAGAGCCTTCATTCCCCCACACCCCAACCCTCTGCCCCAGCCCTGAGCTCCTCCCACACCCCAAACCTCTCATCCCCAGTCCCAGCCAGAGTCCTCATCCCCCCGCACACCCCAACCCTCTGCCTGAGCCCTGAGCTCACCCCAAACCACCCATCCCCAGTCCCAGCCAGAGTCCTCATCCCCGCACATCCCAACCTTCTGCCCCAGCCCTGAGCCCTCCAACACCACAAACCCCTCATCTCCAGCCCCAGATAGAGCCCTCACACACCCCTGAACCCAACCTCTGCCCTAGTCCTGAGCCCTCCACACCCCAAACACCTTATCCCCATCCCAGACACAGCCCTCATCCCCTGCACCTAACCCTCTGCCCCAGCCCTGAGCCTCTCCAACACCCCAAACCCCCCAGACTCAGGGAGAGCCCACACCCCACACCCCAACCCTCTGCTCTAGCACTGAGCCTCTCCCACCCCAAACCCCAACCCATCATTCCCAGCCCCAGCCAGAGCCCTCATCCCCTGCACCCTAACCGTCTGCCCCAACCCTGAGCCCCCTCCTGCATCATGAACCCCTCATCCCCAGCTCCACCACACAGCCATCACCCCACACCCCAACCCTCTGCTATAGCCCTGAGCCCCCTCCCACACCCCAAACCTCTCATCCCCAGCCACACCCCAAACTCCCTCCCAGAACCTTGGGCAGGTGGGGGGCAGAGTTTGGGCAGGTTCTGGGCACCACCAAAATTTCTACAAACCTACCGCCCATGGAAACACAAGATGCTTCTCCCATGTGCATTGACTTTTAACCTTGTTTGTGGTGGTGTTGTATCCATGTTGGTCCCAGGGGTCCTCTGGGGCGCCGGGCATTAGCCACTTTCGGGAGAGTGGGCTAGATGAACTGGTCTGACTCAGTGTGGCTGTTCTTATGTTCTAACTGCTGGTTATGGAAGAGACGACCTTCCAGGCTACACAGAACTGAAGAAGGGTGCTGGGTTAGCTCCACAGCTTGTCTCTTTCACCAACAGAGGTTGGTCCTCTGCAAGTCTTACCCTCACCCGCCTTGTCTCTCTTGGACTCTGAAAAGTGTTTTCTCTCCACTCCCCTTGGAGAGACGTTAAGTTTCCCTTTGGGCAACTATCAGGCTGAAGCAATTGTATTGACTGTGACACTAGAATTGAAGATTTAATATTATAAATAAATGAGTCTAAACCTGAGGTTCTGGTCTTCACATTGGTTTCTTTAACTCCATTCCCAGTTCTCTTCTAGAAAGGCCTCCAGGCTGCCTGCCCAGCCCAGCAAAAGTGGCAAGGAGAAAGCCCACACTGCTGCTCTTTCAGGTACTTGAAGGCTGCTATCAAACTTCCCTCACTCAGTCAGTCCCCAGGCTGTGGCAGTGCATAGGATTCTTCCGTCCTAAGTGCAGGACTCTGCACTTCTCCTTCTGGAACCTCCTCAGATTTCTTTTGGCCCAATCCTCCAATTTGTCTAGGTCACTCTGGACCCAAACCCTGTCCTCCAGCGCTTGGATTCTTTACATGCTTTCACAGAGCAAAGAGCACATGTTCCATGATTTCACAGGGCAGAGTTTTGTGCTATCGGGAGCTTTCCCTGTGTGGATTTGACAGGTGGATCAACACAGAGACACACTGTGACCCTTCTCAGGGTGCTGAGGACTGTGAGTCTCCTTGTTGCCACCTGCCACAAGGAAGAGGGAGTTTTGCATTTGGCAGCTGGATGTTAGTGACCAAACTCACCAGCCTGCTGGAACTCAAGGACCCTCCTCTGAGCTACAGCAGCCACCTTAACCCTTGAGTTCCTTCAATGTGTCCCCCTCTGGGGTCCAGCCCGGATCACCAGATCCCTGGTGAAATCCCAGATCCTCTCTTGCCCAAGTATCCCAGGTTACTAGTTTTACTGTGGACCATTGCTACTGTATTTCACACAGCACCTGAGTACAGTTATCGAACAAGCAAAAAATTTATTTCACAACAGATAGAGATTTAAACAAACAAACGTGAGTGATGGAAACCAACTGTTACCAACTAAACAAAGGCAGAAAGTGATAGAATAGAAAGGCCAGCACAAAAAACAGAGAGAGGAACAATAAGATACTAAAAGGATAATGGTTGGAACTCTCCATTTCTCTCAGTCTTTGGACTGATGGGTAGTAGAGCTGTAGCAACAGTTGAGGAACCAGGGTAAATTAAATCTAAGGTTTGAGCTGCTAGTGAAGCATTTTCCACACTCACGGCATTCCTAGGGGCTCTCTCCTCCGTGGATTGTTTGATGCCTAATAAGGTGCGAACTGCGATTGAAGGTTTTCCCGCACTCAGCGCATTCATAAGGCCTGTCCCATGGGAGGATTCTCTGATGTCTAGACAGGTCTGATCTTTGAGTGAAGCTTTTCCACACTCACTGCATTCAAAGGGCCTTTCCCTGTGTGGATTCTCTGATGTTTAGAGAGGTTTGAGCTGCTAGTGAAGCATTTCCCACACTCACGGCATTCAAAGGGCCTCTCCCCTGTGTGGATTCTCTGATGTTGAGAAAGGTTTGAGCTGCTAGTGAAGCATTTCCCACACTCACGGCATTCAAAGGGCCTCTCCCCTGTGTGGATTCTCTGATGTTGAGAAAGGTTTGAGCTGCTAGTGAAGCATTTCCCACACTCCCGGCATTCAAAGGGCCTCTCTCCTCTGTGGATTGTTTGATGACTAATAAGGTGCGAACTGCGATTAAAGGTTTTCCCGCACTCAGTGCATTCATAGGGCCTGTCCCCTGTGTGGATTCTCTGATGTACAGAAAGGGCTGAGCTGTGAGAGAAGGTTTTTCCACACTCCCTGCATGTATTTTTTCTCTTTCGCCTGAGGATTTCCTGCTGTGTTGTGGTTTCCATGAGGATCTTCTGAGTTCCCCGAGAGGAAATAAATTTATCCACTTTCTTTCCTGGCTGGTTTCCTTGATCTGTTTTTGGTCTGTGCTGAATCTCCCAGGACTTTCCCTGCTCATGACTCCTGGACACATTCCTTTTCAATCTTTGCGATAATGCCCTGTTTTTACCCACTGGCTCAACATTTTCAGGCTGAGAATTCTGCTCCTCTTTCTCACATGCCATTGCATCACCTGCTGTGATAGAGACAGAAACCTCAAACAGGGATGGAAAGGGAAGACCAAACCAAAACAAGTGCTGAGGACAGGTCAAATAAAAATCAGGAGCTGAACTCCCCAAACTCTTCCCCAAATAGGAGAGGAGGGGGATGAATTCAGCCTTCACATCCCTTCCAAATACGCAGGGGGAAGGGAGGAAGCTACTGCCTGGTGTCTGCTAGGATCTATAGGAAGCCATGAACTATATTTACCCTGAGGATACGACCCCTGCTAGGGATAATAATGAACTGAGAGACCTCCCCAAAGGCTTTGTTGGGTATCCCAGATGTTTCCTTCGGGCACTTACAGATTCTGAGGTGGTTTAATGTTTCCTCACCTGTGCACGGAGATCTCAGGATCTCTCTTTCCTCTGAACCCTGGAGGTCTGGGACCTATGGCTCTTCCCCTTGTTCCAGCTGGGAGATCACATCACGTTGGAAAACTAGAAAGCCTGCTCAGATGAAAGAAAACAAAGGAGTTCAGTTGATTTCATAAGACTTGGTCATAAAAAAACATTCTATTCATTTAACTTCGGTGCTTAGTGTGACCTGGTGGGCCAGGGGCAGTTCTCACTGAAAATGCCAAAGTTAGGGCAGGCTGAAAAAGGGAGAGCAGATGCTCCCAAAACTGCTGGTTAACACTGAAGTTAAACTCACTGACCAGTCACACACTGTGCTTCTGATCCCCCACACGGGTTATCGAGAAGCTGAAAAAAGAAATCACACAGCCCCCATTATTGAATCCCTGATCTCTGACTCCCAATCAGCAGCGAGGTCCAGTACAGTGAGAGGTTATTTAAAAACTCTGTTCACATAAACAAAGCGTTCCTCTGACCCCAAGGGTCACCCACATCACCAGGTCAGTATAGGTTTGGATATTACCCAAAATTCCATCCTTCCAGACAATCCTTTAGCATCTAAACTAAAGGTTTAAACGAAAGAAAGACAGAAAGAAGTTAAATGGGAACGCAGTCAGATACATTCCAAAATGGATATATCAGGTTCTTAGCAGTATTGGTGAGTTGCTGGCTTGAAAGTCCGTCCGGAACACATCCACAGCTTGGATGGGTCATTCAGTCCTTTGTTCCAGGGTTCAGTTTGTAGAGAAGTTGCTCCAGATGTAGAAAGGGGGATTGAAGACAAATGGAGATGATGCAGCTGCCCTTTATATTCCTTTTGCCATGTGGCCTGTACTTCCTGTGTCCCAAACACAAGCTTCACAGCACGTGGCATGGAAAAGCCTTGGAGTTCTCATTACACAGGCATACCCCGGCATGTCTTGCTGACTCAATAGGTGTATCCCCTTGGTCCTTTCCATGGGCTCATTGTACAGATGATGACCCTGAATGGGCCATCAAACAGGCTAGGCAGTGTTGATGCCAATATGTCTGGGGGTGTCACCCAGAAACACTGCACAAGTCTGGAAATACAGATATACCCTACATATCTATAACTCACAATACAAAGGTGATACAAACATAGAAACAAAATTATCATACTTGGCAAATCATAACATTTTCACTGACACCTTACATGGCATATCTAGCACGATTCATTGCAATTTTATCAGATTATATTATTATTTTATTATTAATACCAAAGTGTCTCACAATTCCATACAGTGTCACACTTGGTAAACCAGTGAATTCCCAGGACCAGTTCCCCAGGTCCTTGAAGATGCTGAACACTATGCTTATGAGGGATTGAAATACCCACATATCTGCTGGGAACACACACACAGACACTGTGTCAGTCTATGCCCCTGTGTTCACGCTTCTAGAAAATTATGATCAATTTTGTACACAGTATGGCTTGTGAGGTATCATTTCAAAACACATAACCTACTGAATATTATCCTCCTGTTAAAATGTGTAGTAACACTGTATGTAAAGTTATGAGATTTTACAGTATGATATTACTGAAAAAGTCACAATTCTGGGGAACACCTACAGAGCAGTTCCTCACAGACAGCAAGGCAAACAGCTGGTCAAACAGCCATTCTCCTGCAGGGGGAAGGTGTGAAGACATTTACATTCCATCGCAATCCAGAGCAGTGAGGAGTTGTGTCATCTGTAATCCTGGGTGAGATTCAGTGTTCTGCTGCTGGAGCTCCCCTGTCTGGATATCCCCAGCCAGCATTCAAGGCCGCACCGAATGTCTGTGTGATAAGTAACCCTGGACCAGCAGCTCTGACTCCAGCTGCCTGCTTGTTACACTCCAAGCCCATTCTGGTTTGGGTAGAGAAGGCTCAGGGTTTGAGAGAAGGCCGGGGGTAAGAAGCTTCTATTCATTATGCTGGACCTAACCCCCAGTTTTACTTGAGTAAAGAGGAGATATTTGGCACTGTGTGATACTGCTCCTGTGCTCTGTTCCCAAAGTGTTCTGCAGCTTGGGAGGGTCTCTGGTAGTGTGTGTGTGTCACTGGCATATTGGGGTGATGCTGAAACAGGACAGAGTAGAGGTGGCATTGTGGGGGTGGCATGAACCTTCACTCTTCATTTCCCCTTCCAAGAACAGAGGGAACAGGAACCCTTACCCAGCGAGGTCACATTTTCATAGTTCTCCTGCATGACATCCCAGTAGAGGGCTCTCTGAGCGGGGTCCAGCAGAGCCCATTCCTCCTGGTGAAGTACACAGCCACCTCCTCGAAGGTCACCGGCTCCTGAAAGAGCAAGAGTCCAACACTCAGTACCTGCTGCCTCACTCACAACCCCACTATTCAGGAACAGCAGCACCAGGTAAATGGAAGCTCCGGGAGGCACATGTTAACAGAGTCCCACCTCACCTAGCTTAGAGCAGCCAGGAGGCATCAGAGGGTAGAAAGAGAGAACCTTTGTGTCTCCCAGCTGACAGACGGAGGCAGGATCTTCACATTTATCACATACCTACTAGCCAGAGCTTGATATAGGAGATGGGGCTGTCTCTGGACCCTACTGGTGTCTCCCTGATAGGAATCCCAACGCTCTCCAAATTAAATATATAGAAGAAAGGGGAAGTCAATAGTAAAGAATAGAAGTTAGAAGGTCAGATTTGTAGAAAACTGGTAAAGAAAGCTATCAGAAATCAATGACCAATGAATGACAATAAGAAGGAAGATTTTAAAAGTATATTAAGTGCAAACTTAATCCTAACAATGGTACTTTACTAATAGAAATGGCAGAATTATCAAAAATAATGCAGAAGAGGTAAAAGTCCTCAGTAAATATTTCTCTCCTCGATTTGGAGAAAAACAGATGATGTACTCGTATCATAAGATGTTGATGGCGACACTCTTTCCATTCCAACAAGAAGTCATGAGGACATTAAACAGTAGCTATTAAAGTCAGACATGTTTAAATCAGCGGGTCCAGATAACTTGTATCCAAGACTTTCTAAAAGACCTGAAGTCTGACATCTATATTCATCAAGAGAATGGAGCAGCCAATACTGGATTTCATTCATTAATAAAGAATCAAAGAAGGGTAATATGATTAGTGCCCATTAACAAAGATTTAGAGAAAATAGATCCTATCAAACTAACGGGATATCCTTATTGGATGAGATCAAAAGTTTGGTTGCAGCTAATAGTACTGATGTAATATACCTAAACTTCTGTAAAGATATGACTTGATTCAGCACAATATTTTTACTAAAAATCTAGAATGATACAAAATATACACGGCATACATTAAATAGATTAAAAACTGTGACAGTAAATGGGGAACCGTGGTCGAGTGGATTTCTTTCTAGCAGGTTCCCGCAGGGACTGGTTCTTGGCCTGTGCTATTTAACATTCTTATCCATGAGCTAGAAGAGAGTATAAAATCATCACTGATAAAGTTTGCAGTTGTCACAAAGATTGGGGTTGGTGGTAACTAATGAAGTGCCAGTAGATTCAGGCTCCATCACTGGGAGTCTGGGAAGTTGTCCCAGCCCTGGCTGGAGGGTTATTTCCTGTTCCACAAAGAGGGAAGTTCCATTCCCAACTCCTGTGCCTTGAAATTAGGCCCTATCTGACACTACACCCCCATATTCATCATAGTGGTATGGTTATAATATGATTAGGACATAATTATGATGTATTTTGTACAAGATGCATTATGTGTGGTGTCACTGGAAAAGTTATGATTTGCTGAATATGATTATCCTATTTGTGTGCACATATCACGTTCGTATTTGAAGTTATGGATACTGACTCTGTATCTGTATTTCAAATGTGCTTACTCTGGGTAACACCCACAACGAGCCTTTCAGGTAGAACAATGAAGAAGCCAGACAGTCCTGATAGCTCATCAACAAAGACAATGGACCGTGGAAGAGCTTAGCCTTCCTCTGAATGTTTCAGCCAGCCAATTAGTCATGGATACTATGACGCAGCAGGGCCTGTGACCAGACCACATGACACTAAACTCCATTTTAGTACCTGTATTTTTCCACAAACTGGACTGGGAACTGAGTTTGGAACAAAGGGGTCCCACCATATGGAAAAGCTACATAAGGTGGGGTGTGACATCATCTCTTGGTCTAATTCCCCACACAAGAGAACTCCTGGAAACACCTGAGAAACAAAAACTGAAGTGGGGGAAGTGCTGCTCCCAGGATAAAGGGATTTCTAGCTTGTGTATGGAAACTTGGTGGACTGCTTGTATCATTAGTCAGGGTGAGAAACTGCTAATTCAAATTCTATCCAGCTAGTATATTAGGCGTAGTTTGAGTTTTGGTTATTTGCTAAATAATCTGCTTTGATCTGTTTGTTATCACTTATAATCACTTAATCTGTCTTTCTGCAGCTAATAAACTTGTTTTATGCTTTATCTTAACGAGCGTATTTTGAGTTAAGTGTCTGGGAAAATCTCAGCTTGGTTAGCAAACAGGATGTTAGGAATCATTAAAAAGGGGATAGAGAATAAGACTGAGAATATATTATTGCCCTTATATAAATCCATGGTACGCCCACATCTCGAATACTGTGTACAGATGTGGTCTCCTCACCTCAAAAAAGATATTCTAGCACTAGAAAAGGTTCAGAAAGAGCAACTAAAATGATTAGGGGTTTAGAGAGGGTCCCATATGAGGAAAGATTAAAGAGGCTAGGACTCTTCAGTTTGGAAAAGAGAAGACTAAGGGGGGACATGATAGAGGTATATAAAATCATGAGTGATGTTGAGAAAGTGGATAAGGAAAAGTTATTTACTTATTCCCATAATACAAGAACTAGGGGTCACCAAATGAAATTAATAGGCAGCAGGTTTAAAACAAATAAAAGGAAGTTCTTCTTCACGCAGCGCACAGTCAACTTGTGGAACTCCTTACCTGAGGAGGTTGTGAAGGCTAGGACTATAACAATGTTTAAAAGGGGACTGGATAAATTCATGGTGGCTAAGTCCATAAATGGCTATTAGCCAGGATGGGTAAGAATGGTGTCCCTAGCCTCTGTTCGTCAGAGGATGGAGATGGATGGCAGGAGAGAGATCACTTGATCATTGCCTGTTAGGTTCACTCCCTCAGGGGCACCTGGCATTGGCCACTGTCAGTAGACAGATACTGGGCTAGATGGACCTTTGGTCTGACCCGATACGGCCTTTCTTATGTTCTTATGTTCTTATGTTAGCACAAGCTCGCTGTGCACATCTGTCCCAGATCGAGGGGAAGGGGAACTATATTAATGAGCTGACATTAGAGGGATCCCTGTGCACTATAAGATGGTATAATTCTGAATGTATCCTACAGCAAGTGTGCAAGGTTGGGGAGCTGGGAAATTGGCTGTTGTCTTCTCTCTCTCCTTGAGTGGCTTAGGTAAAGCGCTCAGGTAGCTTAGTTGGGTGTATGGCGCCACCTGCTGTCGTGTTGGGTGATAACAGGCCCTGGAGAGGCTGGCTGAATCTCCAGCAAATCAGTGTGAGAAGGGTCAGCCCGGCTTGAGGGTTAGAGGGCACAGCGGTTCCCAGACTGCCCCCTGGGGGTGACAACCCATCACACCCTAAACTACACTAGTGTCAGCAGGTTTGTCACATCCTGTCCCCTCCCTTTCTCCGCCCGAGATATTTCCTGCCTCCCACCACCTCTAGCAATTCCCACCCTCCTATGTATTTACTGCTCCTCTCCCTCCAAGCAGAACCCACCACCAGCTCCCTGAGAATCCCGTACCTGAGCCAGCTCCATTGCAGCCATTTCCTTCCCCCTGGGAGGACGGGATGATCTGGAGCAAAACATGGACGTTATTCTGTAGCCTGCTGGGGTGAAAAGGGCAAGGTGTAAGAATTCAGACGGGGCTTTTGTACATTCCACAAGCTGATTCCCCCCAGGTTTTCCCCTGCTAATGGACATTCTGGGTTCTGCCACACTGTGAAGCACAGAGTGACCTTATCCCAGTACAGGCCTAGCCCCCTCCCACCAGGGTGTAACCCTCTGACACATGGTGAAACCCTCCCAGTAACAGTCTCTCTGTTACACTTATCAAGTTTGTGGACAATACCAAGCTGGGAGGGGTTGTAAGTGCTTTGGAGGATTGGATTAAAATTCAAAATGATCTGGACAAATTGGAGAAATGAGATGAAGGAAAGAGGATAAAATTCAGTAGGGACAAGTGCAAAGTACTCCACTTTGGAAGGAACAATCAGAGACCAGAGAAGAGCAGAATCCAAGGAGTCACTTTGGGGGATTCTCCCTGTCATTGTCCCCAAGGCAGCTCTCTCATGTTTACAAAGTTGTTTGATGTTCCAGCCTTTATACAGTCTCTCCTGGGAGTGCCCCTTTCATGGGCTGGGCCTAGTTTTAGTTTTTGGTAGTTAACAATCTTGGTTTATTGTTTATCTAACCAGTGTGTTTGGATTAAAGTGTGTTGGAAACTCCATTTGGGATAACAAGCTGGTGCATGTCATTTTCCACTGATGAAATGACAGACTTCATATGAGCTTGCGTTGTTCAGTAGCGTGCTGGACAGTGCAAGACGCACATTTCTGGGGGAAAGTTGGGCACTTGAGAATTTGCTGGTTTTCTCCTGAGGTGTAATTCATGAGTGGCTGTCTAGCAGCACTCAATACTGTGTAGCTCGGAGTGAGTTACATGCTGGAGACTGTGTGTAAGACAAGACTGTGTGACAAGAGGGGCTGTTCTCGCGGAAAACAGTGGAAAAGGCACCTCAGGTTGGAGAACTGAGGGGACACAGCTATTTAACAGTCCAGATTGTACTCTGGCTAATGTCACAGACACTCATTATGACAGAGCCTCTTACAACACAGAGAAAGTAAATCCATGTCCCAGAAATCGAAGACTCCAGACAGAGGGCAAGTCTCCCTGGCACTGCTTCTTGCTGACAGAGAGGTTCAGAGACAGTGAGAGAGTCCTGGGGAAGCTGGGAACAGGAAGCATGGGCTGGTGGGGTTCAGTGGAGAAAGGGAACAGGAAGGGCAGGGATATCACTGAATGCAGGATCTCAGCAGTGCTAGATGACAGGAAGGCACATAGTGCAGCCCATTGGAAAACATAATCCCAACTATACATACAGAGTGATGGGGTCTAAATTAGCTGTTTCCACTCAAGAGATGGATCTTGGAGTCACTGTGGATAGTTCTCTGAAAACATCCACTCAATGTGCAGCAGCAGTGAAAAAAAGCGAACAATGTTGGAAATAATTAAGGAAGGGATAGATACGACAGAATATATCATATATCATAATTGTAAAAACAGCAAATGAATCCATGATACACCCACATCTTGAATACTGCATGCAGATGTTGTCGCCGCATCTCAAAAAAAGATATATTGGAATTGGAAAAGGTTCAGAAAAGGGCAACAAAAATGATTAGGGGTATGGAACAGTTATGCCAGACCTAACCCCCAGTTTCACTTGAGCAAACAGGAGCTATTTGACACTGTGTGATACGGCTCCTGTGCTCTGTTCCCAAAGTGTTCTGCAGCAGGGGAGGGTCTCTGGTAGTGTGTGTGTGTGTGTCACTGGCATATTGGGGTGATGCTGAAACAGGATAGAGTAGAGGTGGCATTGTGGGGCTGGTGTGAACCTTAATTCTTCATTTCCCCTTCCAAGAACCGAGGGGACAGGAACCCTTACCCAGCGAGGTCACAGTCTCATAGTTCTCCTGCATGACATCCCAGTAGAGGGCTCTCTGAGTGGGGTCCAGCAGAGCCCACTCTTCCCTGGTGAAATGCACAGCCACCTCCTCGAAGGTCACCGGCCCCTGAAAGAGCAAGAGTCCAACACTCAGGATCTCTGCCCCACTCACAGCCCCACTATTTGTGGCAGAGAGGAGCGAATTAAATGGAAGCTCTGGGTGGATCGCAGTCAACAGAGTCCCACCCCCACCCCGCTCAGCGTATCCAGCAAATACCAGGGTGAGGGGACGAAGAGAGAGCCCCTTGTCTCTCCCAGCAGATCCACCACACACCTACCAGCCACCGACCGATACAGGAGATGGAGCCCCTAGCAGGGTTCAGGGAGAGCTCCCTGGTAGGAAGCCCAATAACCTCCTCATTGTGAGGAGCGGGATATGAAGGGAGAGGCAGCTCCAATAAGCCTGACTCATGGGTGCCCCCTTCATATCTCACAGCAGCCGCTGGTTGGTGAGCTCAGGCTCCAGCTCTGGGAGTCTGGTCAGTTTGACTAGCTCCATGGAGGTGGGCTATTTTCTTTCTTCACAAATTAGGGCATTTCCACCTCCGAACCTCCTGGGTCTGTTCCTAGAATCTAGGCCACTTATTAAATAACTCCCAGCAGGTTTTCCACAGCCTCCTTTCCCCACGCTGTGAATTTCCTGCCCTGCACCAACCTCCAAACCAGACTGTGCAAACCCTCCCATCTCCGGTGTATTTGCTCTCCCTCTCCTCCAGCAGGAACCCACCAGCAACCGCCCGATAATCTCTACCTGAGTTGGCTCCACTGCAGCCATTTCTCTTCCCTGTCCCACGCCAGGCTGGGATGAGCTGGAGCAAAACATGGATGCCATTCTGCAGCCTGTCTGGGGGAGAAGGGCAGTTGTGGGCGTTTCAGAACCGGTTTTAGTTCATCTCACATCAGAATTCCCCCAGGCCCTTTCCCTGCAGACAGACACCCTAGATTCTGCCATGCTGGGAAATGCTCAGTCTGTTTATTACAATGTAGACCTGGCCTCTCCTGCCATGCTAAGCCCAGACACATTTTTTACCTCCCTTCTCCCTCCCCTCACCCCGTAACAAAGTCTCTGAACACAAGGCTAGAAAAGAGCAGAACCAAAGGAGTCACTGTGGGGGATTCCCTCGGACACTGACCCCACGGCAGCCACACCCCAGCAGGGGGAATATGGAGTCAGGAACTGGCTTTTCCTCTGTCTGATCCTTGTTTTGTTCACTGGAAAGTGGTTCTGCCCAGGGATGCAGCAATACATGTGTCTGAATGGACTAGAGAGCTGGAAATCTCTCCCCCAACTCATTTCTCCCACTGCCCCTTTCAGTCTCTCCTTCCCCTGTCCTCTCTCCCTGCCCCTCTGGGCTGGGACAGTCCCATTCCTGGGGGCTTTGCTCTCCCATGGCTGGATTTTCTACTGGCAATTGCTTCTGGGAGGAGGGGCTGTTTGTGCAGAGTCACTTTCTTGCCAGTCCCCAGCACTTTCCGTGAGGTCTTTCAGTTACCTTGAGACTCTGGCTCAGAATTTAGTATTAACAGGGCCCAGGGCTGCCCTAGGGGGCTAGGACCAGCTGGAGAAAGTCATCCCCTGGGCCAGGCAGAGAAGCAGCTTTAATTCAGGTCACTTCCCAGCACAGAACCCCGCTGGGGGAGCAGCAGCAGCTAAGTCTGGTCTCCCAGATCACAATGGAGGCTGCAGCGTCTGACCCAGGAAGCTGAACCCCAGTATCCTGAGCAGAGAGGGACAGAGCATTTGAGCAGCTTCCCTCCTTTAGCTCTCTGGGGAGAGCAGCTAACGAGCCCCTCCTCACAGGAGAACTGCTGATCTCATTTGCCCCACTGTCCATCCAGAGTCACTCCTTGTCTTTCCATACAGTGACTCTGGATTAACAATGGTCTCAATGAAACCAGAGTTCAGAAAGACTGAGTCCAGAATGCTGTGGAAGAGACCATTGTGCGGCAGTGCTGACCCCCTCCACCTCCTCATCCCCAGATCCAGGACAAGGACTGGACAATGGACTGGACAATCTAGGACAATGGAACTGGAAGTTCCTGCAGTTTTCAAGAGGGGAGAAGAGCAAAAATCTGTGATTTCACCTCACAGTGTTTGATAAGTGGCTAAAAAGTTATCACAGTGACTGGGCCTGGCCGGGGAATGTCGGGCAGTGCTTGGAGCCAGGATACTGGCATAAGCTAATCAGAGAGAAGAAGAGAGGAGCAGCTCCCAGAGACCCAGTCAGCCCCCGATATTCCCTGGGACCCAGCCCCAGAGTCCCTGGCCAGGAGCTCAGATACCCCTCAGAGCCCCACTGGCCAGAGAACCCCCACCAGACCTTCATTGCCAGGCTGGGAATCCCAAAGGGTTCCCCCCACGAAGAGACCCCAACAGCCAGAGACCCCCCAAAAGGGACCCCCACTGGGAACTCAGTCCCTCACTGCCTGCCTAGGATCCCCCCCGCCCTCCAGCAGGATCTGCCCTGCCCTTTGCCTGGCACCCCCTCCTCCCCCCTGCGGGATCCCCTGATGCTTTACAGGGGCACCCCCTGGCCTAGCGCCGGGGATTCTCCCACACACACTCTGTGCACTGGGCAGGGCAGCGATCCCAGGAGTCTGCGGGGGAAGCCCAGACAGAGCCCCTGGCACAGCACCAGGCTCCCTCTAACCCCCTGTCCCGCCTCCCCAAGAGACGCCCACCCCGGCTGTTCTGCAGCCACCAGGCCCCCAGCGATACCCACCTCCAGGACCCACAGCCTCAGGGCTGGGCACATCACACCCACCCCCTGAAACCCCAAATCTCCAGAACCCACCAACCTCACTAGGGTACCCCCTGCCCAGCCACCCAGAGGCCTCCCCCCACCACAATCCCCCTTCAGCTGCTATCTCCCCCCACAGCCCCACCCCCACCCAGCAACACTGTTACCTCACAGTGCCTGAGAAGTGGATAGAAAGTGACCACCGCCCCCTGCTGGCCAGTCCCACAGGCAGAGGGAGCCCTGGGGGATGTCTCTGGAACTGAAGTATGGAAGGCCTGGAGGGACAAAATAGGTAAGAAATGTCCATGCCTGTCACTAGCAAATAATGGCCACCCTGGATCCACCCCAGAGGTGGCTACATCTTAGCACTGTGGGAAGCAATCCCTCACAGAGGCCATTTGTCATGGGGTTTGGGATACTTCTGGACCCACACTGCACTCAGAGTGACCTCCTCATCCCGTGCCAGCTGGAGAAAATAAAAGGGTCCAGCCAACTCTCCCATTAATAGCTGGGAAGCACTGATCCCTCAAACAGGGGGAGGCCTCTGGCTTTGATAGGTATTAAATATGTGGCTGGTCTCTTTCTTCGGCAAACATTTTAACAGAGGTAAAGGAGAGAACAAATGATTCACAAAGGAGTCGGGAAAGATGATCTCTGAGCAATTTAACCCCCTACAACATCCAGGATGGAGAAGAACTCAAGGCAACAGGTTCCCTCGAAGGAAGAAGTTGCTGGGATTTAGAAACATAGGGAACAGCCTCAAACCCCAGAGGATTTTTAACTAGGATAATGACTAGAAAGAGGCAAAACCTGAGCTTTGAGAGCAATGTTCAGAAATGAAAGAGTTCCCAATCTCAGACATTTTGGATCCACTTTGCAAATTATAGAGAGGAAAGTGGAAAATCAGAGGGATTTTATATCAGTTGTTGATAGGAGGTAAAATCTGAGTGTTTCACATGAATATCTGATAAATGAATAAAGAGGAAATGGGCAACATTTGCAAACATTTTATGTCCAGGTTCAAGAATCTGAGCAAAGGTGTAAACCTGAGATTTTCTTGGTATTTTATAATTAGAGAGACAGGGGAAAATCTCAGGGCATATTCAATTAGAAATAGACAACTAGAGAGCAGGGGGACAAATGTTTAGGTATTTTATATGAACCTTTGAGATTTGCACAGAAAATGTGTCACAAACTGCGTATTTGATAACATGAGAAAAACACCAAGATCTGAGGGATTTTATATTACTGTTAACGAACTAGTGGTAGAAGATGACAGAACAAGGAGTAATGGTCTCAAGTTGCAGAGGGGGAGGTTTAGGTTGGACATTAGGAAAAACTTTTTCACTAGTAGGGTGGTGAAGCACTGGAATGGGTTACCTAGGGAGGTGGTGGAATCTCCTTCCTTAGAGATTTTTAAGGTCAGGCTTGACAAAGCCCTGGCTGGGATGATTTAGTTGGGTTTGGTCCTGCTTTGAGCAGGGGGTTGGACTAGATGACATCCTGAGGTCCCTTCCAACCCTGAGATTCTATGATTCTATGATTTTATGAAAATGGGGACTGTTGGACTGGATTTTATACGACTGTCCAATACATAAACACAAAGTGATGGTTCCCCCACCCCCACCATTGCCATGGGCAGCAGGGAGCCCTTTGAGGAGCTGATTAAAAGGGCAAGGGAGGGGGAGCTGGAAGGTCCCTGGATAAAGTAAGGGGGCAGCAGTGGGGGACGGGTGGGTGACTGGCAACTGATGGTTGGGGGTTACTGTGTTGGTAGTTAGGGGGAAGCAACTGGGAGTGGGAAACGGGGGTCTGGGCAGTCCCCATGGGGGACACGTGCGCCTCCCTTCCCTGCCCTGGCAGAGACCCAGCATCTCCTAGAATATCAGGGTTGGAAGGGACCTCAGGAGGTGTCTAGTCCAACCCCCTGCTCAAAGCAGGACCAACCCCAACTAAATCCCCAAATGGCCCCCACAAGGAGTCAGCTCCCAGCCCTGGGTTTAGCAGGCCAGTGCTCCAACCACTGAGCCATCCCATCCCCACTCCAGGGGCAGCCATGTGCTGGGGAATGACTCAGGGCAACAATTTCCCACCTACACAAGGACAAATTGCTGCAGATCAAATGGGTGGGAAAATGCCCCTCACTAGAGAAGATTTTAAACTGATGTTTGAGACTCATGGGGAGAACGGGGGTAATCAGGGGGGATGGGAGAGCTGATCATTGGAGGGGAAAGGGGGAATCGCCCCAGATTTTATAGCCCCGTGTGAGACACTGAGCGAGAAAAGGGGCAGAACTGGAGAGAATTTGTATCGGGGGTGAGAGGCAAGTGGCACAAACAGGGACAGGATCCAATTAACCCCCCTCCCCCCTTCGCCCGCCCGCCACTCCCCGCCCCCGGGAATTTCCTGGCTGCCCAGAGACAGTTCAACCCCGCGTCCCACTGACCTTCCCCACCCAACTCCGGCTTCTCCCCTCCCTGCCAGACACCCCCCATCTCCCCCCACATCACAGGGGATCCCCCCCGCCAGGCCCCAGTCTCTGCCCCCCAAATCCCACTGGGGCTGAGGCAGCTCTGAGGCTTCTCCCAGGTTCCCCGGGGCAGAGTCACTTTCCTGCCCAGCCCCAGTGCCCCCCCCGGGGTCTCTCACTCCCCGGGGGCTCCGTGGGAGGCTGGACACCAGGGATGCAGGACGGCAGGAATGGGGGTGACAGGCCTCCTGTTCCTCAGTCTCACGGCGGGACCCAGGGGGCTCGTCACTCTCCGGCTCGGGAGCACTGGGAAGACCCGACCGTGGACGGGCCGTCGCTGGGGGGGGGGACGGCCTCGCGCAGGCGCTGAGCACGTCCTTATATCACTTCCGTGGCGGGAAAAGTGCTGAGGAGATGGAACGCTGAGGGCTGGTTTGGGCGGGAAAAAACGGTTTGGACTGGTTTGAGCCTGTGTCCTGATGGTAAACAAGTCCCCTCTCAGAGCTGGAGTCCAGGGGTCAATAGTTCATATGCTCCAGATTGGATCTTATTTTAAAGCCAGTGATTTACCTCATAAACATCTTATTAACCAACTAATTGAACCTATTAAACAATTTATACTTCTTACACCTAACAATGAGATAAAACAACAACACAGACAAACCTTATCGGTAACAGCTAATGTCCTAACTGGGAAATCAGCAGCGGTTTGTAGCAGGGGGAGCGCACAGTCTGAATGTGGATGACCCGACCCCAGCCCCCAGCCCCACATAGCAGTGGGGCTTGGCACTCTCTGTGCATTGGTGTGGTGGCTGAATGGTTCACCAAGCAGTGACAATCCAAGGAGGTTCCCTGAGTCAGTCTCACTCCTGAGGAGATTCTGCACCAAAAAAATTCTGTGCACAATATTTTAAAATTCTGCAAATTTTATTAGTCAATAAATAAATGTGGAGGCTCCAGCATTGCAGGGGGGAGCACAGGCTGCTGGATGCACGGAGGTGGGAGATCACCCTGCATCCCCCACTCTCCTCCAGTGAAACAGACTTGGTGGTGGGGCTGCACCTCTCTGTTGCCTACTTCAGGAGCCCCAAAAGACTCCCAGAACTGCTCATGAGGGGCACATGTGCCTTCCTTTGCTTCCCCATCAGGAAGTCAGAAAGCCTGAGCAGCTGGCCCCGGGTGATTTGAAAGGGCCCGGGGGCTCCTGCCACCACTACCGGCAGCACAGCGGGACTAAAGTGGATTCCTGCCCACCCTCGCTCCGCACGGCGCACCACTCCCAGAAGCATCTGGCACATCCCTGCAGCCCCCGTGGGGTGTGTCTCTCGCATGCTGCCCCCACCCCAAGTGCCAACTCTGCCATTGGAACTGCGGCAATGGGAGCTGCAGGGGTGGTGCCAGCGGGCAGTGGTGCCGGGAGACCCACGCCCCCTGGGCCTCCTCCATGTAGGAGTTGCTGCCAGATGGGGGTGTGGGTCACTTTTGGGAGCTGCCCAAGATAGGTGCCACACCCCTACCCTCTGCCACAGCCCAGATCCCACACCCCGCCCACACCCAAACTCCCTCCCAGAGCCCACCACTGCCCCCCAACTCCCTGCCCCAGCCCAGAGCCCACATCCAAACTCCCTCCCAGGGTCCACCCCCCGCCTGCCCTACACCCCAACCCCCTGCCCATCCCAGAGCCTGCACCTCATGTACCCAAACTCCCCCCCAGTGCTTTGAGGGGGGGCGAGGAAGGACGGGCAGGACTTGGACCAGTTCTGGGCATCACCAAAAGTTATATAAACCTGGTGATGCTGAGCTGGAGCCCTAGTCACTGCACATCTCTCTCCTTACAGTGGGGGACTCCGTGGGGCAGGGCGCTGCTGGGGGTTTATTCCTTCCTTTAATGGCTGTGGAAGGGGGAACAGGGAGAGAATTTGCTCCTCTGTTCTCTGTGGAACACGTGCAGGCAGCGGGATTATTTCCAGGGCTGTAACAAAACACAAGCTAGCAGAGGGGGGGGGAAGGGATTTCCTGCAGGATGGATTCCCAGTGCAGCTCCCAAGCTGTGCCCTGGCGAGCTGTGCCCAGGGGATTTAGATGCTTTATGTAAGGGGACTGTTGCCCCCTTACTAACATTCAGTGGGGTGTTTGGTTGCTAGCTCCCAGCACTAAAAAGGGAGGGGTCGATGGGAAATCAGGAGCCTGAGACTGATAGTCCCCAGGAACAATGTGGAGAGGCCAATGCTCCAGGTCAGCCTGATTGACAGGGCGGGCAGGCTATTCAAGGAGTCAGGAGGCCAGGGGGGTCCCGTCCTCCCTGTGAGCTGGAATTGTCTGAGTCACATGGAGTGGGGCCGAGCTAAGGAGAGAGCAGGGGACCCAAGCTGAGCTGATGGTAGCAGAGCTGCAGCCCCAAAGCCAGAGCACAGCCCAGAGAGAGCAGCCCTGCCCTGGGAGCAGAGCTGTAACAACTGGAGCCAGAGAGGCCAGACAAGCAGCCCAGGGAGCTGAAGGCAGAGCAGCAGCAGCAGCCGTGCTGAGGCAGAGCGGAGCTGGAGCAGTCCGGAGCTGGGTGCGGTGAGCAGCTGGGGAGAGCGAGGGGGACCCTGGGCAGTGGGCCCAGCACAGGGAGATGCCTCAGCCAAGAGGCCCTGCAGGCCAGACTTGGAGGGGGATCGTAACCCTGACAGGGCGGGGGTTAAGCTGGGGAGAAGGGTCCTGCCACCCAGAGCCTGAGAGTGTGTGGCCACTGCCAGAGCAAGTGTCCAACCTGCAGCGTCCCTGCAGCACAGCCAGGGCCTGAGGAGGCGGCCTGGAACCTACAAGGAACAGACTGTGAAGTGCCCTGATGTCCAGAGACAGTTTTTGTGATGGTCCCTGCCACAGAGCGGGGTGATGTGTTTTCCTTTAACCTTTCCCATTTTTTCTTATTTTTTAAATTTTATTGTTAATTAAATAACTTGTATTTGCTTTAAATTGTATGATGTGATCAGTGGGTCAGGGTTGTGCGCAGTGCAAAGAGAGGGACACCCTAGCCCCTGTCCTGGGTGACCACAGCAGGGTTGGGGGTTGAGCCCCCCAGGAATCCTGGGCCCAGCCTTGTTGGGGTTACGAGGACTCTGCCAGACAGGAGAGTGGAAGGGGAGTCCTCAAGGGCAGGGAGGCCTCTGGGTAAAGGAAGTGGGAGCGAGGACTCAGATCCTTTTGCCAGCCCACTTCTCCGGGGTAGTGCAGAAGCCAGGAAAGTTCCCCACAATAGCAGGACCATTCCCGCACTTACATCTAGATACAGTACCAGGCACATAGGAGCATTTCCCCTTCTGAGTCATGGAAGCAGAAATTGACTTTTCCTTTCCAGATTTAGCTAATGTTCAGAAAGAGACTCTAACACCTGCCTTCCAGATCTGAACACCTCAACATTCAGGAGGGCTCCAGCTCAATTTGGGCAGCTGTTACTTCATTTCTCCCAAATCAAATATACTGATCCACTGTCATTTGCTGTAGAAAAAGTAGGATAAAATTGAGCAAGAAATGCTTCCCAGGGGTTATTAGGACTGGAATTGTTATTTTCAACAGCCATTGCCATTTTTTCTAGTTTTGTTTGAAAGGAAGACAGCGATATTGCACTGGCAAATTCCCTATAGAAATGAAGAATAATAAAGGCACCTCAACTTTTCGTCATTTATGGAGGACAGTCTTATAATATGCATCCAGGTATCCTCCAATCACACAAGTTGAAAATTGTTCCATTTTACTGCAGTTCTGTAACCATATGAGAACCAATCCTGTCTGTGTTCTGTGCACATCCAAAATTCCTGCTGAATGACCCATCCTGGGAGCGAGTTACCAGTGACCCAGGGCTGGGGTGGAAGGAGGGTGCAGGTGGGGGGGAGCACCCAGGCCTGGGGTGGCCGGGGGGGGGGGGGTTCGGGAGCATGGGGGGGGGGGCCGGGGAGAGCCCAGATCTGGGGCAGCACAGGATGTGGGGGGGAGCCCAGGACTGGAATGGCAGGGGGTGTGGGTTGGGGGGGGAAGAGCCCAGGGGTGGGGTGGCAGGGGGATGCAGGTGTGGGGAGGCCCAGAGCTGCAGCGGGTGCAGGTTGGGGGGAGCCCAGGGCTCGGGCAGCAGGAGGGTGTGATGGGGAGCCCAGGGCTGGGATGGGGGCAGCCAAAATTTTTTTTTGCTTAGGGCGGCAAAAAACCTAGAGCCGACCCTGCTTCCACGCACTGTGAAGTAGGTAGGAGCGGATCATTATTATCCCTACTTGAAAAAGGGAGAAGCTGAGGCTGAGAAAGGAGAATTGAGTTGTCTGAGGTCACACAGCCAGTCAGTGGCAGAGTTGGGAATAGGACCCAAGAGCCCTGATTTTCAAACCAACCCTTGGATCTTGAATTTCAGACACTGAATGACCTGAATAAAGTGCTCTCAGATGAGCTCCAGACCAACAACAGTGACAGTAATTATTCAGGAAGTATTTGAGGAGAACTGCAAGGTTAGAGAGAATCATGAACTGCTCAGAGACAATTAATGCAGAGAAGCAGCAAAATTCATCAAACATAGAACTGGTTCTGACTTATTTCCTTGGTCTTGAAAGAGAACAACAAGGACCTGAGTCTCCTCCCTGTCAATAACCCCCTGCTGAGCCAATCAGGCTAGAGACTGAGGGCGGGAGGCTGAGGGTTCTCACCAGAGATCCCAAAGGATGGCCCAGGTCATTGGTGGGGATCACTGGCCGAGCTCTATTTCAGCCCCACATTTTTGGGTGGACCTCCCACAGTGGGAGCTGCAGAGCCCTCCTCTGTCTCTCTCTCTCTCTCTCTCTCTCTCTCTCTCTCTCCTGCTTTTGGGAGGGGAACAGGAGAAAGGACAAAAGAAGCAAAAGACAAAGAGAAAGGAGGGAGGGATGGATGGAGGAAAAGATTAAACAAAAAGGACAAACCCCAATGTCCCCAGTGATTCTAAGGGACAGAATCCCAGATGCGCAATAAAATTCTGCCTCCTTAAGCTTGAGTTTTCCATGCCCAGAATTCAACTGTCACCAGATGGATCAGACTGAACAGGTTTCAAACCTCGAGGAGGCTCTTACCTTCTAAACAGGGACGGCTGTTTTCTAGTAAAATCACTACAAGGGAAGGAGAAAACTCGAAAGAGGTTCCTCCTGGCGCTCACGTCCGTGAACCCAAATACTCTCTCAGTCCTCAGAGAGAGACCTGGAGAAGGAGACTTGCTGCAGCAAAGCCACAGGGGTCTCTGAGGTTTCCCTGGCCCCTCGCCCCTGTCCTGCCTGGCTGATGTCAGCATCTCTCTGTGAGGTCACCACCTCCCCACCACCTTGGACCAATAGTCTGAGGTCCTACAAAAGGCCTTTGTGATGTCACTGTCACACCCCTCCCTTGCTGTGCCAATGTCCTGCCCCTGGCCAGGCACTTTGCAGGTTTGAGCTACTCCCTGGGGATCACCCCACTCAAGGAGCGTTCGTTCTAGGCAGCAAGTCGGCTAGACAGGAAAACATCAGACGCTGCTCCCAATGCTACACTCGGTTTTTCAGAAATTAGTCAACTTTATGGCCAGAAGAGACCATTAGAGCATCTAATCTGACCCCCTGCATATCACAGGCCTCCTGTATGACACAATAGTGAGTTTATTACGCAGGGTCCACCCCTCCCTCACTGTGAATAGTACATGAACCAGCCTTGTAATGGAGCTAAGATTTCCCAAGAACTTCAAGCAAAATACACCAGTTTCATAAAACAGATTTATTAACTACAGAAAGATGGAGTTTTAAGGATTATAAGTGGTAGGCATAAAAGAGCAAAGTAAGTTACCCTGGAAATTAAAGATAAATTCACAATCTAAACTTTACATCTTATTACGCTAGGCCGTAGTTTGGTTATGCCACAGGAAGGCTTAATGCTCGAGCTGCAGTGCATGCTGGGCAGGCTTAAGGCCGGGCTCCCCATGGCAGGAGAGAAGAAGACGACTTTGCTCACAGCCAGTGCCCTGCCCCCACTCTCAAGTCATTAATGGCTCCCCCAGATCAGCCAGAATGGAGCAGCGGTTTCACTCCATCAAGTCCACTTATGGCTTACAGGCAACTCCCAGACCCACCATGTCGGCCAGAAAGGAGCCCACTCAGCCTCGCGATTGCTGCTTTTCCTTCCCCCCAGAACCCCGCTTCTCCTGGGCTGCAAGGAGCCACCCCTGGGAAGCCAACAGGCAGGCACAGGGTTCTGCCTCCCAGCAGCCAACCGCACCTCCCCCGGCTTTGCAGAACAAATGGTGACGCTCTACTAACCCCATTTAGCCGCAATGATGTGCTTACTTTCTGCCCTGCCTTTCTCAGCTCGACTTTCCTCTTTTGCCCCATTCCTGCCTCACTTCCTCCTTTGGCAAGTCACGCAGAGGAGGCCAGCAGGAAGAGCTGGCCTCCACCGGCCAACCTCCCAGGGCAGAGGAGGCCAAGCCACAAGCCTCCAAAAGGTGACACGCCGCACTCCTCTAGGTTCTCCAGCCTGACACCAAGGTGCTTTCTCCACTGCTGTCAGCACCCTCTGTCATGCGGGGGTTGGAGTTATCCCAGGGACAGGCCAATAGGAGAAGGAGGAGGCCTTCCTGAACAGCAAGGGGATCTGGCAAAAGGAAGCCAGCATGTTTCTGCCTGGTTTTGAACCAGGGACTTTTGCATGTTAGGCAAATGCGATAACCACTACACTACAGAAACTCCATCTGCTTGGCTGTTGCTCACCCTGGCACAGACCGATGGACAAACCTGGAGAAAGTGGTGACAGTCCTTCAATAGGTCAGCTGGCAGAGCAGAGGACTGGAGCCGGCACTCAGGAAGTCGTCCTTATGTCGCCCTTGTGACTCCAGCTTGAGGGAGAGCTTCTTTTTCTTCCCCTTGCTGACAAAGAGCAAGAGAAGAATGAAAGGTCAGGGGGGCCAACTCGGTGCAGAAGCCCATGCTGTCTTTTCCTGCTGCATAGCCTGAAATGAGGGACTCGTGGCAGTTAAAGGCACTGCTGCACTTTCAGAAAACATCCCACCCGTGCACAAAGGGGGATAGACGAGCGTGTTAGTCTAGCACGCTCCCAGCTGAGCTACTTCAGCAGCTGCTCAGTTTCTTTTTGGCCTCCTGCTTTTCTGTCTGGGATGTTGTTGTCAGCTGTGGCACAGAAAAAGGACGTCATTGTGAGCGGCCCATGCAGACAAGATTCACTTTTGCCTTCCTTGCTCGGCTTTACTTGCTTCCTCGCCCTATTCCTGCCTTAGTTCCTGGGTTACCTGAAGGAAACGGGGAGCCAGCAGTACCAGGAGGAAGTTGGGCAGCTAGACCCTGGTGGCAAAAGTCCTGCCGCCACTTGCCACCCCACTCTCTTCTCCCAGCGTCACATATTGGCCACCAGGGACTTGGGGCCCAGCAGCGCAATGGAAGGCAGTGGACAGAGCCACCCTCGCCTTGAAGCTCCGGCTCATTAAACCACATCTTCAGTCACTGATGGCCAATGAGAGACCGACACCGCTTGCTATTTTAGCACTTGGAAATGCCATTGGTCAGTCATTGGATCTCTGTAATGCTGTTACAGAACAAATGAACATAGAATCTCAGTGTGACATTCTATACCTTTCGGGGAGCGGCTGTAACCCCCATAATCATCGTGATCTTACATATAGAGCATGACTTGTAAGGTATCAGGGAAAGGATATGATCGGCTGAAAGTCACTTCTCTACCCATAGATGTAGACCACTCATGCATATGAAGTCATGAGAATTGTGCAGTGTGGTTGTCACTGTGCTGCAAGGTGGGGGAGTCAGCCAAATATTAGCTCCCTAGTGGCAACAGCAAGGAAAATAACCAACACCCGGACAGGGTGTCAAACAACCCATCGACAGCCATTGTCCAGCAAGGGAGCTACAATGCAATGACTCACCTGCATGAGGACACCCCAGGGGAATTGCTCAGACTTGCTTGGAGAGACGCAGTGATGCTCACCTGACTCTGAAGGGGGGGGCAAAGCCATGAGGGAAGAAAGGACATGATAAAAGGAGAGACATTTGCTAGGCTTTATCTCGCTCTGTCACCTACATCTACAGACACCCCCACACCAAGCAACTGAAGCGCTGATGAAAGGGGAGAGCCTGGCTGAAAAGCCACCAGCCAGCCTGTGGTGAGAAGCATCTGAGTTTGCAAGGGTACTGAAAGGGTTAAGATCAGCTTTGAAATGCCATTGGCCAATCTTTGGATCTCTTTAATGCTGTGCTTCAGTTCATGGGGGAAAGGCGAGAGAAGCGACCTTTGAACAAAGGGCCTGGGGTTAACATCCTAACGCTGTCTGTCTCCGACTGTAACACTATTTAATACCGGCCCACCCTGTGCTGGTGAGTGCTCCATTTCTAGATGTTAGTACATTTCACTTACTGTCAAAATAAAAAAGTTTCTATATGCTTAAAGAAAATGCATTTGTTTTATTTGCTTATATATGGCATGAATAAATACAGGTTTACAGAACCTAGCCTGCAAATTTATCATCTTATATGACAGAGAGAATCATGCATCGAAATTGTGCGTCAAAATCATGAGCTGAGCTACAAATGCAATAAAAATAAGATATTCAAAATTTTAACATATGGGGGGGCACCGAAGACATGTCTTGCCTGGGACTCCACTTGGTCTAGGGGAGGCCCTGTCAGGGAGAACAGGAGTTAGTCTCACACGCCTATTTCCAGGCTGTAATCTGTGGGCTGGAACAGGCCCTGGATTGAGGGGGTGGCTGCAGGGTTTGCAGCGCTCTGATGTCTCAGACAATGTGTCTCTCCCAAAGCCTCAGATCTGTGTCCCCCGAAGGCTCCTGCGCTGCCTCCGCTCCTCTCACAGTCTACAGCAAGGAGCAGCAGCAAGGGTCAGGGATGAGCCATAGGGCACTAGGTGGGTGGCCAAGGCTTCAGGAGCCCAGAGCGTTTGCCTGTCTGGGCATTTTGGCTGAGACCTCAGGGACACATTGTGAGGCAGAATCCCAGGCATCTTATGAAAGGAGCATAAGGATGTAAGGACATACGACGGCCAGACTGGGTCCATCTAGCCCAGTATCCTGTCTTCCCATAGCGGCCAAAGCCAGGTGCCCCAGAGGGAATGAACAGAACAGGGAATCACCAAGTGATCCATCCCCTGTCGCCTATTCCCAGCTCCTGGCCAACAGAGACTAGGGACACCATCCCTGCCCATCCTGGCTCAGAGCATGTCCTCCATGAAGCGATTTAGCTCTTTTTTTAAAACCCTGTTATAGTCTTGGCCTTCACAACCTCCTCTGGCAAGGAGTTCCACAGGTTGACTGTGCGTTGTGTGAAAAAATACTTCCTTTTGTTTGTTTTAAATGGGCTGCCTATTAATTTCATTTGGTGACCCCTAGTTCTTGTGTTATGAGAAGGAATAAGTAACACTCCTTATTTACTTTCCCCACACCAGTCATGATTTTATAGCCCTCTAGCATATTTCCCCCTAGTCAGCTTTTCTCCAAGCTGAAAAGTCCCAGTCTTATTATTCTCTCCTCATATGGCAGACACTCCATACCCGTTTCTGAACCTTTTCCAATTCCAATACATCTTTTTAAAGATGGAGCGACCATATCTGCATGCAGTATTCAAGATATGGGCGTACCATGGATTTATACAGTGGCAATAAGATTTTCTCTCTTATTCTCTATCCCTTTCTTAATGATTCCCAACATTCTGTTCGCTTTTTGCCTGCCACTGCCCATTGAGTGGATGTTTGCAGAGAACTATCCACAGTGACTCCAAGATCTCTCACTTGAGTTGGAACAGCTATTTTACATCCCATCGTTTTCTATGTAGAGTTGGGATTATGTTTGCCAATGTGCATCACTTTGCATTTATCAACATTGAATTTCATCTGCCGTTTTGTTGCCCTTTCACCTAGTTTTGTGAAATCTCTTTTTAGCTCCTCCCAGTCTGCTTTGGACTTAACTATCCTCTGTAGTTTTGGAGCATCCGCACATTTTGTCACCTCACTGTTCAGCAGATCGTTTATGAAGATGTTGACTAGTCCCAGTACAGACACCACTAGTTACCTGCTTGCATCCTGAAAACTGTCCATTTATTCCTACCCTTTGTTTCCTGGCTTTTAACCAGTTATTGATCCATGTGAGGACCTTCCAGTAGTGAAAATAAGCTGGTACATTCCGGTATGGGGTACTGGCAAGAGCGGGTACGCTGTGCCAGCCCGGCCCGGCTTCCCCAGGCTGGTGATTTAAAGGGCCCAGGGCTCTCTGCAGCCTCCCAAGCCCCCCTGGCGGAGCCCCGGGGAGCAAATCACTGCCCTGGAACGCTGCTCTCTCCCGCGCTACCAACACAGAGCAGGGGCGGCGGGAGCTTCCTTACAGTGGGGGGGTCACTATTGTCTGAACTGTGGCACTCCCATGAAAACCCTTCCCCAAGGACCCACACTCACACCACCTCTTCCCCCGAGGCCACACCCACAGAATGCCTCTCCCCCCCCAAGACTCCCCCTTTCCCCCCTCCATCATTTGTCCTAATAGCCAGTTAAGAGTGGTGGGGCCACGGCCCTCTAAACCCCCTGTTCCACCACCCCTGACACAGAGCTAAGCAGCAGCAGTGTGTGTGTGCGTGTGACAGAGGCTGCTGTGCTGAGCTGAGCCAGTGAGGGAAGCGGGGACTGATGTTGGGGCTGCCCCCTCCCCCAGCCTCAGGCCTGGTTGCTTGCAGCAGCTGTCTGAACATAGAGACAGTGTGCGACACACTCCCTCTCTCCACACACACACTCCCTCTCCCCACACACACACACACAGTCTCTACCCCGCCACGCACACTGCAGTTGAAAAGCAGCTGGCAATCTAGTAAGATGCCCATGGAACGGTGGGATAGAGAAACCTGCATCATGTGATGCTGTACCGGCCCATGAGGCATTGCAAACCCTTCCCAAAACACCCTGCAGCCAGTTGCACAGCTACCCACAGTGCACTGCTCTCTGTGGCCATCCAAGATTCTAGCGTGGATGTGCTCTGGTGACACAAGGGGCATAGTGTGGACATGCAACAGCTGTTTAATTAAAACACTTTAAAGCCGCATTACCCAATAGTGTAGACACAGCTTGAGAGTGAGACAAGACCCAGCTCCCTTGAAACTAAAGAACCACAACTTTCTCCGTAGTTGGCAGGATTTGAACCTGCACAGGGAGACCCCAATGGATTTCTAGTCCACCACCTTAACCACTCAGCCACAACTACTTGGTTGAGATGGGTCTCTCACTGCACTCTAGTTCTGTTCTCACTGAGTGATCAATTCCAGTTGTTTCCTCAGACCAGCTCCCCCAGCACACACACTGCTGTGCCCTTGGGTAAGTGTGTCCATGGCTGAACTGCAAGAATTCCTGTTCATTTCCCTTCTGGCTGGAGCATGAGGAGAGTGTGTTTGTGCTCAATGATGTTGCTGTAGATTGTTGTCCATTTCCTGCCTTGATCATTCAGACAGTCCCTTTCCTGCCATATCCCCAGCACATCAGTGATTGCAATAGCAGGGGGCAGATTTTCTCTGGGGCACTGAGATTTGTCATGGGGTTGGTGGCTCCTTTCTTTCCTCACCCTGGAGTAAACTCAGCTTTTAATTCCATCCTTGGTGTTTCAAGGAATAACAACAGACGACCGAGGAAAGAGGTGGACAGGGCGGGTCTCAGGGAGGGGCAGAGAGGTGGGGTGGGCAGGGCGGGTCTCAGGGGAGGGGTAGAGAGGTGGGGCGGTGGGCAGGGCGGGTCTCAGGGGAGGGTAGAGAGGTGGGGCGGTGGGCAGGGCGGGTCTCAGGGGATGGGTAAAGAGGTGGGGGCGGTGGGCAGGGCGGGTCTCAGGGAGGGCAGAGAGGTGGGGTGGTGGGCAGGGCAGGTCTCAGGAGGGGTAGAGAGGTGGGGGCTGTGGGCAGGGTGGGTCTCAGGGAGGGGCAGAGAGGTGGGGGCAGCAGGCAGGGCGGGTCTCAGGAGGGGCAGAGAGGTGGGGGCGATGGGCAGGGCGGGTCTCCGGGGGGGGGCCGAGAGGGGGGGGCGGGGGGCGGGGAGGGTCTCAGGGAGGAGCAGAGAGGTGGGGCGGTGGGCGGGGTGGGTCTCATGGGAAGGGCAGAGAGGTGGGGGCAGCAGGCAGGCCTTGGGGTAGGGGGTGGAGAGGCACAAGGAGGCCTTCAGGGAGGAGAGGAGGGAGCGAGAGGTGGACCAGCAGGCCTCAGCCACAGTGGAAGAGCAGGGGTGGGAAGTGGCCAAATGGGAGTGAGGGCGGAGCACAGGTGGGGCCTCGGCGGGTGGAGAATGAGTCAAGGGGGTGGCGGGGGCTGGGCCGCCCAGAGGATTCAGGGGGCCTGGGGCAAAACAATTTCAGGGGCCCCTTCCATAAAAAAAAGTTGCAATACTCTAGAATCCTGTGTTCTCATGGGGGCCCTGCAGGGCCTGGGGCAAATTGCCCCCCCTTTCCCCCCTCTGGGTGGCCCTGCCCTCAGCCTCTCCTCGTAAGTCCCCTGCCCCCTAATCATTTTTGTTGCCCTCCCCTAGACTCTCTCCAATTTGTTTCTGTAGGGGGGGGGGGGGCGAAAACTGGACGCAATGCTCCAGATGTGGCCTCACCAGTGCCGAATAGAAGGGAATAATCACTTCCCTCGATCTGCCGGCAACGCTCCTACTAATCCAGCCAATACGACCAGGTACCCATATTGAATGCAGACCCAGCAATATTTGATAAATTGGTTACTGTCCATTCAGGAGGTTATTTCCCACCTATTCATAAATAATGAAGATGCTCTAAGCGGAGGGGAGAGAGCTGTCCCGTCCATGTAGTTAATCCATCTCCCCGAGAGGTGGTAGCTATGTCACTGGGGGAAGCTATGGGGGTGGGTGTGCAAGCTGTGGTGTTTACATAGATCTATAAGTTTAATCAAACCCCATTTTTAAAAGCACTGTGGTCTGGGAACAGAACAGGAGATCGCTGAGGCAGGGCCTGTCCTTCAAAATCTTTAAGATCTCTGACTTACCTACACAGCAGCCATGGGGGTATAGCTCAGTGGTAGAGTGTTTGACTGCACTTTAAGTGGTCCTTGGTTCCAATCCAAGTGCCCCTTTACAAACCTCTTCCTTCAACAAAAATAATGGCATTTCCATTATGTTCAGGAGTTCCAATGAATAGGGATCCCTGAAATGAATAGGAACACTCAATGTTTTCCTGTGCAAATGCATAAAAACCTAGCAAACATGTGCCTCCACTGAAATCAGTTCCAATCCTCTAAAGGATTAAAGAATCCTTATTGAGGTTGCAGGAAAAAAACATCCCAATGTGTAGAAAGAATAGTAAATATGGCAGGCGATAAGCTTGGCTTAACAGTGAAATCCTTGCTGATCTTAAACACAAAAAAGAAGCTTACAAGAAGTGGAAGACTGGACAAATGACCAGGGATGAGTATAAAAATATTGCTCAGGCATGCAGGAGTGAAATCAGGAAGGCCAAATCACACTTGGAGTTGCATCTAGCAAGAGATGTTAAGAGTAACAAGAAGGGTTTCTTCAGGTATGTTAGCAACATGAAGAAAGTCAAGGAAAGTGTGGGCCCCTTACTGAATGAGGGAGGTAACTTAGTGGACAGAGGATGTGGAAAAAGCTAATGTACTCAATGCTTTTTTTTGCCTCTGTCTACAAAAACAAGGTCAGCTCCCAGACTGCTGCACTGGGCAGCACAGCATGGGGAGAAGGTGACCAGCCCTCTGTGGAG